>NC_054609.1:19023168-19623168 GCF_004785595.1 Juglans microcarpa x Juglans regia
CAATATGGTTACTGAGATTGGTTCTTCCTTACGTGAATGAGTTACTGTTGAAACTCAGAGCCCTTTTTTCTGGAGATCCTGCAACTACAATGAAGGTAATTTTTTCCTCATTATTTTTCCTTGGGAAATTTAATGAAGCTGGAAAAAGCGTTTCTTTTCTTCTTGGTTGGTTTGTCGGAATATGCAAAAGATGACAAATAGTCAAAGTGTGACAATGGCAGCTGGCAGTACTGCTCTTTGTTTTGGCCAGGTGTGGCAGCTGCATAACCATCTGGACTGTGGTTAAATTGGGTAATTTCCACTTGATTTCCTTTTTATTTTTTATTTTTTATTTTTCAAAAAAGAGAACTGAAATTACAGTGTGTGTTTTTATGTGGTTAACCTTTTGCTGACGCATTGTTATGCTCTCACTGCCTCAGGTTTTATGGGTGTTTTCACAGTTCCAAAACTCTGCTCATTGTACTCTGCACAGTTAACTGCAATTGGTAAAGTTCATCAATTTTAACTGTGGTTTCGTGTAAAATTCTGGTCTAAAAAGTCTGCTGTCTCTGCTCTTCATATGGTGCAAACTAAGCCATATTTCCCTCTTGCTGTCAGCATAATCTGGACAGATGCATTTAATTTCTACAAGCAAAATGGAATATAAAATCTACCCAACACGTGAATGAACAAACAAATTTATTTATATGGCTTATCTCTGCTATGGATGCATCATATTGAGATATTAGGAAATTGCATTTCATTTTGCCTATTGAACCAATTCTCACTCTCACCCACACAACGTCCCTCCCTCCTTGGATATTCCCAACTCCATGAGCAGTGATACTATAGTCAGAAAGAGATTTCACAGAAATAAACTCATAAACTAACGTGTATTCAAGTGATACGATAGATTTACTTTTACCACATCAATTTGTAAATTTACTTCTATGAAATCCTTTTGTGGTTAACATACTTCTCTTTTAATAAATAATAAGAAAAACTTGATTGTAATATATGATCTTTCACTTGGAAATTGGTAAGAGTATTAAGTATAGTTTGTGTTAGTCCTTTATAAGTCTTAAGTGTCCTAGTTTCCCATTGCAGCCAAATTTTGGGTTCGGCGCTTGCACGATATATGGGAGTCGTGCTCACACAAGAAAGCTGTTGCTGCAGCCATTGTTTTTCTGGTCTTGAACCTATCCTCAACTGTTGCACGCTTTTGGGAAGGTGAGAACTGCATGCTGTCTTTTAGGGTTTTCAGGTCCATCACTCATTATCAAAGTTGTTCATAGCTTTGGTTTTAGAACTTTTACAGCATCTGATTGAGAACTGTCATCTTGCATGCATGCAGTGTTCATGCTGTATGTGGCTTTCCGATGCTACCAGCAGTCTTCTTCAGTGAGATATGATTGGGGGGAAGATGAAGCAGGAGTTGAAGAAACTTCATGACAAGAAGGATCAGGAGGATCAATTTGAATATAGAGCAGTACATACACGTACAAGGGTGGCCAAATCATTAACCATTTAAGAGGGGGGGAAAAGTAGAAACACATTTTGTTGCTACATTCACTAATAATACAAAGGAATCTTTGTTGCTATAGTACTCAGCCATTAGAGTCGAAACTCCTACAAATTACAGTGTAAAAATCAGTTGATGCAGGCTGAAGTGGCTTTCGTAAGCATACGCAGTTAGATTGAAACACGAAACAAAACGCGTCATAAATGTAGATGCATGCCAGGGTAAGCACAAAAGAAATACTTTGATTTGAGTTTTTTTATGAATGCTTTTGTTTTACCATTAACTTGAACGATGTATTTATACACTGACTTATAAATACTAGAACTCTTTGATACAACGCCGCCTTAATTAGTTAAATCTATGAGTTGCATTTAGTTATCTTATGTTAATCATTCATTGCTGTCTCAGTATTTTCTCATATGATTATGTCTAAAAATTGACTGAAGTACTAAATTGGTAGGCAAAGATTATTACAAGAATAAATTTAAAGATTTTATATATACTGTAAGAATATCAGTTTGTCATTCTGATTATTTGGGTAAAAAGGTACAATATTTTCTCCTACAATTACAACCCATTGAGATTATTTAAGCTTTAAAAATATCCTTAATTTCACTTACTATATATTATACCTAAATCAAAGACAACACAGCCTTCTTGAAAACAAATGCATGTTATGGTGAAAAGTATAAGTAATATTAGGATCAAATTGATATGTGTGTGTGTATGTG
Source organism: Juglans microcarpa x Juglans regia (assembly GCF_004785595.1). Classification (NCBI taxonomy): domain Eukaryota; kingdom Viridiplantae; phylum Streptophyta; class Magnoliopsida; order Fagales; family Juglandaceae; genus Juglans; species Juglans microcarpa x Juglans regia. The sequence goes on from NC_054609.1 coordinate 19,025,401, forward strand.
TGTATATATATATATTTATAATCTTATTTATAAGTTGGTTTGGATAACATATCTAATAAAATATTTATGCCGTATAATTTAACTTGAAAGATAAATTTTAAAAATAAAATTTTACCATTTAAATGATGTAAAAGATATACTCTACACACTGATTTAATAAAATCCTGAAAATAAAAATTTATCATTTAAATAATGTGTTTTACGCATCGAGTTAAAAATGAAAATGCTATAAACACAAAGAAATGATATATATATATATCTATATATATAAAAGCCCCAGATTTACAAGTCTTGCACAAGTCCATTACAAAGAGAAATGATATTTGTAATTATGTAGTACGTAAACGTCACGCAATTCTTTTAAAAAAAATGAGTAAATACGTTATCTACATAAAAAAAAAATTAATTTTTTAATAATAGATCACACTTTTTTAAAATATTTACACATTCTATAACTATACCTAGGCTCAGTTTGTATTCACAAATCATCTCAATTTATTTCAACTCATCTCAACTCATTTCACTATTATTCATTATTATTCATCAACTTTAACTCACAAATCTCACTATTATTCATAACTCATCTCACTACTATTCACAATCCATTTCAATTCATCTCAACTCATCTTCGAATCCAAACAATACCCTAATATTATTCCTTTATAAAAAAAACTTATAGAAAATTTGTGCGTTTAAAACTTCTACCTTGCATTACTATTTGCTACATTAAAAAGTGGTAACCAGAAAAAAAAAAAAAAAAAAAAAAAAAAACGTTCGATTTTAATCCGTTTAACGAGTTCTCCAAAAAACAAAAAAACGGCCTTAAAAACGTATCTATTACTTGGACTTTTCCAGCGTTTTGGTGATCCTTTTCCGGCTTTGCCCTCCTCGTTCTCTGCTCAGACGACTCTTCTTTCTCGGTGCGGCGGCATCAGCAGCACTGGCCAAAGACAACTGTGGTGCTTGATTTGGCCTTTCAACCCTGTAGTTTTTCTCTACTTCGATTCGAATTTTGTGTTACCCCCGAGAGACTCAGAATACAGCCTAGACAAATCGAGGTAATATGCCCTTCCTTTTCTTCTTCTCCTCTTGTTTGTCTTCGCTTTGTTGGTGGTAATCAATCAAAACTCATTTCAGATCCAAATAAAAGGAATGGGATTGGAATTGGGTTTTCACTGTCAATTCATTTGGTTATGTTTGGTGGATTGCGCTTAACAAATGCAGATGAGCCTCGTGACCGATTCTCCGGTGCACTCTTCGAGCAGCGACGACTTTGCAGCGTTCCTCGATGCATCACTTGATTCCGGTTCTTCTGAAGAAGCTGAAGATTCCGATCAGCTTGAAACGCAAAGGTAGGTTCTCTGTTGGCTTTTGGGATTTTTCGATTTGGAATACATATACACACACACACACACACACATATATATATATTCATTTTTTTTTTCATTAACTGGCAGGGTAAAAAGGCGCAAAGTTGACAAGATGGAAAACACAGAGGAGCTTCAGGACCCAACTTCACTTGCACCCTCTCTAGAACAAACCGCAGGTAAATTCTCTCATTTAGTTTATTAGTTCTCTGGCCGTAGATTTGTGAGAAATGCCTTTTAACATCCTTCCAGCCAAATATTGGGAAAGACAGCACCAGACCAACTTATCAGAAGGTTATTTGCTACCTTTCGTCATGCCAATCTGATTTCTGGTTGCATAGCTTCATAATTATACCGTATAGATTCCTACATATTTATTTTTTGAAGCGCTGCTTTTGTGGATCTATGTATAAATGTACATACTAAACCTACATTTACACACTGTTATACACAACCCTGCAGAGCCATCACTCTGCCATATTCTATATCCTTCTCTGTGTGTGTGCCAGCTTCCATATTATTTATGAGAACTTACTGGACAACGACACACTGGATGTGCATTACTGAGTTTTACTTTCATCTGAGATTTATGCTATTTGGTTGAACTGAATTTATAAGGAATGTGTTATCTTTTGCAGAAGCATCCATGAAGAAGGATGTTTGTACGCATCCTGGTTCTTTTGGAGAGATGTGTATACTGTGTGGGCAAAGGTTGGATGCAGATTCTGGTGTGACATTTGGGTACATTCACAAGGTATGCATTTACTATGTTTGGTGATTATGGGTTTTCGTTACCTTTAATGCATATTGGAAAATATTATTTCAAGTACTTGTGAAAGCTTCCAATATGTTGTGGCATTATCTACTGCCAATTGGCTGCGCCCTTTCATCCACAAACTACTGATCCCCTAATACGAAAGAATTTTAAAATCAGAACTGGAGAGATGTAACCAACTTAGAATTTTTATCCATTTTTCCAAACATGCAAGAGTAAGATTTCTTGATTAATAGTGATATTTTATAGTCTCAAATGGAATATGGTTTGAGCCTATGCAACATCTGTATTTGTAGGGACTTAGGCTTGAGAATGATGAAATTGTCAGATTGAGAAACACAGACATGAAGAATTTATTACGCCATAAGAAGCTTTATTTGGTCCTTGATCTAGATCATACACTGCTAAATTCTACTCAACTTATACATATGTCACCACAAGAGGAATATCTAAAGAGCCAAACAGATTCATTGCAAGGTATTTCTGTAACCCTTTTTATGTGAGTGTGTTTTGGTAGTGTAAATAAGCATTTCAGAATATTACTGAGATTGTTTTTTTGGCTTTAACCATTTATTTCGTATTTCTGTAACCATTTCTTGTGAATTTGATAGGTTAATAGTTAGCTTTTACTTATCTCAACCTGCTGCTGCCACAGAATATGGCAGTTTTTTTTAATTGTTTTTAATAAAATTGAGTTTGGTTATGCCAGTTAATTTTCTCCTACTTTCTGGGAATATTAGGGACTTTTTTGTGCTTGCTGCCTTATGTAATTCAATAATTATGAAATGGACAGATGTCTCAAAAGGCAGTCTCTTCATGCTGAGCTTTATGCATATGATGACCAAGTTAAGGCCATTTGTTCGTGCATTTTTAAAAGAAGCAAGTGAACTGTTTGAGATGTACATTTACACAATGGGTGACCGGGCGTATGCATTGGAAATGGCTAAGCTGCTTGATCCTCAAAGAGAGTACTTCAGTTCTAGAGTTATATCACGTGATGATGGCACCCATAGACATCAAAAAGGTCTTGATGTTGTGCTGGGGCAAGAAAGTGCTGTTCTTATTCTTGATGATACAGAGAATGTAGGTACACTTGTGATCAGCTAATCTTTGCATTATTAAACTGGTTTTAATTATTACATGTGCAAACCAGTCCTGAAGTTTTCCTTCTGTGTATGACCTTCCCTTCACCCATCTTCTCCCCACAATAGGTGATGGTAGGGAATGTGCTTTCTTAAAAAAAAAAAAAAATTGTTTCTTTTTCCATAATGTGTGATGATTACAATGATTTTTCATAGTGAAATCACTCAAAATAAAAAGGAGCTTTCTCCATTAGTTTTCTCCTGGTGTATGTAGAAGCTCTTTGCAAAACCATAGAGATCTGTCTGAAGCTGTCAAAGTATGCACCCACTCCCTCTGTTTAAAGATATTATTGCAACAAAGGAGCTGAATGGGAAATTTTATGAAGTGTTTCATAGTGCCAGCTTGCCCGAGCTTCATTCTTTGATATGGTGTGCTCATTCTTGCTTCAAAGATGGATGAATAGTAAAAGATACATTGTATTTTATCTGATTCACTGGGTTTCATTTATGTTTCTTTGAACTTGCGATTTATCTTTGTAGGTTTTTGCGGACCACAATAATCCTGTTACTATAGGCTAGTCTAGCTAGAATTAAAAGGTTGCTATGCATTATTGTAGGCATGGACAAAGCACAAGGACAATCTGATATTGATGGAAAGATATCACTTCTTTGCTTCAAGTTGTCACCAATTTGGCTTCAACTGTAAATCTCTTTCTGAGTTGAAGAATGATGAAAGTGAGACAGATGGAGCACTTGTAACTATTCTTAAAGTTCTTAGGCGTGTCCATGGGATGTTCTTTGATGTATGTCCCTTTTTGTTTCTCTTTATTGATTATTGTTGTTAAAGTTTTGTTGTGTTATGTTTTAACATGGGGGAACCTTCTGGTAGGAACTTGAGGGGAATCTTGTTGACAGAGATGTGAGGCAGGTAATCGTCTTCTTGACAACCAAAACATGACTAATTTCATTCTGAGCTTTGTTTTCAAGTGTCCTATATTTTGTTCTTTAGTCCTGTTCTCCACTGGCAAGCTCACGTCAATTAGTAAAATCTAGTAGTCCTTCCACGAGGATGATATCAATAGAGTCCCATATTATGGGATTATAAAAAAGTGCGGAATTAAGGATTTTTTAAATATATTAAAGCTGGATGATTTGGTGTCTTATGCGTTTGTTAGATTCTTATTTTCTACCAACATCTATCTCCCTCCCTCCCTCCCTCCCTCTCACTCCCTCCTGCTTTTGGCTGGGTTCCACTTAATCTGGCATGGGTTCTGGCCTATTGGATAGTACTTAATCTGAAGTAATGCATTCCAATCATATGGTTCTTTTTTTTTTTTTTTTTTGATAAGTAACATCCCAATCATATGGGTCCCCTTCCTGGCCATGCATCAGCTTTAAACTGTTGTAGGTCAGCTTCAATAATGTTCATTGTCGATGACTTCATCTCTTTCATAAATTGTTGAATATTTTCTCGTTAATAATTTATTTTTTCCTGTATGTCATTCTCTGCAGGTGCTGAAAACGATTAGGAAGGAAGTCTTGAAGGGCTGTAAACTTGTCTTCAGTCGTGTGTTTCCCACCGGATTCCAGGCTGATAATCACCTTCTCTGGAAGATGGCAGAGGGTTTGGGAGCTTCATGTTTGAAAGAGCTCGATCCATCTGTGACACACGTGGTCTCAACAGATGCTGGAACAGAGAAATCTCGTTGGGCAGTGAAACATAAGAAGTTTTTGGTCCATCCACAGTGGATAGAAGCTGCAAATTATTTGTGGCAAAAGCAACCTGAAGAGAACTTTATTGTCAACCAAACTAAGAATCCATGACTGACCCTTTTAACAATCAGCGCTAACACTTGTTACTGATGCATTAGTTTGAGGTACTTAGCTACTCTCCAGCTCTGTAGACCAGCTCGTTTTAAATTTTGGAAGGGTTAATTATCTTTCATAGATAGGTGGACTCGGTTTTGATGATTTTAAATCGCCTAAAAGGGTCAAGAATTAACTAATGGTGGATTGATTGGGATACTGAATGTTGGATACTGCTCTAATTTTCTGTATATAAATTTTCTTTATCTTTTAGTGAGATGAACCTTAAATTACTAGAGAGCAGCTACCTCTCTCTCTCTCTCTCTCTCTCTCTCTCTCTCTCTCTTCAAGTTTTTCTTTGATATAATTGATTTTAATAATTGAACAACAGCTAGCCATCCCGAATAGCAGCCTGCATCAAGTATTCTTAATCTATGCTAAGACTCATATGTGCAGCTGGCTCATATGACATAAATATATATAAAGGGTAATGTTCTAACTACAAATAAATTTCATAAAAATAGATTTAACGTATTGCATGAAGTTACGTTTATTTGTGAGTTTATTTTTGTGAAATCTTTCACACCCAATTTCAACAACGTTGGTAATGATCTTGCGCGGGGGCAATCTGATCAACCGCTGTCTACTTCAGAATATATAGTAGAACATGGCCTTGAATTCATCCGGAAATGTTGAATATGTGTTGGGCTTTAGGATGTCTATATAATTTATCTGTCTAAAACAAGAAGGGTTCTTAAATATTTTGGGCTGGGTCGAACGCGTACAATCCTTTATAGATCGGTCAAGAAATTTATCTCAGGGTTGGCAAAACTTATATTGTAACAATAATCTCTTTAAGTACTCATAACTTGACATTTTCATTAAAAATTATGGTTTTGGAAAAGAGCAAGAAATGAATCGAATGAATTGAAAAGATGATACTAGAGAGAAAAATCATGTCCTTGGCTTTATAAAATGTCTTTAATTTGACATTTAAAAACTTAATTTTTGGGGTTGAAATTTTGAGGTGAAAAAAGAAACATTTTTTCAGATGAAGAGAATTTGTTGTTTTAGAGATTTTTAGAGGGTAATGGAGAGAGGACCTTTATATATATATATATATATAAATGGAGGTTATTCAAAACTTTTTGTAATTTTCTAAGGAAGCTGGTATTCAAAATCTTTTTGGGGAGGTGGGGGGAGTCTCATGTCAAATATTATTTGAGATGAAAATTACATGTGAATATAAAACTGGACAATGCCTCCAATCAATCTGGGAGATGATCCTAGCCATACACTAATCAATAACATAGAACAATTAACTTTGATTAGGATTCGTTTGAATATTGAGATGATTTCAGATGATCTGAGTTGATCTATAAATAATAATATTTTATGAATCTCATTGACATATATTTAAATCTAAATAAATTGAGATATGTATTTGAATTAATACTTGAAATAAATTGAGATAAGTTTAACTTTTTATAAAAAGTTAAAAACATAATAATTACTATCGATAATTAATTTAAAATAAATTAAAATGATCACAACTAAACATAGTCTTAACCCTCTTAACTATATAAAAGTCCCCAAAAGCCGGGAATTGAAGACTTTTATATGATAATATTCCTAGTTAACCTAGATCAGCCTAGAACCATCAGATAGATCATCATCGATCCAGCTCCATTAATGCTAGCCAGCTAGCTCTGCATGTGATTACCAATAATTTAGCCCTAATAATGTCGTGAAGAGTGATCATGAGATGATTGCATGCGTGTGGGACTCCATGATCTCTATACTAGTCTGAGAGTTTTGAATACTTTTGAAGGAAATATCATGATCATGGACAGCGAACGTACGTACCACACGGAAAACTATGTGGGGGAAGAGGAAAATATATATAGGTGCATGCATTAAATACTTATTGGAAGACCCAAGTTGAGATTTTGGAAAACATTTTTTCTAATTTCCGAAAATATTTAACGAACAATATTTTTCAATTGTATGCAGAAAGATATAGAAAAACAGAAAGTTGCAAGCAAAAGTTCATGTTTGGCACAAAATTACATGAGAAGAGAAATATTTTAATCATAAAAAGATTTCATATAAATGAATTCATAAATTAAAATAACTTGATATAAAACGTTAGATTGTAGAGTTATTTTATTATAAAAAATATATATAACATATATATTACATAATATTATTTATTTATTTATTTTATTTGCAACATTGCCTTTTATCTTCAATTATCTTAAATTTCAGGTGGAAGAACTTGCACGCTAAATGGTGGGTAAATGTATTTATGATATTGTCAGCATAATCAATTATGTGGGGAAAGAAGAAAATATAGGTGCATGCATTAAATACTTATTGGAGGCCCATGCATGCAAGTTGAGATTTTGGAAACATTTTTTCTAATTTTGAAAAATATTTAACGAACATATTTTTCAATTGTATGCAGAAAGATCTGAAAAAAAGAAAGTTGCAAGCAAAAGTTCATATTTGGCACAAAATTACATGAAAAGAGAAATATTTTAATCATAAATAGATTCTATATAAATAAATTTACAAACTGATATAGCTTGATATGACCGTATGTTAGATTGTAGAGTTATTTTATTATAAAAAATATATATAACATATATATCATATGAAGTCACGTTAGTTTGTAAGTTAACTTTTATAAAATCTATTTGTGTGAATCATGTAGCCAAAGTCTTGATGATCATGAGAATCATGCCACAAGCTGGTGGAGATGAAACCCAGTTAAGAGGAAGCATATTATTTCTTTGGATTTCATATCATGATGATTGGGTGCTACACACACACATATATATATATATGAATTCTATTTATTATCCTCACACACCATATATTATATTTTTTTATTTTTTTATCTTACTAAATATGTGATATATAGATGATGAGTAGAAGAATTCAATAAATTTAAGAAAAATTAAAAATTAAAAAAAAAATATGATATGTAGAGATAATAAATAGCAAAACATATATATATTATTTTATTTATTTTATTTGCAACATTGCCTTTTATTTTCAATTATCTTAATTTTCATTCGGAAGAACTTGCACGCTAAATGGTAGGTAAATGTATTTATGATATTGTCAGCGTAATCAAATAATTATCAGCTGATAGAGTTGAATTTGAGTGGCCATTGTGCATGATAGCTCATCATATTATATATATGTGGCCTATATATGTATTTAGTACTTCTGGATCAGCTGAGTCCCTTCAATTCTTTCTTGCTCTATTATTTTATTTATATCTACCTTTTCATACATCTTCCTAAGAAAAGATATTTATAACTATGAATTATATTACCGTTACGTAATCGCTTTAAAAAAATAAAAAAAATATAAAATTTATATAAAAAATTAATTTTTTAATAATAGATCCCACATTTTTTCAAAACGATTACCCGACGTTTACGTACTTCATAATTATATGCAGAATTATTCTTTCTTCATACCCGCTGGTCACTTGAGAGTTTTCCAATAAATAAATAAATGATTTTTTTTTTTTTCAAAATAAGGCTTAATTTACGCAAGCAATCAGGAGTTTAGGACCACCTCCTCTCCGCAACTTAACCTAAAAAAATGTAATATGAAATGAAACCATCTATTTCAATAAAATAAAAAAAAAAACCAAAAAACGAAAGTGGCACGTAATTGTCGAAAAGAAAAATAATATTTACAATTTTAAGATATGTAAGTCTTGTGCACTTTCTTTAAAAAAATAATTTAATTTGAGACTTAGATAAAGAAAATTATTTTTTTAATAATAAATCTTATTTATTTTTTTTAAAAATGCACATAATTTGTACATCTTAAAATTGTATTTAATGTTCCGAGAAGAGAAATTCTATTTGCAGTCTCTAAGTAGAGACTGTATGTGCAAGTATATTATTAAATGTGAGAAAACATCATTTTAGGAGGAATAATTTAATAATTTTTAAAAATTTTAAACTTAAAATAACCTAGACTTACATTACAATTTTTAAACAAGAACTGTAACTAATATTACTCTTCCGAGAATTATGAGTGTGTAGGACAATTTTTTTCAAGCTTTCTCGTACTATACAGATGTGCCAGTTGACAACTTAGATAGAGATAAGTTCAATTATTTCTCGCAAAATATTTAATTTTCCAAATAAATGTCTTATTCAAATGACAAGATCAGGTGTTATTTTGTTGAATAAGTCATGCGGTCTAATCACCTAAAAACCAGACACGTATCTAAATATATCGAGATGTGTATAGCACGGATTAATGTAGCATGTTTGTTTTTTTTTTTTTTTTTGTTTTTCTTGGGGAGCATGGGCATATCAGTATTATACGGTGGAAAATGGCGCAACACATCATTCAAAACAGTTATCCATTTTTGTATGAAGTCAATGTGCGTGACAATATATATATATATATGACTTTCATGACATTAGGGTATAGTCATGACTCATCACAAATGCCTTTCTTGTTATTTTGTACTGTTGTTGTATAGAGTCCTAGACAATAGTATTATACGTATTTATTGATAATGACATACTTTAAATAATTTTATATGTTAATAATTCAAATGAAAACTACTTATCAAAAAATAATTTAAATGAAAGGTACGTAAAATATACTGGATTGCAAGTATAATATGCAGTTGAAAATGATAAAATCTAGAAAAATTCTATTATCAAATCGATATGTAAAGCACACCTAGTAAAGTACTTACATGACATAATTTGATTAAAAATATAAAATATAAAATTTGAATGTTACAAATCAAATTTTATTATTTAAATGATATAGAATATGGTATGCTCTACTCTAGCTTGATAATAGAATAATTTTAAAATCTAGAATGAAGAACGTTATTTCTCTATCTGTCTGCCTAACTCAAGTAGAGAAAACGGGTCTAAAAGATTAGAGTTGGGAGTAGAGGAAAAATAAATCTATGTATAAAGCGGATACATACGGATAGAGTAAGGTCTCGTTTAGATATATAAATGAGATGAGATGAGAAATATGTGAATAATAGTGAGATAATTTGTGAATGATAGTAAAATAGTTTGAGTTAAAAATGTTTTATGAGATTTTGAAAAATAAGAAAAAAAATAGAATAAAAATATTATAAAATTAAAATATTGTCTAGATTAAAATATGTATAATTGCTGTGTATGTTCCTTGTTCACTGGTATTGTTTGGATTATTAGTGGTGTTGACTAATTTAATTTGTTGGTTTAATATTGACAAACATCTGACGATCGACAGTGGCCCAAATCATGTGCTTAAATTAATCAGAGTTTATTTGGCCTTATTAATAGGCCTAATGAGAATAGTCAAAATCAAATCAGAATAATTGATATTAATTCTTCATCACCTAAAGACGACAAGATTAATTCTAATGTTTTTAATGGAATCTGCCCCTAATTAGGTGAAATTTTTAGAGAAGTGGTGATAGGTACTGCATAGGGGACACCTTAGGCCTATGTTTGTTTTCGTAAATATAAGATGAGATGAGTTGAGATGAAAATTAAAATTAAATAAAATATTATTAGAATATATTTTTTTAATATATATTTTTTTTAAATTTGAAAAAGTTAAATACAACATAAGCTTCATAGAAAATAAATAAATAATATCTCTAAATATGTTAATAAAAAGTTGTTTGAAATCCCAATTATAAAACCTTTTTTTCTCTTAAGTTAATTATTCTACTATCATATCGGTATAAAACATGTCATCCATATAATTTAAATAGTAAGATTTGATTTGAAATATTCAAATTTTAAAATCTCTCTTTCAAATCAAAGCATCTCCACCAATTTTTTTTTCCTCTTTTTTTCAATGGTTGTGTTTCTCCTTTTTTTTTTTTTTTTTTTTTTTGTTATCATCATTTTCAGCATGCACGTGAGCGCGACAAGCTGCATGCATGCTGCCTTATTGAAAAGAGGACAAGGACAAACAAAAGCATCTATCTAATGATCTTTGTTTGCGTTCGCATCATTTCAGAGATTTTTGAAGATGCATTATGGTGTCATGCGATGAGAATATTGGCACGCACCCATGTGAAATCGTTACATCCATCTCTATTCTCTTGGCCCTTCCTTCAAAAGATCGAATTGTAAAGATCATTGGATTCATTACATTAATTAATTGAAGGCTAATTTGTCTTCAAATCGTCATGCTTAGTTTACTTGTATTCTCTCAAATTATTTCTCTCTATAATTAGAGAGAAATTCTTTAGTTATAGAAAGATCTCATAAAAGTAAATTCACAAAGTGACATGACTTCATATGATATGAACGTCGTTAGATCTATTTTACAATAAAAATAATTATATAATATAATGTAACACATCAAACCACATGAATTTATGAGTTTACTTTTATTATAAAGTAAATTTAACGTATGATATAAAACTATGTCAATTTATAAGTTTACTTTTATAAGATTTATTTATGATTAAAATATTTCTCATAATGATAATTATTACATCATCCAATTCAATTAGGAGCATCTCTATTCATTTTCCACCAGTTTGCATGCTGTGTCAAATTTTTTGACCCATTCTCTTTGTATGCAAGCTTAGTTAATATTGGAGAAAGACAAAACAACAATGATCTCGCGAAATAACTTCTACACGCATATAAAGCAGATCTCTGGTGCTATTTACTCTTCTATTTTTGTTCTCTCAACAAAGAGAAGCCCTACCATATGTACTGAGACCCAGCTTATAAATAGTACAGAGAGAACAACTATCATATAAAATCTTAACACGTAAATGATTCATTTTAAGTGGATCTCACAAAATTCATTTTACCATATCAATTTATTATTATTCATAAAGAACTCTATTCAATTCAACCTCTAAACGATATCTTAATTTGCATGGTGCGACAAAGATGGATGGATATTTTTCGTGAACAGAAGGACTTGGTCAAGTTTGGCCACCAAAATTAATGGTTCTTCGTATACCTTCACTCTACATGGCCAATAGTCATCCTAGTGTTTTCTTCTTCTTCTTTTTGTTTTTGTTTTTAAAATATATATATATATATATATATATATATCCTCAGCATAATAAGTAATTCTATTGACAAATACATAGGTGCGGATAATACACTATGTATATTATTATTGATGTGATACTATTTGATTTATAAAATTTAAAAATTCTGATATATCAGCCATTTGCAGTATGTACTCTATACTCCTTATAAATATAATTAATTTTTTATATAATAATATTGTATTCAAAATCTTTAGTACTTAATTTAATAAAAAACAAAATTAAAGCTGCATGCACGACACGTCTATTTTGGCACGTACTTTTTTCATGCCTTTCTTATCCGCTTGGTTATTTCTTGAACCACAGGGTTTCCCATTATTTAATATTTATGTGGCGGTGAGTAATTTTGGATACTTAGAGTAATTCATCTCATGTTATTATTATAAATTTTTATATAACATATAATAAAAAATTTTAATTTTTTAAAATTTTAAAATAATAATAATATTATAATAAAATTTTATTCAACTTTTATATAAAACTATATCGATCTCCGCTATCCATATCGCAGCTGAATGTACGCTACTCTCCTATCACAAGTGCAAGGGTCTGACTTCGCAAGCATCTGTGTCGACGCGATTGACCTCTTCCGACTCGAAGTCTTTTTATTAGTTCTTTAGAAAGCAACCAGAAATTTTAACAATTCCGTAAAATACAGGAGATTGTAAAACTGATTAAATACTAGATCATATAGACCCTAGTAATTAAGTTTAATGTGGGAATTAAATTTGTCTTTTTTTTTTAAAAGAGAGTGTGCAAGATTTGAGAGATTGTATTTAATATTATTCTACTATTTTTATTGGAATGGAAAATTTTTAAATTATAATAGAAAATCAATCAGAAAAAGAAAAATATATTTAAAAAGGAAAATCGATTAATCGTGTGCTTTTTTGTTATGAAAGTAATGAGGCGAACTTGAATTTTGAATATTTTGTGTCTATTTTATTGGGATTTTTTTGCTAATTGGTCGGATCTACTAATATTAGATGATTTTTTTAAGATAAAAATCTTAGGTTGCGTTTGATGTTGAAACCTTAAGATTACGTTTAGATGTTGAATTGAAATGATAAAATATTTTTAGAATATTTTTTTTAATATTATTATTATTTTGAAATATTATTTTAATTCTAATTTTTTGAATTTTTTCTGTTATCTTTTTTTATTCAAGTTTAACAACCTATAGCCCCACCAACTGACCACATATAAATTCACCGGGCCCCACAGAGTGATTATAACACGTGGCATGTGCCCACGACCATGCAAGGTAAATGGCCCCATACCTTTTATTGCTCTGGCTACTTGATTGAAATTACTAATAGGACTCATGTGTTACAAGCCGTCGGATCAGAGTCGGTCAATGAATCCAAATGATGGTAAGACTGTCGGATTAGAAGTACATGAAAAAAAGGATCTGGGACCGACAAGAATCCATCCCCTGCTTTGCCGTGTGCACAACTTTTCTCCTCCAGAATTCTGCTGGAACATCTCTATCTTCAAGTGCTTGGTCATTTCCCTGCGCATGCCTTTGTGTTATATGTGTTGACAACATTCTTCTATGTCGTCCAAACTGGTTGCCCTCTTCCTCCTCATCCTCCTATATCTCGCTCTCAAATGCCACTGTTCAACCCCACAATCACGGGTCAAAGCTGGCTACTATTATACGGGTGACGGAAATTTCATTTCCGATTTAAATTCTAAGCTTTTCACGCACCTTATATGCGGTTTCACTTTCGTTAACTCCTCCACCCACCATCTCTTCATCGACTTCTCCACCGAACAACAATTCTCTACCTTCGCCGACAACGTAAAAACCAAGAACCCGTCCGTTACAACGCTTTTGTCGATATGGGTTGGCCGAGAGCTTTTGCTAAACTTCTTCTCAATGATAAACCAGTCCTCTTACAGAAATTCTTTCGTTCAGTCTTCCATAGAAACAGCTAGGCTTTATGGGTTGCAAGGTTTAGACCTTTCTGGGGTTGAGCCAACAGGAAGTAGCTCGGATATGGCCAACATTGGTACCCTTTTGGACGAGTGGCGAGTTGCTGTAAATTCTGAGGCAAAAAATTCAAGCAAGCCAGAGTTACTCCTGGTCATGTCCGGCAATCGTCTGCCAGCTTTGGGTTCAGTGATTTACCCAATTGATTCCATGAGGAGGAACTTGGATTGGGTACATGTATTAGCGTACAATTACTATTTGCCTGCAGGTAGGGACAGAGTCACATTCTTTCATGCTGCTTTGTATGGCCCTTCGAACATGGCTAATACGAATGATGGCATAAATGAGTGGAAGACAAGAGGTTTTTTGCCGAGCAAGTTGGTCTTGGGGTTGCCTTACCATGGCTATGCGTGGAAACTTTTGAGCCCCCAAAAGAATCCAATGGGTGCAGCCTCTACGGGTCCGGCGGTCACAAAGGACGGTGCCGTGAGCTATAAGTGGTTCAAATGGTTTATTAGAAACAATGCTCAGGAAGCAGTTTCCGGCTATAATGCTACTTCAGTGGTGAATTACTGCACGGTTGGGTTAACTTGGATTAATTACGACGATGTGGAGGCTATTAGAGCTAAAGTTTCTTATGTAAAGCAAAAGGGTCTGCTTGGTTACAACGTGTTTCAAGTCGGCAATGATGACGATTGGGTGCTTTCTAGAGCAGCAGGTTGGTTACATATTATTTCTTAAGAAAATATATTTATAAGTCTTATTTTTTACATATGACGTGTTGAATTCCACGTGATGTGTTTCTTTTATTCATTCATTTTCTTTACTTTTATGACCAAGTAATTACAGGAAAGAAAATAACTTTTCCTGACTTTATGGGAATAAAAGCAAAACCAACCTGTAAACATAAAAATAATATAATGGTTTATTTTCACTTATCAAAAAAAGGTAGGACTCTTTTGCAAAATTCAGGAATTTAGAATGAATTTGCAGGATTGGTCGGATATGAATGACTAGCGCCATCTGCATGCGCCGACTGTGTTGAATTGATCTTGGCTTATGAATAAGTAGGCAAGATAGACATGAGATCATAGAGAATCATAGATCCAAAAGATCTGTATATGTACAAGACCTTTAAATTCATGCAGCTGCCCCGCTAGCTATCAATGGCTTGTAGTAGTCTGGTCCATGCACCATGAACAAAAGGGTGGGACTACAAGCTATATATGATGTCACCAACATGGGCAACCTCTTTAGTGGCGAGTAGCTGTAGAGTCCGAGTCTAAAAATTCTAGCCAACAACAACTGCTCTTGACTGCTGCAGTTCATTAGTCGCCAGATTTAGGATCAATTTTTTTCCCAGTAGAGTCAATGAAGAGTAACTTGAATTGGTTAAATATTATGGCTTATGACTACCATGCAGCTAAGCGGGATAACGTCAGGCTGCTCATGCGGCTTTGTATGATCCAGCGAGCCAGCTCAATACACATTATGGTATCCGCACCTGGACCTCTAGGGGCTTATCCACAGGCAAGTTGGTTTTGGGATTGCCTTTCTATGGCTATGCGTGGAATCTCGTAGATTCCTAGGACAACGCCACAGGTGCACCAACCACAGGTCCAACCATCACAACCGAAGTAGATATAACCTTTAAGCCAATCAAAGATCATATTTGGATATATGGGGCTGCTATAATGTACTATTCCACTTATGTGGAAAATTACTGCATAGCTGAATCATTTTGGATTGGTTTTGATGATGTGGAGGCTGTCAGAACTAAGGTTTCTTATGCCAAGGAAATGAGGTAGCTTGGTTATTATATCTGGCAAGTATCCAACCATGATGACAATTGTGTGCTTTCTCTAGCTGCAGGTAGGAATTAGAACATAGTAGTGTCTCTTCAGAACGTATTCATTCCTGATACATAATTTGTAGATCATATCATTCTAGTTAAGTATGTAACTGGTGACATTAATTAAACCATTTATGTTTACCCTGGTTTAGTTCCTTTTGCTAATACATCATCAACGGCTTTTACAATTGGTAAATGATAAGGTTCAAATTGGTTAATTTTACGATATGCTTCTACATCTCTGATTGTGAAATGATTTGACCATCAGCAGAGGAGCTTGGTGATGAAAATCAGAACCAAAAGGAGAGATTGTTAGTGATTGTCTTGGTTTCGAGTAGTGCTACGATTGTTCTCCTCCTAGGCTCAGTGTGGGTGATGTGTTATTTGAGGAAGAGAAAGGTCAAATCTGCTGGTAATTTCTTTTGTCCTAGTTGTAACTCGGAGTTCAGATAAGACTCTGCTTAATTCCACATATATTGTAAATTGATATCTTTAAACATTTTTTCTCTTATTTGTCCTCTTCGGTTACAGGGATTGTACTGAAGGCAAGGAAAGAACAAGAAGCCAAAGTAAATGGTATAGCAACTTCTGGAAACTTAAACACCAATGTTCCGGATCTTGAAGTCTATAGTTATGCTGTTATCGAGATGGCTACGAATAAATTTTCATTTGAAAATAAGCTAGGAGAGGGTGGATATGGTCCTGTTTACAAGGTAAACTTTTTTAGTGCTTGGTAATCTATAATTAGACAATGCCTAGTTATCAGATACCGGGCTGCTGCATATATGCCGCATTTTCTACCTTTATAACACTAACCATGGATGGGTGTGTATGCTGCAGGGTGTACTAGCAAACAAACAGGAAATAGCAGTGAAAAAACTTTCAAAAGCTTCAACACAGGGGTTTGAGGAGTTCAAGAATGAGGTTACACTAACAGCAAAACTGCAACATGTCAATCTTGTGAGAGTATTGGGATTTTGCATTGAAAGGGATGAACAAATGCTGATCTACGAGTACATGCCAAACAAAAGCTTGGACTTCTACCTCTTTGGTAAGAATCCTATCTGTTCATAATTAGCATAATGTAATTTGTTTTGCAATGTTTCTTAATTTTTTAGTGTTGAAATAGAAACAAATATCCATGCCCCACATGTGCCCCAGTTCAACATATATGAAAGAGGTGGCAGTTGCAGTATGAGAAAAGAATTTTTTTTTTATTCTTGGTGGCTGGTGCCATCCAGAGTTAAGCTTAAATATAAATCAAGGTGAACTTAGCTTTAGCTTAAGCTTTAGAGGGGGTTGACAAATATTGTTCTGGTTCTGAAAGTACTTGTGAACTTATTAGCATTTTGCTCATTTGTTTAAGTCATTGCTCCGAAAACTAGTATTTCATTATAGAATTGATGCAGACAGTGCCAGACGATTTCTTTTGGATTGGAAAAAGAGTGTTCATATAATCGAAGGGATTACTCAAGGACTTCTATATCTCCAAGAATACTCGAGATTGACAATAATCCATCGAGACCTGAAAGCTAGCAACATATTACTTGACAATGAAATGAAGCCTAAGATCTCAGATTTTGGTATGGCAAAGATTTTCAGTAAAGATGAATATGAAGCAAACACCGACCGAATTGTGGGAGCATAGTGAGTATTCTTCCTATTAAAGTTGAATAATTTAAGCATTCTTTTCATCCGAGACTAATTGTTGTATACAATTTACCACTGCAGTGGTTATGTTTCGCCGGAATATGTTAAAAAAGGTTTATACTCTACTAAATCCGATGTTTACAGCTTTGGAGTTTTGATCCTACAAATCATAAGTGGTAAGAAGAATGCCTGCTTTTATGGTCTAAATGAAGATTTGAACCTCCTCGAATATGTAAGTTGGTTCAACACTCTCTTCCATAATATATAAGTATGAACAAAAATCAAATTTATGCTTATCATGGTCAGTAACATTAATGTGTGGGGAATTTTCTGTAATTTCAGGCATATGACTTGTGGAAGTCAGGAAAAGGCATGGAGTTATGGATCCATCTCTAGATGATACAGTTTCATCATGTAAACTAATCAGATGTCTTCAAATAGGTCTTTTATGCGTTCAGGAAAATGCAACTGATAGGCCATCCATTTTGGAGGTTTCTTCAATGCTAAAAAGTGAGAATGCTGCTCTTACAATCCCCAACATTCCTGCTTTTTCTACAAAAGGAAACGAAGATGAGGGAATCAAATCTCAATTCCAGCTAGAAGATTGTTCCATCAATGATACAACACTCTCCCAAATGGTAGCTCGGTAACTAAGCAAGGAGCCCTTTATCTTCTGAAATATAGTTTCATAATTGGTGAGAAAACTCTGCATATTCTTAAGAGAGAGATATATACATATACGCATAGAAGATCCACTTTAGATTCTTATCATAATGTACTACTTGAAGTTTTCATTGTCAATTACCCAAGTCATGTGCTTAAATTAATCAGAGTTTATTTGGAATTATTAATAGGCCTAATTGTATCAGTCAAAATCAAAGCACAATAACTTATATTAATTCTTCATCACCTAAGCACGACAACATTAATTCTAGTGTTTTTAATGGAATCTACCCCTAATTAGGTGATATTTTTAGTGTGGTGATAGGTGCTGTACACGGGACACCTTAGGCCTATGCTTGATTTAGCAAAAATGAGATGAGTTGAGATTAAAATTAAAAATTAAATAAAATATTATTAGAGTATATTTTTTTAATATTATTTTTATTTTAGAATTTAAAAAAGTTAAATTGTTTATTTTATTATTATGAGAGTTTAAGAAAGTTGTAATGATTAGAAATAGTCAAATTACTTGGCTAGTTTGGTTACATAAAACTAAACTATCTCATCTCATCTCATATAATCATTATAACTTTTCAAACTCCTAGACAAAATATAATAAACAATTCAACTTTTTTAAATCTAAAAACAAAAATTATGTTAAAAAAATTATATTATAATAATATTTTATTCAACTTTCTTCAAAATATCTCATCTCATCTCATCTGAACTGTGTAACCAAATGAGGCAGTGTGTCTTATAGTTAGAATATTTGAAGACATCAAATCATGTTTCAGTGATTAGATATTTCACAAAAGTCATAAGCTGATCATGAAATAGTTTGATATGTTACATTAGATTTTAAAGTTATTTTTATTGTAAAGTAGTACTAACGTATTACGTGAATTAGTCAATATGTTAGTTTGTGACTTTATTTTTGTGAAATCTTTTTATGACTGAGCATTACTCTCATTAGATAATCAATCTTACTCTCATTAGATAATCAATCTTTCGGATTAACAACTATGCATGTAAAAAAATTGGGCATGTGGATCTAGCTAGCTTATTCATGTGATTAAACAACAAAAAAATATATGCAAAGTCGAAATCAAGACAAAAAATGAAGTGTCGGTAAGGCTATGAACATTCAATCAATCAATGATTTAAAAATATGAAACATATAAAAACAGTACGTTCACTTTTGCATTCTATTTGCGAGATGTGATCTCTTGATTGATATGTGTGTGTGTCTATATATATATAACCCTACTACTTTCTCTGATCAAGAACAAAATTTCTTAATTAAGTTGTGATATTTTATTAATTAATTCCCCACAGAAATTAAAGCACCATATAATTGCAATCATATTCGTTGAAATAATGTACAATATATAATATGTTGTTACCTGGGGATCCCACGTGATGGGACTGCTTCATCCGGCAATTTTCGAGGCCATAAATAACGACACATGAACATGTTCATGTGTGGGTACACGAAATTAATTAATTGTATACTATCCTCGATACTGTTTGCTCCAATGCTTGTCTTTTTGTCTCATCCTTTTATTTTCTTTTAATTTAAAAAAAAAAAACTAAAAAGCAACGGATTTTATGCATGGAATACAACATCAGCTTCATGGCAAATAAATAAATAAAGAGTATCTCTAAATATGTAATTAATAAAAAGTTGTTTGAAATCCCAATTATAAAACCTTTTTTTCTCTTAAGTTAATTATTCTATTATCAAATCGGTATAGAGCACGTCATCCACATCATTTAAATAGTAAGATTTGATTTGAAAAATTCAAATTTTAAAATCTCTCTTTCAGATCAGATTATCTACACCAACTTTTTTTTTTCCTCTTTCTTTGGATGGTTGTGTCTCTCCTTTTTGATCATTTTCAGCATGCACATGAGCGCGACAAGCTGCATGCATTCTGCCTTATTGAACACAGGATCTTTGTTTGCATTTGCATCATTTTAGAGATTTTTGAAGATGCATTATGGTGTCAAGGTGTGAGATTGAGAATATTAGCACACACCAATGTGAAATCGTTGCATCCATCTCTATTCTCTTGGCCCTTCCTTCAAAAGATCGAATTGTAAAGATCACTGGATTCATTGCATTAATTAATTAAAGGCTAATTTTCCTTCAAATCGTCATGTTTAGTCTACTTGTATTCTCTCAAATTATCTGATCGAATTAAATAGTTTAATGCGGAGAAAAATACATATTACGACATTAAATACTCATGCGATATTCATATTGCTTAAATATTCTACATATATAAACATTAATATTATAAGTTGTAAGACTCATATGATAATATGACGTTTATTATTTCTCTTGTTGAAAAGATGATAGCTCCAAGCTATCAACCATAAAACCTAAAGAACTCAGTAAGAGAGAAATTTAAATTGAGAAAGAATTATCTTTTCTTCGATTGAGAAAAACGAGTTGAATGAATACAAGACTAACCTTTATCCTTTTATATACAAGGACTAATTACACGTGTTACATAATAAAATAACTTTCTAACTAATTTGTTGATTCATATGTACATCTGTCAACACTCTCCCTCAAGATAGAGTGTGTATATTTATCACTCTCATCTTGGAAAGGAAAAATGTAAATTATGGTGAGGCCAAGGCTTTTGTAAAGAAATTTGCTAATTGATGCTTTGAATTCACATGAAGAGTACGCAATATTTCAGCTTGGATTTTCTCTCTAACCAAATGGCAATCAATCTCAATGTGTTTCGTTCTCTCATGTAACACTGGGTTAGCTGTTATATGTAGAGCAACTTTGCTATCATAGAAAAGTAAAGCTAGTGAAATGTGATTAATACCAAAATCTTTAAGCAATGCAATTAACCAAGTTAATTCACATGTTGTAGAATTGAGAGCCTTGTATTCAGCTTCGGCTGATGATCTTGATACAATGTTTTGTTTCTTGGATTTCCAAGAAATAAGAGAGTCATCTAAGAAAACACAAAACCCAGTAATTGATTTTCTTGTTTCAGGGCATGCTGCCCAATCTGAATTCGTGAATGCCTTCAATTGTAAGGATGATGATGCAGGTAAAAATATACCCTGCCCTGGAATCCCTTTTAAGTATCTCAACACCAGATATGTAACATCCAAATGAAGTTATGCTGGTTTATCCATAAACTGAGCCAAAATGTGAACAGAAAATACCAAGCTTGGCCTTGTAATAGTTAGATAAAGTAACCTCCCTATTAGCCTTTGATAGACAGTAGGATCCTTTAGTAACCAATCTTTGTATTGGTGAGGCGCAAGTTAGGATCCATGGATATTTTAACTGGTTTATAGCCAATGAAACCTGAATCTGTTAACACTTCAAGAGCATAGTGTCTTTGGCAAATAGAAATGCCTTTAAATGCTCGAGCCACTTCCAATCCTAGGAAGTATTTTAATTCTCCAAGATCTTTAATCTTAAACTCAGAATGAAGAACGTTCTTAATATCTTGCACAACTTGAATATCATTGCTTACTATTATCACACCATCCACATAGACAAGCAAAACAAGAAATGAACTTGTAGTGACTTTAGTGAACAAAGCGCAGTCACACTTAGACCATGAAAAACCATGAGTCAAAAGACAATTTGATAACTTGTGAAACCATTGGCGTGAAGCTTGCTTGAGTTCATATAAGGACTTAGTCAATTGACATACTCGTGTCTCCCCCTCACTTCCATAGCCTTAAGGAAGTGTCATGTATACTTCTTCATCTAAATCTCCATGAAGAAAAGCGTTATTTACATCTAACTAATGTAAATACTATCCTTTGGCAGTAGCAGTGGCAAGCAAACATCAACACTAGTGAGTTTGGCAACAGGAGAGAAGGTATCAAGAAAGTCCAAACCTTCTTGTTGGGTGTACCCCTTTGCTAAAACCTAACTTTGTATCTTTCAGTGGCACCATCTGACTTATATTTAATTTTGTACACCCATTTGCAACCAATGGGATGTTTATCAAGAAGTAAACTCGTGAGAACCCAAGTATGTTTTTCTTCAAGAGCAGCAAATTCAACTGACATGGCATTACGCCAATGAGGAAATTTGATAGCTTGATAATAATATTTGGGTTCAAAATTGGAAGACAAGGAAACTATGTAGGCTTGGTATGCATGATGCAATTTGGAATATGAAAGATAAGAACACAAAGGGTAAGGAGTGCTTACCTTGGAAGAAGTTGCAGCAAGGGAACTATGGCTTGATGAGGAACTGTTGAGATGGCAATGATAGTGCTGCAAATAATTTGGTGGATGTCTCTGTCTAGTGGATCTTCGAAGAGAAGGAAGTGGAGTGGGTAATCTGTTGATAATATAAGCAGCTGTTAAGACACAATCACCCCAAAAACATAAAGGCATATGTGCTTGAAATCTGAGAGCTTTAGCCACTTCTAACAAATGTCTATGTTTTCGTTCCACAATTCCATTTTGCTGAGGAGTTGCATTACAACTCACTTGATGAATGACTCCCTTAGAATCATAATAACTGGTCATATTGAATTCTAGACTATTATCACTTCCAATGGTTTGAACTTTATGATTGAATTGTATTTCAGCAAGAGCGAAGAAGGAAAGTAACTTAAGTCTAGTTTCAAATTTATTTTTCAGTATAGAGACCCAAGTGTCCCATGAAAAAGCATCCACAATTGTAAGAAAGTATTGAAATCCTTCCAAAGTGGAAGTAGAGAAAGGACCCCATATATCAGTATGGATGATTTCAAATGGTGCTGTAGTAACAAAATTACTTAGAGGAAATGACAAACGAGCTTGTTTTGCATAATGGCATATATCACAAATGTTTGTACAAGGAGAATTGATAACATAATCTTGTTTATTCAATAAACATTGTCTAGCATTTGATGGATGTCTTAGACGATAATGCCATCTGTCTAAGATTGGAGGACTTGAAACAATTGTAGCAAGAATGCTGGAAGTAGGGAACAGATTATTGGAATTAGAAAATGCACTAGAAACAAAAATATCAACTGCATCAGATGTAAATGTCTTATCAGCAAGTAATAAAGTCTATCTCGTTGTTCACCCATACCAATCGTCCTCCGTGCACATAGGTTATGACTGAAACATGATTTATTGAGGAAAACAACAGCACAATTAGTATAATGAACAAGTTTACTAATTGATAAAAGGTTGAACAAAAAAGATGGAACACATAGCACATTAGTCAAGGTTAAAGTATCAGAAATTTTGACCATGCCTATGTGTGTAACATTGACTTTGTGAACATTTGGAAGCGTCACAAAAGTAGATTGAACAGATGAATAAGAATTTAAGAAAGAAGCAGAACTAACCATGTGGTCAGTTGCACTACTATCAGTGATCGAAGGTGCATTAAAAAATTTATTTTCAACTTTGTTAATAAATGAAGAAAAATGTTGAAAATTAAGAGCAGCAAAGGTACTATGTTGAGGAGAAGGTAATATACCTGACTGATTAAGAAATGTCTAAGAATTTTGCTGAGTACCTAATTGGTGAACCATAGCAGGTTTGGTTGAAGAATTGTGTAAATCAAGCATAGAAAGAAGTTGCTGACACTGCTATTGAGAAAAAGGTATTGAAGATCCTTCAAAAGTTTGTGCCTCTTGTGAAATAGTATCAGAAGAATTACCATTGACAGAGTTAATTCGAGATCTTGTAAACTTGTATCCAGGAGGATACCCATTGAGTTTATAGCATTTCTCCTTGGTATTTCCCACCATGCCACAGTGGCTACACATTGGTTTAGGTTTTGAAGACGATTTATTCCTTGGCGTGATTTTCTAAGAATTCTATTGCTGAGTAATGGAAACCAAAGCAACAGAATCAAGATTGGCAAGTTTGCCATTAGAATGAATACTATGCTGTCTTTCTTCTTGCAAAATCAAAGAAAATACTCTGTTGATATCAGTAAATGGATCTATCAACAAAATTTGAGATCGAACACTTGCAAAAGTGTCATTAAGTCCCATCAAGAAATACATCACATATTCACGTTGTCAATGTTTAAGAACAACCTTTAAGACTCCACAATTACAATTTCTTGAAGTAACACAAGGAGGCAAAAGCATATAATTCAACAATTCATCCTAAAGAGTCTTCAATTTGTATTGTGAAATAGATATAACGTATTATATAAAACTATATCAATTTGTAGGTTTACTTTTGTGAGATCTCTTTATATTTAAAGCATTTCTCATAATGATAATTATTACATCATCCAATTCAATTAGGAGTATCTCTATTCCTTTTCCACGAGTTTGTATGTTGTGTCAAATTTGCTCACGTCTTCTCATTCTATCCAAGTCTAGTTAATATTGGAGAAACTAGAAAGACAAAACAACAATGATCTCGCAAATTAATAACTTTTATGGAGAGGACATCTCGACCAATTAGCCCTTGAAATGGACTTAGGCTCTTATCAAACGACTAAAGCCCATATTATGACCAAGAGGTCCAGCTCAGCACAAAGAGAGCCCAGCCCAAGGTCAACAACGACTGGATAAGCCAATATCGACGGGATAGCTATCCAGTTGATGGCAAAAGATGAATGAGGTTATTATTCAAATTTGCTAAGAGATGAATCTTCGTCTCTAAATTTGAATTCAAATAAAGAATAACCACTATCCAATGAGGGAACAAAGATAATTCATGCAGTTCTATATAAAGGAAAAACTTGAGTAAGTAAAGGGATGGAATTATTGTTGTTATTATTATTATCTTCAAATTATTGACTTAGGCATCGGATGCGTTCCCTCGGACCCCCGTGCTCTCTCTACTTTGGTTGCAGGTGATCGGGAGGTGGCGGTGGTGAAACAAGTCCATAACAGTTGGCACCGTCTGTGAGATTTGTTAAGTCTCACACTTTGCATACTTTTCATATGCTTATCACTACTCTGTCTCAGGCAACTAGAGATCAAGGAGAAACTTCACAAAACATGAAGGAGAAGATTGCGGAAATGAAGGAAATGATAAAGAAGCTTATCACGGAGATGGATTCATTGTGTAAGGAAAATGAGACTCTTAAGTCACGAAATGGGCCATCAGGCGAGGATGCGACACCCAGTCAGGCTGATAGGATAGAGATGGAGGCAAATAGTGCGGGAAAATGCCATCAAGAGAACAAGGAAACGAAGAAATTGCACCACGACGTATGTAGCTTGATGGACAAATATGAGGAGATGGCCAAGAAGATAGGAACGTCTTCTTCGGTCGATCAGTTGTTGTCTAGCACAAATCTACCATTTTCTATGGAAATCCTAAAGATGCCCCTGCCCAAAAAATTTAAAGTCCCGTCAATGGACCTATACGACAGCTCGAAAGATCTCGTAGAGCACCTTAAGACTTTCAAAACTCATATAACGCTTCATGGGTTCCTAAGAGAAATTGCTTGTTGAGCTTTCCCTTTGACAGTAAAGGGATCGGCGAGAGGATGGTTTGGTGCACTGCAACCAAACTCCATAGATAGTTTCAAAAAGCTAGGCCAACAGTTCTTGACCCAATTTATGGCGAGTAGAAAATGCAGGAGACCCGCCGCATACTTGTTGACTGTCAAACAATGGGAGGATAAAAGTTTGATAGCGTATTTAACATGCTTCAATAAAGAAAAGATAAAGATCGACGACCAAGACGAGAAAATCATGTTGGCAGCACTATTGGAAGGTATTTGGCCAAGGAGCCCTTTTTATGGCTGAGCTGGCCTAGAAAAACCCTTCCACCTTATGAAAGTTTATGGCTGACAATTTTGTTAATACTGAAGACACCTTGATCGCCTTAACCACCCAACCAGAAAGAATGAGTGAATGTGAACAAAAAGAAGGACAGAGGAAAGACCGAGATGGAGATCAAAAGGCGAAAAGGGACTAAGACCGAGATGGAGATCAAAAGGCGAAAAGGGGCCAACATGAGTCAAGGCGAGATGGCAATATAAGAAGACATAGTAGCAGTTATGAACACTATTCAGAAAAAGCAAAAAAAAAAAAAAAAAAAAAAAAAAAAAAAAAAAAAAAAAACCCAATCGAGAACGAAAGACAAATCGAGAAGTACTGCACTTATCACAAAACAAAGGGACACAGAACCGAGGACTGTTACAGCTTGAAACGAAAAGTAGAGGAAATGAAGAACAATGGCGAATTGGAACAGTTGATAGCCCAAAACATCACCTCTCCACGACGAACAAACAAACAAAAGAATGAACATAAAAAGTGAAGAAGTAAGAGTCCCAGGTGACAGGAATCATCAAAAAAGAAGAGGAGGTCAAATGAACCTAGGGATCGAAGAAGAAGAATAGATGAAAACGAGAGAAACCCACCTTTAGGGGAGATACACATTATCGCCAGTGGATATGCAAGAGGTGGTCCAACTTCCTCAGGAAGAAAGGCCTATGCAAGGTGGGCAAAATATGAATAAGTTTACAAGGTAGAGAGACCCATCAAACAACCCCGAGTACAAGTATCCCCCATAATATATTTTGACGAGGAAGACTGCCGAGAGGTTGTATATCACCATGATGAAGGTTTGGTCATAACAATTTTAGTAGCAAATTTTACCACTATGAGGATAATGATTGACAATGAAAGTTCGGCAGATATTTTGTTTTGGGATGCTTTTAGCAAAATGGGAATCGACAAAGAGCAGTTGAAACTAGCACCAACCACATTAAGGGGGTTCATTGGAGATGCAGTGCAACCAATAGGGCCTATTACATTGCCAATATCTGTAGGCACAAACCATTATGTCACCACGATGATGACTAAGTTTTTAGTAGTAAGAACTCGGTCAGCATATAATGTGATTATTGGACGACCCACATTAAATGCGTTAAAAGCCATTACCTCAACCTATCATCTAAAAATGAAGTTCCTAAGAGGTGAGGTACTCCAAGAGAAATAGACGAAGTGCGTGGCAAGCAGGTCTTGGCCAGAGAATGTTATGTGCAAGAACTCAGACAATGGCAGTGAGAGGTCAGTATCATGGATACTAAAGAACAGGTGGTCCTCCTGTTGGGACCACAGGTAATGGCGACGGAGTTAGAGACTAAAGATGAAGAAACCCTGAAGCATGGGGAGGCAGATAAACCTCTAGAACTGGTCACCCTTGAGCGGAATCACCTCGAAAGCCATGTGAAGATCTGGACAAAATTGGCACAAGAAGAGAGATAGCAACTGATAGACTTCCTTCTAGACCATAAAGATGTATTTGCATGGAGTCATAAAGATATGCCAGGGATAGGCGAGGAAGTCATTGAATATGAGTTGAACGTAGATCCAAAGGTATGCCCAGTAAAGCAAAAAAAGAGAAACTTTAGTACCGAGAAGTACGAAATAATCGCAGAAGAGATGGATCAGTTATTAGTAGCTGGATTCATCAAAGAAGCACATTATCCAGAGTGACTGTCTAATGTGGTGTTGGTAAAAAAGTCCAACAGGAAGTGGCGAATGTGTGTGGATTTTACCGAACTCGACAAGTCTTGCTCGAAAGATAGTTTTTCGTTACGAATGATAGATATGATAGTAGACACAATAGCAGGGCATAAAATGTTAAGTTTTATGGATGCTTACTAGCGATACAATCAAATCAGGATCAAGAAGACTGATCAGGAGAAAACCACTTTTATAGTTGACCGGGGACTATATTGCTATAAGGTGATGCCTTTCGGCTTGAAGGATGCTGGGGCAACCTACTAGAGGTTGGTAAACAAAATGTTTAAAAACCAGATAGGAAGAAGCATAGAGGTATACGTCGATGATCTACTAGTAAAAAATAGAGAGTTTGACCAACACATACAGACCTTAAGGAGGCTTTTTAGGTTTGACGTCAGTACCAAATGAAGCTCAACCCAACGAAATGCGCATTTGAAGTACAGTTGAGAAAATTCCTCGATTTTATGGTGTCAGAGAGAGGAATTAAGCAAATCCTGAGAAACTCAAAGCAATAATAAAGATGAAGTCGCCCACGAACTTGAATGAAGTACAAAAACTGACAGGCAAGATTGCAGCTCTAAACAGGTTTGTATCACGATCAACGGATAAATGTTTTCATTTCTTTCAGGTGCTTAAAAAAGCATGGGAGTGGGATGGCAAGTGCGAAGAAGCATTTACTCAATTAAAAGAGTATCTAGTTAAGCCACCATTGCTCAGTCACACCAAGCCAGGAGAGCCATTGTCATTGTACTTAGCAGTAACTCTAGATGCAGTATCTACTGCGTTGGTACGAGAGGAAAGGAAAGAGAAAAAGCAAGTGTATTGCATAAGCAGGGCGTTGAGTGGAGCAGAGGCCAGGTATCCAAAGTTGGAGTCGGTTGCCTTCGGTGTGGTAGTAACAGCAAGGCGATTACGGCCTTATTTCCAAGCCAATCCAATAAAGGTAATCACTTCGTCGCCTTTACAAAAGGTGTTGCAAAAACCAGACACCTCATGAGGGTCGGTCAAATGGTCAATTGAACTAAGTGAGTGAGACATTTGTTACATACCAAAAAGCACTGTGAAAGGGCAGATACTTGTTGATTTCGTAGCAGAATTTTTGAATTTCAAAGAAGTCCACAAACCACTTGAGTAGAATCCATGGCAAGTGTATGTAGATGGGTTAGCCTGTTGAGCAGGTGGAGGAGGCGAGTGTACATAGTAACAAGTGAGAGGAAAGAGTCGTACCACGCAGTACGATTGGAATTCAAAATGACAAACAACGAAGCTGAGTATGAAGCAGTACTCGCCGGTTTGGCGATCACGAGGATATTATAAGGCAAAAAAGTTGAGATGAAAGCCGATTCACAAGTAGTAGTTGGGCAAATCACAGTGGAATATTTGGCTAGGGGATCCAAGCTAATAAAATACCTTCACCAAGTCCAGGAACAAAGCAAAGGTCTCAAGTACTTTCGAATCGAGAAGATACCTCGTGGAGATAATTTCAAGGCTGACTGAATGGCACGGGTAGCCTTAGCAAAGCAAGAAGAAATACTACCATGGAAGGTTGAATTACAAGCAATGGCCAGACCGGCGGTAGGAGAGGAAAGTTTGCACATCGGGGAGAATACGCCAGAATGGGCAATGATATAAAAATTTTTTTGGAGATAGGTGAACTTCCCCCATCTCGGGAAGAGCCGAGAAAGTTAAAAAGCAGGGCGACCAGGTTTACCATAATTGACGAAGTACTTTACAGGCTGGGTTTCCCAAACCCATTGTTGCGATGTGTAACAGAGGAAGAAGCTGAGTACGTGATGAAGGAAGTACAAGAGGGGATTTGCGGGAGTCACGCAGGAGGACGATCACTCGCTGCAAAGATTGTAGGGGCAGGGTACTATTGGCCAAATGCACTTAAAGATGTGAAGGAGTTCGGGAAAAAATATGTCCAGTGTCAGATTCATGCACCAATCTCAAGTGCACCCCCTAGAGAGTTGCGGTCTATAACATTCCCATGGTCGTTCACCCAATGGGGAGTAGACTTGGTAGACCCTTTGCCTCCTAGCAAAGGAGGAACCAAATTCATTATTGTAGCTGTTGACTACTTTACAAAGTGGGCAGAAGCTGAGGCAATGGCTACAATAATTGCTCAAAGTGTGACAAAGTTTCTATGGAAGGTGGTAGCATACAGCTTTGGGATACCTCAGTGTATCATTTCTGATAACAGAAGACAATTCAACTTTGAACATTATCGTCACTGGTGTGCAGATCTAGGAATCAAGGTCAAGTAACTTTCCCCAGGCCATCCCTAAGCAAACAGGCAGGTAGAAGCAACTAATAACCATCATGGGAATACTGAAAAAGAAGATAGGTGACAAAAAATGGCTATGGGCAGACAAGCTCCTAGAAATTTTGTGGGCTTACAGAATGACAGCAAAAACCTCAATAGGCCAAACACCTTTCACCCTAGCCTATGGGAGTGAGGCGATGGCACTAGTAGAAGTCAGGTTACCAAGCTACAGAAGAAGAAATTTTGATCCAGAAGCAAACATTGCAGGGTTAGAAGAAAGCCTAGACCTATTAGGGGAGATAAAGGCAGATGTAGATATTAGGGTTGCAGCTTTTAAGAGGAAAGCAGAGCAATACTTCAACAAACGAGTGAGACCTAGATCATTTAAAGCAGGCGACTTAGTGCTGAAAGAAACCGGCGTGACCTCGGGAGAAGAAGGGAAATTAGGCCCTCAGTGGGAAGGACCTTACGTTGTAGTGGCAAGCCACAAACGGGGAACTTACCACCTCAAGTATGCTGCAGGACGCCAGTTACGCCACCCATGAAACACAGAGCACCTACGAAAGTACTAGTTTTAAAGGAGAGATATGTAGTTTTCTTTTATTTTGTTTGTTGATTTACATATGAATATCATTTCAATAAATGCCAGCACGTTTCGTCCACCTTTTCTTTTGTTTTGTTCCTTTTGCTTTTCAATGAATATCCAAGATTTGAAGGGGAAAAAAAGAAAGAAAAAAAAAGAAAAAGAAAACGGAAAGGCGATGTGGTCAATGAACTCTCCCACAAGCCTAAAAACTTAAATGTTAAAACGATCAAAGAACTCTCTCGTTAACACCTTCACTCCAAAAGGCGATATGGTCGAGGAACTCTTCACTCTTCCATGAACCTAAAAACTCGAAGGTTAAAACGGTCGAGGAACTCTGCCATTAACACCTTCATGCCAAGAGGCGACGTGGTCGAGAAACTCTCCCACGAGCCTAAAAACTTAAAGGTTAAAACGGTCGAGGAAATCTCTTGTTAACACCTTTACGCCAAAAAGGTGACGTGGTCGAGGAACTCTCCCACGAGCCTAAAAACTTAAAGGTTAAAATGGTTAAGGAACTCTTCCGTTAACACCTTCACGCCAAAAGGCGACGTGGTCGAGGAACTCTCCCACGAGCCTAAAAACTAAAAGGTTAAAACGGTCGAGGAACTCTCCCGCTAACACCTTCATACCAAAAGGCGACGTGGTCGAGGAACTCTTCCACGAGCCTAACCTAAAGGTTAAAAAGGTCAAGGAAATCTTCCGTTAACACCCTTTCGACAGCAGGCGACATGATCGAGGAACTCTCCCACTAACCTTAAAGGGTTAAAGGAGGTCAAGAGAATCTCTTGCCAATGGACGATGTGACGCTCGAAATTGTGAACAACATAAGGTTAATACATAAGGTATGAATAACATGAGATGATACCATGATGTAGGGGCAACAATGAATATTTCACAGCCAACAAACAAAGTTCAAAGGCCTAAAAATAGCTTACAAAAGTCCCAAAAAAAAAAAAAAAAAAAAACAGCTTTCAAAGTTCAATCATTTACAAGGCTTAAAAAAAAATCAAAAGCGAATCCCGAGGGGAATGAGAAAGCTCCAAGCTAAGCAGGTGTCAAGATGGGCAGTGAAAAGCATCAGGCATCTCAGCCCGACCAAGGGAGTCACAGAAATGATGGGCACCCTCACTAGCCCGAATAGACTTCCACTCTAAGGTATGCAGGTTCATCGTGGGTTCCCAAAGGAGAAGCTCACGGAGCTGTTTTAGCCCCAACTTGCAGCCTATACCCAAAGCTTGTAATCAAATATTGGAGGCTGTAGCCAATTGGGGAGGGACCCAACTAAGGTCGTTCTGAGAATGCTCCAAGGCAGATCTCATCTCAGCCAATCGGCATTTTGGGATAGAAATTGTTTTCTTGACAGATTTAACAACTTCGTCAAGCTAAAGGTATTGACGGTCGCTGTCTTTAAGAAGAGCCTTCACCTTAGCCAAGTTTTTCTCGGTTTCAGCTTTCATCCCTTTAGACACCCCTAGCTTTATAAGTAACTCTTTTTTTTCATCTCCAAGAGAGGCCAGGCTAGAAGTATATTCGAATTTGGTCTTAGTTAATCCTTCGATTTCTAAGTTTGCACGATCAAAGCTGGTGGCGAAGCCATCCCGCTCTTTCAAGATACGCTCCACCTGAGCAGCCAACTCATCTCGTTCTTTCTTAAAAGCCTCTGCCTAGGAAACTAAGTTGTCCCTCTCTTGCATAACTCCCTTTGCTTCATTTAGGCGAGTAGCAAGGTGATCCCGTTCTTTCCCAATTGTTACCATCTCCCGATGGTCGTGGTCAACATCCGCAGCAGAAATCGCCAACTCCTCCTGGAGTGAAGCAACTTGGGCACGAAGGGTAACCAACTCATCATCAGATGAATGGGAGCGAGCCTCAAATTGAACCAACTAGTCTACCAGTTGGTTTTTCTCGCCCTCCAAGTGTTTCCAATCATCCACCAAGTCAGCAGTAAGGCAATCAACCCTTTAAAAAAGAAAGAAAGAATTAAAAATATGTTCTTTGGAATAATTGGCCAAAGCATTAAGGAGAACGTAACAATACTAGCGCAAAAACACTATGAAGTTGTTGAACAAAGGCAATGATGACCTCTGCTCGACGAGTATGTAGGGAGGCCGGGGAAGCCACCGGATGGGAGCTAGAGGAAGATCTCGGTTTGATAGCCGGTGAGGAAATATTTGCAAAATCCCCCTGGGGAAAGGCTACTTCAGTGGCGATAAGCAAATGACAACAAATAGATGGTTCAGCAGGAGGGCCCAAGCAGTTTTTGGCCTTCCCGATCTCACCAATTTCATCCTGAAGGGGTATAGCCTGATCATTCCTGACATACTCCTCAGGAGTTTTCAAAGATGCTTTGCAACTTCCTCGAGAAGAAACGCTAAAAAGCGGCGAAGGAATCAAAACCCTACTTCCACTGGCGAATGAGAGGGCTGGAAAAACAAAGGGCAAATTCGAAGTAACCCCACCCGAAGTTGTTGAGGCAAAAGAGGAACTAAGCGCCACAACTAGCTCTTGAACACTCCCCTCTTTGTCCCCTCCAATTAAGGTAGATTTGAAGGAGCGTCAGAAGGCACAAAAACGATTGGCAGGGGCGAGGTCAGTAGAGGCGTAGAAGCTTCAAAGGGCGGGAAGCTCACAAGAGTGGAAGGGGTGTTGTAAGGAGGACATGATTCAAAATAAGAATGTCCTCTTCCACTGAAGTATCATCACATTGCTGCTGGGAATCATCAGTCAGAGCCGTCGAGGGTTGCGTAGCAACTTTGGCGCCTCTGCGGTAGTATACTATCGAGGTCTTCCTCAGCCTGCAACATGACGTCATCCAAAGAAAGAGGTAGTGGATCTATAGAGCCGGCCATAACACTTAGTTTCTCCTGAGAAGTTGCCAACTTGGTGTTCCCACCTTTATGGGAGGCAGTTTTACTCGGAACCTCCTGAGAAGAACTCAACTTGGCTCCACTCTGTTTTTTAGGAGTTACCAATTTTCTATCTCTGCCCGCCGCCGAGGGAAGTAAAGAACACCTTTGGATGAAATAGATTCATCTGAACGAGGTGAGACACGAGCTTTTTTAACATTTTTTGTTTCTTCTCACCTTCACTAGGACGTTTCTTCTTTTTCAAGTCTCCTGCCAACGGGAGGGCACCTAAAAACTCACGCCCTGAAATATTACTTGACTAGGAACCATCACGAACCTCTCAATGTTACTAGGGGTTAAAAGTGCATCCAAGAGGCACAATTTGGGATGAACTTGAGCCCAGGACTCCACTAGCCTAAAACGAGCCTCCTCACGAGGGAAAAGAATCACTTCGTAGTCATCCCCATCGGGTACAGGAGACCAACATGCCTTAATAGGAAATTCTCGATTAGGTACTTCATTGATGGGAAATTCCCAGCCAGAGCCAACAATAAGGAAAATTTTGTTGGTCCATTCCTTCACATGAGAGTACTTACACTCTAAATAAACCAAGGCTCGACAGGCTCTAAAACTGCAGAGATTCCCATCCAGATGCCTAAATCCATGATGGGACAAAAACTCGCGAGCTGTTAGGTCTGGGTATTGATCGCCCACAAGTTCTAGCACCCATCGCCACAAAACGCACCAGGCCATCAAGATTCTCCAAGCATTGGGCACCAACTGAGCCAGAGCAAGCCCTAAGACATCTAACACGTTCCGAATGGGGCACACAAAAGGCAATCGCAGCTCCATGGTAAACATAGCAGATAAATGGCAACAAAGACAACCATACCTTTAGCGTCGATAGGTTTTTGGTTAGGAGCAAGAGCTTTCAACTCAACGGAATCAGGGATGTTGAAGTTATTACGGGCATTCTCCAACTCACACGAAGTGATGACGGAGGACTAGCGAGAAACTGCGAAAACGGAAGCTGGCGGAGCAACAACAATTCGGGGAGGGGAGTCGCGGGGTGGAGAAGAGTTCGTAGCAGCAATTACTGCCTTACCCTTGGAAGAAGAGGAAGCTATGGAAGGTTGAAGGAAATCACAAGAAACACAAGAGGCAACAACCCAGAGAAGAGAAATGCAAGAACTCAAGGAAAGAAAAGGAAGGCAAGAAATGAGACAGAAGACCAAAAGAAGGGAGAAAATGGGCAATAAATAGGAGTTGAGATGAAGCAACGGTTGACATGCCCGAGTAGAGGAAACGAAGTGGCGTACTGACACACCTCGAAGAAACAAATGACACCTAGTAATCAAGTCTCATCACACCATGCACAATGAGACTTCGCGGGGTAACTAGATAGGACATCCTGACCGGTTAGCCCCTGAAATGGACCTAGGCCCTTATCAAACGACTAAAGCCCATATCATGACCGAGAGGTCCATCCCAACACAAAGAGAGCCCAGCCCATGGCCTATAACAACTGGATAAGCCAATACCGATGAGATAACTATCCAGTCGATGGTAAAAAATGAAGGAGGTTATTATTCAAATTTGCTAAGAGATAAATCATCATCTCTAAATTTGAATTCAGATAAAGGATAACCACTATCCAATGAGGGAACAAAGATAACTCATGGAGTTCGATATAAAGGAAAAAC
Source organism: Juglans microcarpa x Juglans regia (assembly GCF_004785595.1). Classification (NCBI taxonomy): domain Eukaryota; kingdom Viridiplantae; phylum Streptophyta; class Magnoliopsida; order Fagales; family Juglandaceae; genus Juglans; species Juglans microcarpa x Juglans regia. The sequence goes on from NC_054609.1 coordinate 19,060,466, forward strand.
ACGGGTAAGTAAAGGGATGAAATTATTGTTGTTATTATTGTTATCCTGATATTACTGACTTAGGTATCGGAGGTGTTCCCTCGGATCCCGTGCTCTCTTTACTTTGGTTGCAGGTGATCGTGAGGTGGTGGCGGTGAACACGTCCATAACATTCTACATGCATATAAAGTAGTCTTGGTTGCTATTTTCTCTTCTATTTTGTTCTCTCAACAAAGACAACCACTACCATGTATACTGGAGAAATAATTTGTACAATTTCTAAATATATAAGCTTCACACAAGTTCTTATAAAAAAGTGAATCCCACCGTAAGAAAAGTGTAAAAAAATTATTATTTATTAATGAAATCTATTTTTTTACAAAATATTTGTATGAGATTTATCTATTTGTATTTAACATTACTCCATATTTTGAGATACTTATAAATAGTACTTGCTCGGAAAAATAAATGACATGATAGTACATAATTTACGATTTTTAGAGGGTAATGGAGAGAGAACTTTTGATTTTTTTTTTTTTTTAAATAGAGGCTAAAGGGTCATTCAAAATATTTTGTAATTTTCTAAGGAAGCTAGTAGGGGTTTCAAAATCTTTTTGGGATGTGGGGGGAGTCTCATGTCAAATATTATTTGAGAGGAAAATTACATGTGAATATAAAAATGGATAATGCCTCCAATCAATCTGGGAGATGATCCGAGAAAGACACTAATCAATAACATAGAAAAATTAACTTTGATTAGGCTGCATTTAGATCTACTGCAAGAATTATGGACTTTTGCCATGAATTTTTTTTTCTAAAACAGACGGTGGTGATAAATAATTACCGAATCACATGAAAATCATTCATGGAAAATAAAACAAGCCTTTTCCTACAACTAATAGTCTTGGGTTATGATCCTTTTCGACCAATGACTTTGATGGAAAATATTTAACAAAACCTAGTGAAAAATTTTATTCCCACCGACAATTGTAATGAGAAAACCTCTTTTGCCATGAATTAATACCCGTGGGATATAGTAATGATCGCTTTTGCTACGAAATGAGTTTCATCGGCAATTACCATTTACAATCACTCCAGTTCATAGCATGTGCTCTTTTCCTACCAATTGATTGTGGTGGGAATAGCCTATTTCCACCAGAAGTCACCATCCGGAGTAATTTTTTCCCATGAATAAATTGGTGGGTGAAACTTAAAAGATATGACTTTTGCCACGAAGTAAATTTATGGATATAGTAGATTTTTCACGAACTACTTCCATGGATAATGACGTTATTACTGATCACGAGTTGATGTTAGTGAACTTATTTGCCACGAAGTTAAAATTATTTATCCATTGTTCATGTCGTGGCAAAAAGGATGACTTTACCCATGAAATCAAGATTTGGTGGGAAAAGAATCTTTCCCCACCCGTTTTATGCCATAGTCTCTCAAGACAAAAATTGGTAAGAAATAGATATTTTCTCACGAAGTATACATTTTTTTAGACCATAGCCCCTCTTAAAAAAAAAAAGATTTGTTATAGTGAGATATTGAGATGATTTCAAATAATTTAAATTGATTTGTAAATAATATTATTAATAAAATTTATTATTTTTTTAACTTTTCATAAAAAATTTAATTCATTTCAACTTACTTTATATATGAATTTAAATACATATCTTAACTAACTAAAAAAGTCCACAAAAGCTGGGAATTTAAGAATTTCATACGATGATATTCCGAGTTGACCTAGATCAGCCTAGAACCAGATAGATCATCTATCCACCACCATTAATGCTAGCTAGCTAGCTAGCTCTGCTTGTGATTACCAATAATTTAGCCCTAATAATGTCGTGAAGACTGATCATGAGATGATTGCATGCGTGTGGGACTCCATGATCTCTACTAGTCTGAGAGTTTTGAATACTTTTGAAGACTATACTTCTTTTGCACATGCTAGCTACACAATATCATGGTCATGGACAACGAACATACGTACCACACGGAAAACTATGTGGGGAAAGAAGAAAATATATATAGGTGCATGCATTAATTAAATACTTATTGGAAGACCCAAGTTGAGATTTTGGAAAACATTTTTTCTAATTTCCGAAAATATTTTTCAATTGTATGCAGAAAGATATAGAAAAACAGAAAGTTGCAAGCAAAAGTTCATGTTTGGCACAAAATTACATGAGAAGAGAAATATTTTAATCATAAAAAAAATTCTATAAAAATAAACTCACAAACTAACATAACTTGACGTGGTATGTTAGATTATAGAGTTAATTTATTATAAATATATATATTGCATAATATTATTTATTTTATTTGCAACGTTGCCTTTTATTTTCAATTATCTTAAATTTAATGCGGAAGAACTTGCACGCTAAATGGTAGGTAAATGTATTTATGATATTGTCAGCATGCATAATCCATTATCAGCTGATAGAGATGAATTTGGGTGGCCATTGTGCATGATAGCTTATCATATTATAAATATGTGGCCTATATATGTATTTAGTACTTTTAGATCAGCTGAGTCCCTTTCTTGTTCTATTATTTTATTTATATCTACCTTTTCATATTTCTTCATACCACTTGTCACTTGCAGAGTTTTCAGATAAATAAATAAATGATTTTTTTTTTTTTTTTTTCAGAATAAGGCATAATTAACACTTGTAATCAGGAGTTTAGGACCACCTCCTCCCGACAACTTAACCACAAAAAATGTAATATGAAATTAAAACATCTATTTCAATGAAAACAAAAAAACAAAAAATCGAAAGTGGCACGTAATTGTCAAAAAGAAAAATGATATTTACAGTTTTAGAGTATGTAAGTCTCGCGTACTCTCTTTGAAAAAAATAATTTAATTAAAAACTTAGATAAAGAAAATTATTTTTTTAATAATAGATCTTATTTATTTTAAACAAAAGTACACATGACTTATACAACGTAAAACTAGTTTTATTTAATATTCCTCGTGAAAGAGAATTACGAGTGTATAGGACAATTTTTTTCAAGCTTTCTCGTACAATACAGATGTGCCGATTGACAACTTAGATAGAGATTAATTCAATTATTTCTCGCAAAATATTTAATTTTCCAAATAAATGTCTTATTCAAATGACAAGATCAGGTGTTATTTTGTAGAATAAGTCATGCGGTCTAATCACCTACAAAACAGACACGTATCTAAATATATCGAAACATGTGTATAGCACGGATTAATGTAGCATGTTTGTTTTTTTTTGTTTTTCTTGGGGAGCATGAGCATATCAGTCAGTATTATACGGTGGAAAAAGGCGCAACACATCATTCAAAAACAGTTATCCATTTTTGTATGAAGTCAATGTGCGTGACAATATATGACTTTCATGACATTAGGGTATAATCATCACAAATCATGCATTTCTTGTTATTTTGTACTATTGTTGTATAGACAATCGATTTATACGTATTTATTGATAATGACATACTTTAAATAATTTTATGTGTTAATAATTCAAATGAAAACTACTTATCAAAAAATAATTTAAATGAAATGTACGTAAAATATACTGGATTGCAAGTATAATATACAATTAAAAATGATAAAATTTAAAAAAATTATATTCTCAAATCTGTGTGTAAAGCACACCTAATAAAGTACTTATATAACATAATTTGATTAAAAATATAAAATATAAAATTTGAATGTTACCAATCAAATTTTATTATTTAAGTGATATAAATTATATGTTTTACTCACTGACTTGATAAAAGAATAACTCTAAAATCTAGAATGAAAGAATGTTATTTCTCTCTCTCTATCTGTCTGCCCAACTCAAGTAGAGAAAGTGAGTTTAAAAGATCAGATGAGGTCTTTTAAATCTATGTATAAAGCTGATAGATACGTATAGAATAAGGTCTCGTTTAATTACACAGATGAGATGAGAAATATGTTAATAGTAATAAGATAGTTTGTGAATGGTAGTGAAATGGTTTGAGTTAAAATGTTTTATGGAATTTTGAGACATAAGAGAGAAAAAGTTTAATAAAAATATTATAAAGTTAAAATATTGTTTAGATTTAAAAATGTATAATTGTTGTGTATGTTCCTTGTCCACTAGTATAGTTTGGATTCATTAGTGGTGTTGACTGATTTAATTTGTTGGTTTAATATATATTGACAAACATCTGATCACGACAGTGGCCAAAATCATGTGCTTAAATTAATTAATTAATCAGAGTTTATTTGGACTTATTAATAGGCCTAATCGTATTAATCAAAATCCCAAATCATGTGCTTAATTAAATTAATTAATTAATCAGAGTTTATTTGGACTTATTAATAGGCCTAATAGTATTAGTCAAAATCAAATCACACTATCTAACTTATATTAATTCTTCATCACCTATACATAACAAATTAATATCACATGCTAAACACGACAAGATTAATTCTAGTGTTTTTAATGGAATCTGCCCCGGCCCTAATTATAAGGTGATATTTTTAGAGGAGTGGTGATAGGTACTGTATACGGGACACCTTAGTAATTTTGATCAAATTACTCTTTATAAGTGTGTCTTATAGTTAGAATATTTGAAGAGAAATCATGTTTTAGTGATTAGATATTTCACCAAAGTCATAAGTTGATATGATTTGATATACTACGTTAGATTTTAAAGTTATTATTATTGTAAAGTAGATCTAACGTATCACATGAATTAGTTAGTACGTCAGTTTGTAACTTTATTTTTGTGAATTCTTTTTATGATTGTATCATTTCTCTCATTTAAATAATCAATTTTTCGGATTAACAGCTATATGTATGTAAAATTGGGAATGTGGATCTAGCTAGCTTATTCACGTGATTAAACAAAAAAACGTTTGCTCCAATGCTTGTCTTTTTGGCTCATCATCCTTTTATTTGCTTTTAGTTCAAAAAAGAACTAAAAGACAACGGATTTTATACATGGAATACAACATTCAGCTTCATAGCAAATAAGTAAATAAATCAATAAATAAAGAGTACCTCTAAATATGTTAATAATAAGTTGTTTGAAATCTCAATTATAAAACTTTTTTTCTCTTTAAGTTATTCTATTATCAAGTCGGAATATATAAAACACGTCATCTACATCATTTAAATTTGTAAGATTTAATTTGTAAATTTTAAATTTTAAAATATCTATTACAAATTAGATTATGCAATATAAAATTATAAACACTTTACTAATAAATATATTATCTACACCAGTTTTTTTTTTTTTTTTTTTTTTTTTTTCCGGCTGTATTTCTCCTTTTTTTTATCATTTTCAGCATGCACACGTGAGCGCGACAAGCTGCGCATGCATGTTGCCTTATTGAACAGGGGACGAGGACACAAACAAAAACATCAATCTGATGGATCTTTGTTTTCGTTCGCATCATTTCAGTGATTTTTGAAGATGCATGATTATCGTGTCAGGGTGTGAGAATATTGGCATGCACCCATGTGAAATCGCTGCATCCATCTCTTGGCCGTTCCTTCAAAAGATCAATCGTAAGTGTTCGTCTGAATTCATAATACATCTCAATTTATTTTAATTTATTATTATAATTTTTTTAAATTTTTACAAAAAATATAATAAATAATTTAACTTTTTTAAATCTCAAAATAATTTTTTCAAATTTCCACATAAAATATAATAAACAATTAATTCAACTTTTATTTAACTATTCACAAATCATCTCAACTTATCTCTGAATCCAAACCACTCCTAAGAGTATTGTCAATGACTTACATATCTTCATATTTACATAATATTTTTTTAAATTGGTTTATATTAAATTATGCATCTTCAAAATTTTACATAGCTATGAACAGTATTTATTCAAATTTGAAGAAACGCTATTCACTCTCCAAATATTATTTTATTGTTTTTTCTCTCTCATAGCCATTAAAATCAATTTTTTGGAATTTATATTAAGTTGATTTTGATATATGAACTTTGTATTAAGTTGATGATACAAAGTGTTTTTTAGTACATATTAATATTTATTGAAAAAATTGGTCATTTTGATATATAAAATTAATAATATTTAAATATATGGAATTAGTACTTTTGAGCACATGGTGCTAATTGTAAAATACATAAAAATAATAATTTTAAGAAAAAAATAAAAAATAATAATAATTTATTATTATTTGGTTCAAAGATGCATAATCTAATGTAAGAGTTTTTATTGATATGTAAAATCAATTTTTAAAAGATGTGATTTGAATATGCATATAGAGAAACCAATGCTATTACTCTAAAGATTGGATTCATTGCATTAATTAATTGAAGGCCATATTTGCCTTCAAATCGTCTACTTGTATTATCTCAAATTATCTGATCAAATCAAACAGTTTAATGTAGAAAAAAATAGATATGACATTAAATACCCACGTAATATTCATATTGCTTAAATATTCTACATATATGAACATTAATATTATAAGTTGTAAGACTCACATGGTATGGCGCTTATTTATTTCTCTCCATAATTAAAGAGAAATTTTTTAGTCATAAAAAGATCCTACAAAAATAAATTTATAAATTGACGTAACTTCATATGATATATCGTTAGATCTACTTTATAATAAAAATAGTTTTATAATATAATGTAACACATTAAATTACGTGAATTTATAGATTTACTTTTATTGTAAAATATATTTAATGTATCATATGAAACTATGTCAATTTATAGGTTTACTTTTGTAGAATTTCTTTACTATTAAAACATTTCTCATAATGATAATTATTACATTATCCAATTCAATTAGGAGTATCTCTCTATTCATTTTCCACGAGCTGTTTGCATGCTGTGTCAAATTTGCTCACGCCTTCTCATTATATCCAAGTCTAATGGAGAAAGACAAAACAACAATAATCATTCTATCAAAAAAAAAAAAAAAAAATGATCTCGCGAAATAACTTCTACACGCATATACAGCAGATCTCTGGTGCTATTTTCTCTTCTATTTGTGTTCTCTCAACAAAGAGAATCATTACCATGTACACTGAGATCTTACACTATAACATAAATGATTTTTTGTGATTATTTAACAATTATGACAGTTTCCAAACAGTCACCGACGGTTTTCATAAACCGTAATTAAAGATAGTCGATAAATTTTACGTTCGAATGTATATATATTCACGTTTGAACGGGTCCTAAACATTCGAACGTGGAGGTTATTTACGTGCAAAAATTCGTGAACGCCAAATTCTGTTGTAGTGCTTAACTTGCTCGGAAAAATAAATGAAATGACAGTACATAATATGCGACACATGCATGCATGTATGAATAAATATTGCTCTTCCATCCATTAATGACAACCAACATGATATATATGGGACAACGTCCCAGTACCCACTTGTTGTGATGAATTAGCTTTTTGTGATAATTATTGGTTCAATGGTGGCCCATTCGTGATAAACCAACATGAAGATTAATGTTTTATAGCTTGTAAATCACGCGCATTCTTTTTTTAAAAATGATAAAATTTTTTATTAAAAAATAAAGTTTTTTATATAAATTTTATATTTAATTATTTTTTTAAAAAAAGTATACGATATTTATACACATTAAGACCATAAATATTATTTGTCTTTTAAAGAATAAGCATAAAAACAATGAGTCATACCATATACCATTAGGCCATCTCAATATATTATTACTATATATATACACTATACGTTTTGAGATCAACAACGTAAAAATAGTATAACAAGAGATAATTCATGTAGAGACCAAAGAGGAAGAATAACAAAGACAGTCAGTTCATATGTAAGCATATAAAGAGAAGAAATTTATATGCACGGATAGATTTGAACAGTGAGATAGAAATTTTTAATTGAGTAATACTACTTATCATCCTCCCATCATTCTATAATGTGGCATTATGTGATTGAAAATTATTTATTACATTTTATTTGTAAACTTATCATCTAATGCCACATCATGAGATGATGGGAGGATGATGGAAGTTGGAATGATGAATAAATTTTTTCTTTTTAATTTTAAACGAAAGTTTAAAATATAATTTTTAATATTATTATTTTAAAATTTTAAAAAAATTAAATTATTTATTATATTTTATATAAAAATTTTAAAAAAATTATAATAATAAAATTAAAATTTTATATCTCGACCACTTGCCAAAACCTGACAAACCCTGTCAGGCTTTGCTAGGAAGACATACACACGTTGGAGGATGAGCTAATTAAAGTGGGGCCTGAAGCCAAAGGAAACACCAGACAGTACCGTTCTGTAGCCAACCTCCACCAGAAAAAACCGGTCACGGCCACACGTTTATCTCTGTCTGGTTTCCTTTTTTTAATTCTCCTTTTTATTTTATTTTTGAATTAATTAAGCGGTGAAGATAAGATATTGTAATAAATAATATATATAATATTAAGATGCGTAAGTTTTGTATATTTTAAAAAAAAAACTAAAGTCTATTTATTATAAAAAAAATAAACATTTATGATGAATTATTTATAATAAAAATAATTATTTATAATGATAATAAACTAATCTTAACAGGAAATAATTATTTTATAAAAATATAGCTGATAATAAATAAGTAATTTTTTTTAATAACTATTAAAAAAATTATTATTTTTTAAAAGGAATTCAAATGAGATTTCTATATTGTAATAATAAAATTAGAGACGTACTTAAGTGCACATGTCAATTTAGATTACAATATTACCGTATATACCCTTTCAAGGACCCGAAGAAAAACAATGGATTATCAAATTTGTCCGCAAGTGGCCGCCGAAAACGAGGTAGGCTGGCGGGCTGGCTAGTGGTGCTTGCTAGCTGCTCGCTCACTGGCTGATGTCGCCTGACATCATTTTCCTCCCACTTGCTGCATGCATGCATGCTTCTTCAACAACAGAAAGATAGATATCCACGGTCCACCTCCCCCATCAGATGTGGTCCATCTCGCTCCATCCTTATCCCTACATGAACTTCACGCCTCGTCATGCATGCATGCATGCATCGTTGTACGAGTCTTAGCCCGGTTTGTAATTTGAATTGAATAAGTTAAATTTAATATTTATATATCTAATTTTTAAATTATTAAATTTATCTCAATTTAAAATTTATTTACACGTAAAATCTATAATTTTTTTTAATTCAATAAATTTTTACACGTGGAATCATGACTTTTTTTAAATTCTTATAAATATATATAAATTCATCTTAAGTAGGTTTTATAAAATTTACTCTACCATCTTAACTCACAATTATTTATAAAGAATTCAATTTAACTCAACTCAACTTAACGTCTAAATGAACTCATCACCACCACCTCTTGATCATGATCACCCTAACAATCCATTTCAACTTTCAACTTTCTTCTTCGAAAGCGGATAAAAAGTGCATCCAATGTGTCCCCCAATTGAACTCTAGCAGCCTCTTCTTTTATATATGTATTTATGTAGTGAGCAGCCTCATGACTGCAATATGCGACCGCCCATGCTCACAGTTCCAAGCTTAGTCCTCCGTCCAAGAACAGGAAAGAATTTCTTTTACGAACTCTTTTTCTGCCACATGCGACAAAGATGGATGGATATTTTTCATGAACAGAATGACTTGGTCCAATTGTGGCCACCAAATTAGCGGTTCTTCGTATACCGTTACCCTACACGGCCAATAGTCATCCTCGTGTTTTCTTCTTATTTCTTTCTTTCTTTCTTTTTTCTTAATAAAAAAAATATCATCAGCATAATAAGTACTTCTATTGACAAATACATTATCCATATTATTGAATTTGTTTGATACGATTTGATTTATAAAATTTAAAAATTCTGCTATATCAGTGATCATTTGCAGTATATACTATATACTCCATACCGACTTATAAATAGAGTTTTTTTATATAGTAATGTTGAATTCAAATGTTTAGTACTTAATTTAATAAAAACAAAATTAAAGCTGCATGCACGACACGTCTCTTTTGACACATTTTTTTCATGTCTTTCTTATACGCTTGATTATTTCTTGAACCACAAGGTTTTCTATTATTTATGCGGCGGTGAGAGATTTTGGACAGTAAAATTTCTTCTTCTCATCTCATCTCATCTTATTAAATTTTAATATAAAACTATCTCGTATCATGAAACCGCACCTGAATGTATGCTAGTCTCCCATGGTGCAAGAGTCTGACTTCGCAAGCATCTGTGTCGACGCGTTATGGCCAGCTCTTTCGACTCATGATAGTCTTTTTATTAGTTCTTTAAAACAACCAGAAACTTTAATAATTCCTTAAAATACAGAAGACATTGTAAAATTGATGGTATTATATTATGAGTAATACTAGATCATATAGATCCCATAATTAAGGGTTGGTTTGTTTTTAGAGATGAGATGAGATGAGTTGAGATTAAAGTTAAAAAGTTGAATAAAATATTATTAGAATATATTTTTTAATATTATTTTTATTTTAGGATTTAAAAAAATTAAATTATTTATTTTATTTTATATGAGAATTTAAAAAAATTGTAATGATGAACTGAAATGAGATGAGATGAGATGAGATGTTTCCTAAAAACAAACGAGACCTAAGTTTAATGTGAATATTAGATTTTATCTTTTTTTTTTAAAAAAGGTACGCGAGATTTGAGAAATTGTATTTAGTATTATTCCACTATTTTTATTGAAATGGAAAAGTACTTTGCAATATGTACAGAAAAAATTCAAAAAATTAAAAGTAAAATCGTAATGAAAAATTATAATTATATTTATTGCTTTTTGGGATTTTTTGTGCCTTACTATTAAAGACCTTACACACGTCGTCTTGGTGAACCATGTTCTCTTATATTTTTAGTTTTAGTTTTTTCAAATTTAAAGATTTTTTATCTTAAAAAAATCATCTAATTTTAGTAGATCTGACCAATTAGCAAATAAAACCCAATAAATAGTCGCAAAATGTTATAAATTCAAGTACATCTCATTACTTTCATAACAATATTTATTTAGATGATGAGATGAGATGAGATAATTTTAAATAAATCGAGTAAAATATTGTTAAAATATTAATTTTTAATAATATTATTATTTTATAAAATAAAAAGTTGAATTGTTTATTACATTTTATATAAAATTTAAAAAAATTATAAGAATAAAATAAAATAAGATAAAACTATTTCTAGACCTAAAATGATTTTTTTTTTAAATATATTTTCAATGAATCTCAAATCTTTGGACATGTATAAAATTGAGCTTTCTGATTGATTTTCTATTATAATTTAAAATTATTTCATCCTTTTTTTAAGTAATTATCTTTATCTTTTTTATTCAAGTTTAACAACCTATAGCCCCACCAACTGACCACATACAAATGCACCGGGCCCCACAGCGTGATTATAACACGTGGCATGTGCCCACGACCATACAAAGTAAATGGCCCCATTCCTTTTATTGCTCTAGCTACTTAATTGAAATTACAAATAAGACTCATGTGTTACAAGCCGTCGGATCAAAGGTCGGTCAATGAATCCAAATGATGGTAAGACCGTCGGATTAGAAGTACATGGAAAAAAAAACTCTGGGACCCACAAGAATTCACCCCAAAAGATGGGGACCCACCCGAATTATTAAGAAACTGAATACTGATATTTGCAAATTTGCCATTGAGGACAAAAGTAAGGTTCCCAGCCTTTCAATTATTTTCTCGCATGCAACCGCTCGATTCTAACACGTACCTCACGAGAACTGAGCTTGTCACCGTCAGATCAGAGTTTCTTGGAAACATAACCTGCAGGGTGTAATGGTAATTTGGGTTAGGGTAAACCAGTATATAGCGGAAAGAATTGCATCGAAGGAGAGGAGTGAGAATTAACTTCTGCGGCTCTGAGAAATCCTTCAAACCCTTTTGGGATTTTCAGGTTTCTAGAATCGCGGAGAGAGGAACAGTAGGGAATGCAGAGAGATGGTAGGAGCTTTGTTGGCAAAGCCTGAGTTTAGTTTGCGAGGCAAGCGGTGCATCGGCGGCACAACTTGCCACCGGAAACACGTCGAAGACGGGTGATCGTCTGGTCTTCGTCTTCATCTTCATCTTCTTCTCCGAAATTTTCTTCTATTTATTGTAAAGCAGGAATCTTGGGGGAGTCCTCTGTAAATTTACGTACCCAAGTTTGAGAATTTATTAGTTGTTATAGTATTTCTTTTTTCAAGTGTAAGCTACCAGAAATGGCTGAGAAGAGCAGAGATGGTAATACGACGGTTCTCCATGGCAAGTACGAGCTGGGTCGACTTCTGGGTCATGGCACTTTCGCCAAGGTGTACCATGCCAGGCACTTGCAGACCGGGAAGAGCGTAGCGATGAAGGTGGTGGGGAAGGAGAAGGTTATAAAAGTTGGGATGATGGACCAGGTCAAGAGAGAGATCTCGGTGATGAAGATGGTGACACACCCGAACATAGTTGAGCTTCACGAAGTGATGGCCAGCAAGTCCAAGATCTACTTCGCCATGGAGCTCGTCCGGGGAGGCGAGCTCTTCTCAAAAATCTCCAAAGGCCGGCTGAAAGAGGACGTGGCCAGAGTCTATTTCCAGCAACTCATATCCGCCATCGATTTCTGCCACAGCCGCGGCGTCTACCACCGGGATCTGAAGCCCGAGAACCTGCTTCTGGACGAGGACGGTAATCTCAAAGTCACCGATTTTGGGCTCAGCGCGTTCTCGGAGCACTTAAAGCAAGATGGGCTCTTGCACACCACTTGTGGCACACCGGCATACGTCGCACCGGAGGTTATTGGTAAGAAAGGTTATGACGGCGCCAAAACCGACATTTGGTCCTGCGGTGTCATTCTCTATGTCCTCCTCGCCGGTTTCCTGCCATTCCAGGACGACAATATCATCGCCTTGTATAAGAAGATTTACCGTGGTGACTTCAAATGTCCGCCATGGTTCTCCTCCGAAGCGCGTAGACTCATCACGAAGCTTCTCGACCCTAACCCCAGTACCCGAATTACGATATCGAAGATCATGGATTCTTCTTGGTTTAAGAAGTCGGTCCCCGAGAGCGTGACAAGCAGCAAGAAGAAGGAAGACCAGCTGGAATTCGACGACGCGGTGTTCGAGAAATCATGCAAACAGCCGGAGACCCTGAACGCATTCCACATCATATCCTTGTCGTCAGGGTTCGACCTGTCGCCGCTGTTCGAGGAGAAGAAGCGGGAGAAGGAAGAGCTGAGGTTCGCGACGACGAGGCCGGCGAGCAGCGTGATATCAAAGCTAGAGGAAGCAGCGGCCAAGGACGGCAAATTCAGCGTGAAGAAGAGCGGGTCCAGGATCAGGCTCCAAGGCCATGAAAGCGGGCGCAAAGGGAAGCTCGCCATAGAGGCGGATATCTTCGCCGTGACGCCGTCATTTCTGGTGGTGGAGGTGAAGAAGAACAACGGTGACACCTTGGAGTACAACCAGTTCTGCAGCAAGGAGCTCCGGCCGGCGCTCAAGGACATACTCTGGACCTCTCCGGCAGACAATTCTGCACTCGCTTGATTAATCAGCGTGTCATGTTGGTTGATTGCTGTTTAGACCATTATTGTTGACGACGCAATTCCTGTTGTTACGCTTAATATTATTGTTTTCGATTAAGTTGAAATTGAAAGATCAAAATTTGTGTGTCGATCGATGTTTGTGTTGTTGGTGGTTGTCACTGAAAAGGCAACTCTGTGAATAACTTTCAGCAGTTGTTGGTGCAACTGCCCTGATGTTTTCATGTCTGTTTGAGCATGTTCAAAGTGGATTGGTGTGGGGTTTCTTCTCAAATGAATTGCAGGCTTCGTTTTCTACTTGGAAAAAGCTAGGGATCCCGCTGGGGGATCCCGCTCAAAGTCACCGCTCCCATTTTTTTATTTTTTTTATTTTTACTTAGTAATTAAGAAATTATTATTTAATAATATTATAAATTTTTTTATTTTTAAAAAATATTAAAAAGAGATATGAAAAAAAGAACATAAAAAAAAAAATTAAAATGCCTAGCGGGGAGCGGTGGGTGTAGACCCACTCTTTCTACTCATGTAGCTGATATGACAGGAATTATATGACAGGAATTTATTAGTGGAACTTTCAAGTACTTCAAATTCTTCCAATTCAAATGCGCTTGGAAGCGTAATTTTCATATAATTATTACACTTTGATAAGTTGAAACGTGGTGATTTCTTATCATGAATCATTCTCTGCATCCATTAAAGCCGAAAGGTGCTGCTGGTTCATGCTTTACAGGCCGTGAGGAGATAGGTTTTCATAACTTTTTTAGAGTTAATTGGATGAGTTATCACAAAAACAGAGAAAAAAGAGAGCGAATGACGAATGTGTCCCAATAATCTAATCGACAGCACCATGGCTCGTGGTTAGAGAGAGAGTTGTCATCCTAGCATTGGGAGTTCTTTTGAATCAGACAAGGGTAGGCCTATCTAATTATCTTCTCTCTTTCTCAATTATTGCCCCTTTGCCTTCCATCAATGGCTTCCATCGATACCTTTTTATCTGCTTTTATAGGCGGGATGGGCCATGAGGTTCCCCCTCTTTATTTTTCTCAGTTCATGATTTATATATCAAATGAGTAATGTTATTATCATCTTAATTTTCATTATTTTATGATGAGATATTATATAATTAGAAACTATTCATTATATTTTACTTATAAATCTATCATTTAATATTATATTATAGAATGATAAAATGATGATAAAAAAAAAGCAATGAATAGATTTTTTCATATCAGATTATTTATTGGATATAAACCAACTCTAGCTTTTAGAAGGAAGAAATACAGAAATCGTTCAGAAAAAGAGAGAAACATATGTTGGAATAAGGTTCACTTTCATTTTCTTAAGTTCTATTGGACAGAAACAGGATTGACGAGTGACGACCATATGTCCTATAAAAAGCTTCAGGAATCGTACGCATAATTATCTCCACTTATAAAAGGTTTTATGAGGACCTCTCTTTCTCTGGAAGCCATGCATTAGGATAATGCCAGGCCAGTCACTACACGACGAGCAGTACGTACAGGAAATCTCAAACAAGTGGAGACAATCTCATTGGGAACGGATTTACATGATTTTGAGTGGCTGTAAGTTCAGTACTACGACTACCCCATTGACGGATATAAAATCAACAACCTTCAAGTTGGTCATGTCCTCCATCGATCCATGCATGCATGTTATTGGATTGCCTGCTTCATTGTTTCATTGTGTTATGGCGTGCATATGGCTGCAGATCAGAAAAAGAAAAATTCTTTTTTATCCGTCACTATTCACTATCCCATACTTCACATCTTTGAAAAGCACTTCCACGCCCTATAAAATAAAAGATCATATCAAGTAGGTGTCACTTCCATAATCATCAAACACAATATTGCAAACATGAATAATCAGTCATAAAGTCATAAGAGTTATGATTTAATTATGCCACTTTCAAATATATAAACATTGCATAATTTGTAAAAAAGTGAATCTCTTTGTAAAAAAAAAACGAAAAACTTATTTTTTCTTTTAGCTGAGTCTACTTTTTTTTTTTTTTTTTTTTAAAAAAAAAGGACAAAACTCACAGCTAGCATTACTTGTTAAAAATCATGGTAATTTTCAGAACTTGTTGGATTTCTAGGGAATATTTGTGATAGCCTCCAGTAAGAAAGTTTCATGTGGCTTGATTTTTGGTACTCCACTAATTTGGATTTAGAAATGCTTTGGGTCTCGAATTTGGGTCTTCAATGGATTTTTTTTTTTTTTTTTTGTTTTTACTTAGTGATTAAGAAAATATTTTTTAATAATGTTGTGAATTTTTTATTTTTTAAAAAATGTTTATAATGATTAAAAAAATACATGAAAAGAAAAATAAAATAAAAAAAATGAAATACAGTATTGGTAGACTCATTCGGGACACTTTTAAAAATGAAATACACTATTGTTTTCAATATGCAATCATTTGTAGGTTGATTAAAAAAATAATAATTGAATTATATATAATATGTCCTCTCTTATTAGCGACGTTTGTCCCATCATGTCAAGATAATTAATTATATTCTACATGATTAATTCTTTTATTATATTCTGGCCACCTTATAAAAAATATAATATAATATACAAGCTTAAATGGAAAGACAAGAGGTAGGTCGGTAGAGCGAGCTGATTATTTCTAAAGAAAACAACGTGCATAATTAGTTGTTAAATTGTCACCTCATATTTCTAATTTGTGACGTTTAAACTAAATTAGGGTCGAAGGTGACACAAGCTAAGTAAGATCTTATTTATTTTCACAGCTAAGATGAGATGAGATTAATTAAGATAAAATAAAGATAATAATTTTACGCTATTATTTATTGGGAGTACCCCAAAACAAAAGGACTTTACAATTTATAATAAGCATTATATATAATTTCATGCATCAGATTGAAGAAGTCATTACATTCAGAACATGACAATATATAAGAGAAACCTTAATAATTAAATTAAGTGTATGAACCACATTAATTTGATCGAAAATCAAATAATTTAGTGATCCACAATTTCTTATATATATAGAAAGCAAACATCATGACATATGATAAAGGGATTAATGAAACCTACCTACCTTTATATATATATATATATAGTCATTTTTATTATAATTATTCTAAGGATGTTACAAGTCAAGGTTGATGCATGCATCAGTGAGAACCAATATCTTGATTAGTCATGTTGATGAAGAATGTTAGCTTGTGTTGCAATTTGATGGTTTTGGCATCTTACAAATTTGCACTTGGAGATCATAGGTATTATGTATATATGTAGCAATGGTTGAGACACATGATTCTGGGCCCAGAACATGTTTCAACATGCTTTCTCTAGGGTCCACAGACAGTCCAGGTAGGTGTTTTGAACATGATTCATTCATTTGTGATTTCAACTGTTCAAGGCCTTATATAAATTTATATTTACAAGGCTAATTTGGAAACTCTTTTTTTTTTTGGAAAACCATTTTTTTTTTTAGTCCCTTAATTTTCAAATTAAATGGTTCAGATTTTGTCCCCTAGCTCACAGTCACAACACTAGATGATAAAAATAACATAATTTAAAAATAATTATTAGATCAATTTCAGAAACTTAATTTACTAAATTTGAATCAAAACATTTATCAAATATATAATCATATAGATTTGAAAATTAAAAGCTATTCCGATTAATTTTCCCATGATTTGTTGCTTTGTTGGCTAGCTATCTTTTTCTTCACCATTTCAGTTGTTCATGAAAGAAGTAGATCCAAGTCATGTGGGCAGTAAGCACTGTACAACCGATCATTTATAGTACTGCAACAACTAAACCGGGAAAATAATCCAAGGTCACGTTTGATTACACATTCCATATGACATAGAATGGGAAAAAAGTTAAATAAAATACAGTTAGAATATAATTTTTTAATACAATTTTTATTTTTAAATTTAAAAAAGTTTAATTATTTATCATATTTTATGTAAAAATTTGTAAAAATTAGATACTTACAAATTTTATTTACAAGACTTATTTTGTCAGTTTTATTTTTAAATTCAAATTTTGAATTTCAAAATTTATAATTTTTAACATATATACAAAATAAATTTTTGTAATTTTTTTTTATAAAAATAAACGCCTATATCTCTCTGAATACAAAAAAGTACTACTACGTTGGAAATGGTACCTCAGCACAAAGAGCAACCGTTGATCAGTACTGGGCATCACATTGATTCCTGAAAAAAATCTGTAGTACTCGTTCAGTCTTTGATCATGACTCTTAAAAAGTTCAACCTACCAACTTCACAAGTAGTACTATTAGATTGCAAATACAATGATGTAAATAGAATCATTTTGCATTCACTTGTATCTTGGATATTGTGTTATAGCTTGTGTGGCTTCAGCTCCTTTTCCTCTTCAAGTTTACTTCAAGTTTTGGTTCCAATTGCATTCCGACAATGATGCTGATCAGCCTGCTCAACCAATTCTATATAGCTGTCAGTGTTTTTGCCTCTGTTACAAAATCAATCATGTAGATTAATAAGGAGTAAGCAACTTTCGCCATTCCTTAAATTTGCACGCACACGAAGAGAAAGTACTAAGACATATCCTTAGCCAGCCTTAGGCTTCAAAGGATTTTCGTTCACAAACCTGTTCCAACCCCTTGTAAAGACAAAACTCTGGCTGCTCTTCCAATAGCGGTAGAGAAATTTGCATATCCTCATCGACCTGTAACATGAGGAAGTTAGCAGCACACGAGCTGCTTCCATGGTGCCTGGCCCCTTGTGCATTATCTGCAGCAGTTTCAGAAGTAGGTGGGAAGCATGTATTTGATGGCAATTTCCTGGGGATGACAAGTACTCTATTAAGCTCCTACTTGTGAAAAAGTTGTTTTTATGTACAAAAGCCCCTCGCTGCTTTGCGCCCTAGCCATGTTCAAACCATGGTCTGTCTCAGCAAGGTGCATGGGACAGCTTCAGCACTGTATATATATATATATATTTTTTTGAAAGTTCGGCTCTTCAACAGAAATATCTGCACAACCGAAGCTTCATATCTGCACTATCATAATTAGCCATATATGGCTACCGGCTTCCTTTTCTGAATGGAAAGTCCCAAACCAAATCCAATGGTGATTGGCAATTGAATATTTGTGCGCAACAGTGGCCATTCTGCTGTAGTACAACACCTTCTGAATTTTGTGAAGACATCGCTACCACTTCTTGCATGCTTTTCTTGCTGGAAAAGGATAAGTGGCGCTGCTTGAATCAGACTGATATTCTGCAGACTCATTCACTCTCTCCTGAATTTTATATCATGCTTCACATCATGTCCTCTTCCATTCCTATTCTGCATGCAAAAGTAGTTAACTATAGAGGAGATCACTAACAATTTCATCATGAACTAAAGATATACATAGCAACCATTGAAACTAATCTTTAGCAGCAACAATAATGACACGAAACAGAATCTTTCTTTTCCATTAAAAAGGCAGGCATGGTAACAAATGGAACATATCATAGCTGCAGTACAATGAAAGATTGAAAAAATTTTGCTCTCTCAGAAAGGAAATCAAGGCAAGGAAACCAAGATTTGGCAAGTATCACCCCTTCACCGATATAAACATGTCTCTCCTCCGGTTGTCCCTTTCTTGGTCGCATCATGTTACATGGACCTGAAACCCAACATTTGTTCCATTGCGTACGTGTCATATTATTTGATGAATGACCCTATTGGTACTTTTGATTGAGTCTCCCCACCCCCTTGATCTTCGATGTATATTCATGGATTACAAAGGAAAATTATTAAGTAATTTAATTAATTATCAAACCAATTGTAGGGAAAGGATTTCATTTCCTCCAAGAACTTGATGTTTCAGTACTTCGAAGTTGTAAGCTTGGAGAAGGGAGAAATTGCAAATACCAAAAGAGAGAGAGGTTGAAGGAACTCAAGGGAGGATAACCGAGAATTACATTGAATTTTATAAAAGAACATTTTTTGGTCTTCAACAAAATTTTTGAGATAACTCTTGGGCTTTAAAAAGCTTAAGGTAAAATGTAAATTACCCTAGTTTTAGGCACCAAAGTACTTCAAACTTTTTTCTAATAAATACTTGATAGCTTCTTCATTTTTTCACATACTAGGAAATGTTTATCTCACTTTACTCACCATGAACCAAAAGGGTAATTGAACATAGATTATGCCCAAATAAACAACTTATTTCCAGCTATATATATATATATATATATATAAATCTATCATTGTTAATTAAATCGATTACTAAATCAAGAGAACAAAACAAGAAGATACAACCCAAACATGTCATTTAATGTTCCCTTTGTCTCAAAAGCTTTTGAGCAAGAACAGCAAACAAAGGTTTTTGTTTTACTTAGGACTCTGTAAAGACAGAAGCTCATGATCATCTAGATAAAGGATTGCTCCTAATCCACAGATGAGTATAGCATGACCACCCAGCAACATAAGAACAGACTAAAGAGTTATATATGGTGACCAATTCAGCTTAGAAACATCAACTCGGCAAGCTAAACGCAAGTAACAATTTCATGAGTTAACCCACACAAGAAGTCAAAGCTTCTCTCATTTGCACTCTCATTATTAACCACTTCGAAATTCTCTCCTTTGCACTTCCATTATCAACCTCTTCAAAGCTAATGGGAACAAGAAACTTTTCAGTAATTTTGGGGGGTGGGGGACGGGGCAAGTGGGATATATATGTCTATTTTATTTTACCAGCTCTTCATATTTTTCATAGGGTGGGAGGGTTGATCTGCTTGAGTCGATCAACACCTCTATTCAAAGTGAATAAGAAAGGCATTTTAGTTGAAGTCTCATAGACAAATAGTGATAGAGCTAGTAGCTAGCTAGTATATATGCATTGATTTGAGCCCAAAGATGCAGCAATCTTCTTTTAAGTACTCAAAACAAAAAAAAAGTGTACTATTACTAGAGGTAGCTAGAGCGTGAGATATTTTGGAAGGACAAGTACTGCATAAAGGAGTGTGGAAGAAAGCTCAGAAGAAAAGAGAAGTGGCTTGGGAGAAGATTTAAGGCATCTGTAGCAACTGATCACTTTGCAATTGTGGTTTAACACATAGCAGCAAACAATATCTTGCTCGGGAACAACACACCAAAGGAAACCCACGAGAAAACAAATTAAAACCCAGATATAGACTCTATGCTTCATACTGAGATCCCACGTTCATTATACATATATATTTGTACATATAATTAAAAACCACAAATTCAACTTTTGCAGATGATCTTATTGTACCACTAGAATAGTTTCATCACAAGATAGCACCTATAAATTAACTGTTATATCAAGAATTCCAACAGTTGATTTGAAAACCTCTCAAAACCTACTTCCTAAGAGAGTAAAGTTGACAATCATCAAACTTTAAGGCCTGAAATCCGGCCGCCATAGAGTTTTCCAAGTTTGATACTGAACTTAAGCACTCGACAGGACCTTAATCTCAATGAAATAAGGGAAATACTCCAATTAAAGTTTCATAAACTCTGGTAACAAGTTCCAAAGCCAACTGTTTTCTTTAGATCTTCACTACAACAAATTCGGCTTTTAGGGACAAAAGTTTTTTGGGACAAAATGTTTTTATCCCTAAAAGTGACTTTTAGGAACGAAATACAATTTTTTTTTAAAAAAAATGGACCGAGTTATAAAAACCGTTCAAACAATAATTTTTCGTTCGAACTATAATATTTAGAGACGAAATCAGTCGTCCCTAAAAAGTATGGCCATTCAAACGGTTTGTTATATTTGTTCAGGCGGCTTCAATTCTGTTCAAATGCTACCAACACATTTGAACGGTAATATATATGTTTGAATAGTAATAAATGTGTTTGAACAACTACAATCACGTTAGAACTATACTAAACCCATTTGAATGTATTCATCCATTCAAACAGATTATATTCCGTTCCAACATAAATCTCAACCAAATATTGCCCAAGAAGTAGAACACGCTATTTTTTTTTTCAATTCACAAAC
Organism: Juglans microcarpa x Juglans regia; assembly: GCF_004785595.1. Classification (NCBI taxonomy): domain Eukaryota; kingdom Viridiplantae; phylum Streptophyta; class Magnoliopsida; order Fagales; family Juglandaceae; genus Juglans; species Juglans microcarpa x Juglans regia. The sequence continues at coordinate 19,081,980 of NC_054609.1, forward strand.
TTCGTTCAAACAAGGACAGTTTCAATTTGAGCATTGACATTCACAACATTTCACAACCCCCAAGACCAAGGCCTTTACCACTTGAACCAACTCTTAGGGCTAAAAAATCAACTTTTCAATTGAAAAGATAGTTGAAAGAGTTCAACATACATTGAAATCATGCATGCACATAAATAGCATATCATCTTTCTAACCAAAGAAACTCTTCATATAAAAATAAAAAAAAAAATCTATGGTGAAGTCTGGAGACTTGCAATGCTTGACTTGCAATTGAAAGGTATGCACCAATTTCAAACAATTGATTAACAACATTTCCAAATAAAGCTAACAAACTTTGCTTAAGAGATCTGCTTTTCAATTCATGACCAATACTGCATCGACTGAAATAATCTCAAAGTAATAGATTACCAAACAATCAATATGTTGGGGCACTACACTAGTATTTGGGATCAAAGGTCCAAGCTAGGTATACTGGCCTTGTTAATTAAGGTTGTGTTTGGGTAAATATCATTGCACTACTATTCAATATTTTATCATTACTTTTCATTACTTTTTACTACCATTCACTACTATTCAATATTTGATTATTACTTTTTCACTACTATTTATAGATCATCTGAGATCACCTCACCACCCAAACGCAGCCTAAGATTCCCAAACTCAGCTAGAGTTTAGTCTACTTTTAAGCTGAATTTAATATCTAAACACCCAACTCTCAAATTACTAAACTCATCTTAACTCAAAACCTTCTTACACGTGGGACCTACAACCTTTTTTCAACTTAAAATATCTTTAAACGTGGGACCCACAACCTTTTTCAATTTCTCATAAAAAAGTACTAAACTCATCTTAACATCCAAATACACTTTAAACTCAGTTTGGATGGGTCCCACATAACTCCCTTTCACTATTATTCATAAAGAACTCAACTCAGATCAGCTCAGCTCAACATCCAAACGCAGTCTAAGTGTTTTGAATATTGTCAATAGTTGTTGTTATAGTTAAAAGAATATGTTAGTAAGGGGAAGTTGTTATATGGGTTGTTTACTCATTTTATTCTACGTAGTTGTTACTAAAAAAAACAAAAAATCTACATAGTTGTAAGCATTTATAATCAAGGTGTGTGGTAGATGCTAATTAGTAAGCTGGTCATGTTTGGTTTATGAAATTTCTCTCCTTTTTTAAATTATTGGAAAAAAATCAGTGTTTTGTATTATTTTTATGAAAGAAAAAGTTGGAAGATAAAACAAAAAGATGATTGAATACAAATTTTTTGAGAGATGCTTCTTATTCGGTTTGTGACTCCTGTGTGTGGTAGAATTGAAAAGATGTTTGGATAAAAATGATATGATCAATTTATTTTCAAGTTCAAAAAACCCATAACCTCATTGTTAGGCATCAACAACTCAACCAAGAATATCAAAATAAAAGAAATTTAGTAGAGTTCTACAACCACAGAAAGATTACATAAAAATAAACTCACAAATTGAAATAATTTCATGCCATACATTTGATCTACTTTACAATAAAAAATAACTTTATAATTTGACATAACGTCAGTTTATGAGTTTATTTTTGTGAAATTCTTTTGTGCCTAAATATTTCTCGAAAGAAAATTAAAAACCACAACTTCTTGTAAAATGAGCAACTCTGCCAACCCCTAACTTCAAAGCAGCTATCAAAACAAAGAGAACAACGTTCTATAGCCTCACAAAAACTCTTTAGGAATTAAAAGTTCTCAAAATTTTTCTTACTCTCAAACCAACTTTGCACCCAAATAATCCCATTTATCAAAACATCTTACTTTGAGTTTCGTAATAAATAAAAGCAAAACAACTTTAACAAACTTAAAGAAACATCTAATAAAAGTTTTCCTCACATACATTTTCAATGTGCCCCATCACTTATTTTAACCCTAATAAAAAACGGCTCTTAAGAACTTTAAGAATCCGAACATATTTTTAACGAGTCCCAACGCTTTCACAAACGCATCTTTAAAACTTCCCCTTAATTTACTTGAGTTTCCAAAATTATCACAAAAATCTTACATCTAATCATAATCCCATTACTCTCTGGCCATTAGAATATTTGAGCTTATCATACCAAAAAAAATCTGTCCATTAGACGTTCTAACTGATCTAACTTTAGACAGCATAATAAAATTCTTGGGCTATGCCTATTTACTTGGAATATAATTCTCTTATTAATTATAAAAAAAAAAAAAAAAAAAAAGTATGATAAAGTTGAGATTCTAGGAACAAATTCTCCCAACCACAAAAAGGCCCCAAACGAGAATGCATACTATAATTATTCAAAATGACTTGCCCCCAAATCACACGACTGATTTTCATTTTGGATATATTTCTAAGAAAAGACCTCATTGACAATACTACTAGTGCGTGAACTCGACCAATCCAAAATAATAGGCAGCTCGAGTTGAAATTTTTATGCAAACAAATGATTCAATAATCTTATCTACACTATATTAATTAACCTCGTTAGTTTTGAGTTTTGGTTTAGGATCAGTAGGACAAACTAACAATCCGGTCAACTCAAATGTACATTCATATATACCATGTCATAAATGTCAATTATAATGACTTTGATTCCTAAACATTTCAAACGACTAAAAAATGTTTTTATCCCTAAATTATGACAACCAGGACCAGCTTTCAACTCTAGTAAAAAATTCTTAGTTTGGCTCTGCATGCATGGAGTAAAATAACTTCAGATGAACATACTACACTAACTTGATATTTCACTACAATGATTACTCGAGACTAACCCTCAGTTTGGAATGAGAAACTCTCTCAACCCATCTCATTTCATCTAATCTCATCATTATAACTTTCACAAAATCTCACATAAAATACAATAAACAATTCAACTTTTTCAAATCCCAAAATAATAATAAAATTAAAAAATAATACTCTAACAATATTTTATTCAACTTTCATCTCAACTGACTATCCAAACCTAACCTATGAGTTGCTGATCTTTCCTTTCTGGTGTCAGCATCAACAATTCATAAGAAGTCCCAAGGCAGTGGGGTTGTCAAAACAAAATATATAGCATTACATTGAGCAGATAGTTCATGTCCTATGTTAGGTTTCAAGCATCGACTTTAAGCCTCATAAGCTACCCTAACTCAAATTCCTGCCCATTCGTCCCTTCACATGTACTGCATTCATGGTGGCAGCAACCTTAGTCAACAAATACAATGGTTTCCTCCAAGAGGAGTGCTATAGCCACAAAGGAATTACACAAAAGTAATCCTACAAACTGACGTGGTTTCATGTGATCCATCAAATCTGCTTTACAATAAAAGTAATTTTACAATCCGACAAACCACATCAGTTTATAGGATTACTTTTATTTAATCACTTTGTGGCTAGAGTATTTATCTTCCTCTAACCTTTCTAAGGCTACAGTCATAGCCTTGGCATGTAGCACCATCACCAGACCCTTTTATGACACTCTTCAGCCCACATGTAGTGATTGCGTGCACTATTTGCAATGCCTACATATGTAATTAGCAAAAACCATGCGCAATGCCTACATATGTAATTTGTTAATTCAGCTTACCCCATTTGTTTTAATTCACCTCATCTAGACCAACGCAAATCAGCTTTTTTGAGAATCAATTTGAGACTAATCCACTCAACCCTTGGCCCCCCTTGACTACATCTTAGAATTAGATTACCTAACCCAATTATTGATTAGGCTTGGCTTGGGATGCAAACGTGTGTTTTCAATCTTCAAGATTATAATTGTTCTCAAATGGCTGGCCTAATCCTTGTTTCGAATCCACCAAATGCGTGGCCTAATTTTAGAGTAAATATACTTATAAAAAAATTAAATATACAAAGGTAAGCATATGTATAACATTATTAACAACAAATTCATGGTGCAATATAAACCTTATATAAGGGTGCATAGTCCCAATTATATAAGCCTTATATATACAACAATATCGAATCATAGACATTAACAATTACTTGTACCCAACATAGCCCCAAGGCCAATGTAAGCTGCGAATTGCTTAATTCCATTTTACATCTAATACCTTACATATAAATAGTAAAGTACTAAACTCAAGTACTACACAAGACTTAAACACTACAACCAACAACTGCCCACGGGTAGTCCTCATATCAGATACAGGGTAACCCTAGCTTCACCTTTGCAGGTAAACTGCAAGCTCTAAAAAAGATTTAAAGCTTTGGAACAGTCGTTTGGTGATATAGGGGAACACAAGAAAAGCAAGGTGATGGAGATCCAAGAATTAGAGAGGATACAAGAGGTTCAGACTCTTACACAGGAAGAATTAGCTCGGAAGACAGTATTGATCAAGGATCTTGAGGGGATTATTTTATTAGAAGAGATTTTTTGGCGTAAAAAATCCAGAGCATTGTGGTTAAAAGGAAGGAGATCGAAGCACGAAATTCTTCCATAGAATAGCTAACTCTCATAGGAGAACCAACAACATTGAGATGCTGAAACTTGATGGTGTTGATTGTAGGGAAGAGCAGGTGATTCACAATCATGTAGTTGATTTCTTTGAGTAGTTACGTACTGAGCACTTGGGATGGCGGCCTACGCTTGATGGGCTTGGTTTTGACTCCATTGGGCCACATGATTTTTGTCGGTTGGAGAGGCCTTTTGAGGATACGAAGGTTTACGAAGTATTAAGGAAAATGGTTAAAGACAAGGCACAGGGTCCTTATGGTTTTTTTATGGGTATCTTTCAAACATGTTGGCATTAGGGGTGTAACCAGTCCGGTTTTGGACAAAATTTTGGACCGAACCGGTATGCACCGGTTTTGCATTTTCAAGAACTAATTCCGCACTGGTTACCCCCTAAACCGGTACTTTCGGTTTTATCGGTTCCGGTCCGGTTTTTCGATTTTAATATACTATATTATATTATATAATATATAATAGTATATAATACTATAGTGATAATATATTGTAGTATAGTATTAGTATAACTATTAATATAATAGACTATAGTGATATAAGATTTTAAAATTTAATATTATATTAATTAGTAATTTATCATATAATACAAAACTATTTTATATATAATTATATATTATATATAAAAATTATATACAATATAAAAAATTATAATATATATGAACCGGTCCGGTTTTAGAAAAAGAAAACTCAGAACCAATATGGTTTTGATTGATTTTAAGAAAAAATAAAACCAATATCGGACCTAACCTACCGGTTCGATCCGGTCCTGTCTGGTCCGTTTTACCGGTTTACCCATTTTTTTGTTTTACACCCCTAGCTGGGACTTGTTAAAAGATGATTTTATGAGGGTGTTTCAGGAGCTTTTCTCAGCTGGAAAATTTGAAAAAAGCCTTAACGCCACTTTTCTCGCATTGATACCGAAGAAGGTTGGGGCTGCGGAGATTAAGTAGGTTCGGCCCATTAGCTTAGTAAATGGGGTTATATAAGATAATTTCCAAGGTCCTTGTGAATCGTCTAGGTGAGATATTGGGGAAGATAATTACAAAACCCTAAAATGATTTTGTAAAGGGTAGACAGATTTTAGACGCGGTTCTTATCGCTAATGAATGCCTTGACAGTAGACAGAAAGCTGGCACAGAAGGGATCATTTGCAAGCTAGACATGGAGAAGGCGTACGATTAGGTTAAGTGGGATTTTCTTCTTTACCTTCTTGAGAGGTGTGGTTTTAGAGAGAGGTGGTAGTCCTAGCTGAATTTTTTAATAACACATGAGGATTAAGACAAGGAGACTCATTGTCTCCATTACTTTTTGTTATTGTGATGGAGGCGCTAAGCAGAATGACCTCGACATTGGTTAACAATGGTTTTGTAACTGGCTTCTCGATTGGAACCCTGGATAGGTGAATTATTATTATTTCTCATTTGTTATTTATATATGATACACTTATCTTTTGTAAGGCAGATCATAACCAGGTTTGAGCACCGAAGGCTCTTCTCCTTTGTTTTGAAGCAGCGTCCGGGTTGAAAGTGAACTTCAACAAATCATAAATGGTGCCAATTGGTGGTGTTCATCGTATAAGACAGTTGGCTAGCACTCTAGGGTATAAGATTGCCTTTCTTCCTATGACTTGCCTTGGACTCTTGTTGGGGGTTGCCTCGAGAACGTCTTCATTATGGAAAATAGTGATTGAGAAAGTAGAGCGGAGACTGGTAGGATGGAAGAGAATGTACTTGTCAAAAGGTGTATGGATTTCCTTGATCAAGAGTACATTATCTAATTTACCAACTTACTTTTTGTCTCTATTCTCTATCCGTGCAAGTGTGACATTTCGAAGTGAGAAACTTCATTGTGATTTCTTGTGGAGTGGAGTGGGTGAGGAAAATAGAATCCTGGGTCTCGAACAGTGATTCGATTGATGATAAAGAAAGAGAATTCTTGGTTCAGTTCTCCACCTTAACGACAGAAAAAAGGATTGGAGCTCAAATTCCACCTAGTCAAATGGGAGAAGGTATGTTGCCCTATCTCTAATGGTGGTTTGGATATTAGAAATACGAGAATTTTTAATTAGGCATTGCTTGGAAAATGGTTGTGGAGATACAATAAGGAATCAGAAGTCTTATGGAAGTTGGTGATTGAGAGCAAATATGGAGGCTTATGGGTGGGATGGTGTACTACGAAAGTGAAGGGCTAATGGAGTGGGGTTGTTGAAACACATAAGAAGAGGATGGGGGGGTCTTTACTCGACACACAATATTTCTTTTGGATGAGGATTTCAGGATTAAATTCTAGAGTAATATTTGGTGGTGTAACAGTGCTCTAAAAGATTTATTTCCTTCACTTTTCCGGGCGCAAGTGCCAAAGATGTTTCAGTGGCAAAAGTCATGGTGATATTGGGGGAGCAAATCCAATGGAATATCAATTTTAGTCAGGTAACACAAGATTGGAAAATTAGCAGCTTTGAAGATTTTTTCGGCTTTTTATACTCCATAAAACGGAGCAACTAGCAAGAAGATATGTTGTGGTGAATACTCGCAGGCAAAGGTTCAATCTCGGTTCGCTCTTTTTACAAGTCTCTCACACAAGAGCCCAATATTTAGTTTCCATGGAGAAGACTTTGGAGACATAAAAGCACCTCCCAAAGTAACATTCTTTGTGTGGACAACTTCCTTGGAAAAGATCCTCACAGAGAGTTCGTGCGTGATACGCTCAACAGGGAGCTCGAGTGGATGTGACACAGAGAGTTCGCTCGACAGGTCGCTCAAGCGGAGTTCAAACAGAGAGTTTGCTAGTGAGCTGCTCGATAGATGGCTCGAGCAAACAGCCAGTAACAGGTTCACTCGACACGCCCCTCGAACGAATAACGCTTATTTTGTAAAATTAGGATTTTCCGCCAATTTATATATATATATGTATTTTTCTAATACTGGGCTGTACAATTGAGCACAGTAATCACCTCATACATTGTACATTGTGATCCCTCAAGAAATAACATCCTCTACAGCTTCGTGGACCTAGGCAAGTTGCCGACCCACGTAAATCTTGTCTCATGTGATTGTTGGATTGTTCTTTCAATTTTTTTCATCATTTTTCACAACAATTGAAAAAACGGTGGTTGGAGAAGAAGTGAAGGTATCTGGAATTGAGAAGTTCGATGGCACAAAATATGGATACTAGAGAATGCAGATAAATGACTACATATATGGGAAGAGATTTCATCTTCCATTGTTGGGGAAGAAGTCGGACAACATGAAAGATGCTGACTGAAACCTGTTAGATCGATAGGTTCTGGGAGTTATCCGACTAACCCTGTCAAGATCTGCTGCACACAACGTCATCAAGGAGAAGACAATTGCAGATCTCATTGCGGCTTTGTCAAGTATGTATGAAAAGTTGTCTGTGAATAACAAGGTACACTTAATGAAGAAGTTGTTTAATTTGAAGATGACAGAATGTACGTCTATTGCACAACATTTGAATGAGTTCGATACTATCACAAATAAATTATCATCTGTTGAAATTGAGTTTGATGATGAGATATGTGCATTGATATTGCTTGACTGACAAGTAGTTGGAAAGCCATGAGAATGGTTGTCAATAATTCTTCTGGGAAAACAAAACTAAATTATGATGATAATCGTGATTTGATTTGATTTTGACTAAGGAGGTGTGTATGAAGGATTAAGGAGAGACCTTAGGTTCGAGTTCAACTTTAAATGTTGATTCTCGGGGGAGATCACAAGACGGGAACTCAAACAGAGGCATATGAAAATCAAAGAACAGGGGCAAGAGCAAGTCAAAGTCTAGGCAACAGGCAACTTGCTGGAACTATGGCAAGGCTGGTCACATAAAGAAGAACTGTAAACATCCGAAGAAGACAGAGAATAATAGTACTAATGTGGTAACTGAAGAAGTATAGGATGCACTACTACTTGCAGTTCACAGTCCAGTTGATGACTGAACACTGAATTCAGGGCTTCCTTTCACACATCTTCCCATTGAGAGATAATGCGGAACTACGTTGCTGGTAACTTTGGGAAGGTGTACCTAACTGATGGAGAGACACTGAACGTGGTGGGAATGAGAGACATTGACATTGCACTTCTTAACAAGAACAAGTGGACCTTGCAAAAGGTCAGACACATTCCTGAGTTGAAGAAAAACCTCATCTCTATAGGACAACTCGATGATTGTGGCCATTCAATAGTGTTCCCAAATAGCACCTGTAAGGTTACTAAATGGGCAATTGTATTAGCTCGGGGTAAGAAAACTAGTACTCTGTACATGACGACTGGTTTGAATAATATTATTGCTACTACCGTTGCAGAGAACACTGCAGATTTGTGGCACTGTAGGCTTGGCCATATTAGTCAGAAGAGCAAGAAATAACTATTGTCTAAAGGCAAGCTAGCAGAACTGAAGTAAGTTGATTTCAGCATTTGCGAGAGCTGTATACTGGAGAAGCAGAAAAATGTCAATTTCTTGAAGAGTGGCAGAACACTGAAAATAGGAAAGCTAGAGCTTGTGCACATAGACGTGTGGGGACCTTCTCCAGTTTCGTCTCTTGGAGGTTCTTGGTACTGTCACGTTCATTGATGACCACATCAAAAAGGTATGAGTTTATTTTTTGAAGCATAAATCTGATGTTTTGATTTGTTTAAAAAGTGGAAAGTATTAGTTGAGACATAGATGGACTTAAGATGAAATGCTTGAGGTCTGACAATGGTGGTGAATATATTGATGGAGGGTTCAAGGAGTATTGTGCAGCTCACGGTATCAGAATGGAGAAGACCATTCCTGAGACTCCACAGCAAAATGGTGTTGAACGTATGAACAGAATCATTAATGAGCGTGCTATAAGCATGAGGCTACATGCTGGACTACCACCTACATTCTGGGCAGACGCAATCAACACTGTTGTCTACCTGATAAATCAAGGGCCATCAGTTCCTTTAGATTGTGGATTTCCTGAGGAGGTTTGGAGCGAAAAATAGGTAAAATTTTCTTATCTTAAAACTTTCCTTCATGGAGACATTGAAGAAGACATCTACATGCATCAACCTAAAGGGTTTGTAGTGCAAGAAAAAGAGAGTTCGGTTTGTAAACTGAAGAAGAGCTGTATGGCCTGAAGCAAGCTCCTAGATAGTGGTACAAGAAATTTGACAGTTTCATGTGCAGTTCAGGGTACATCAGATGTCAGGCAGACCATTGTTTTTATGTCAGACATTTTGACAATTCTTACATTATTTTATTACTGTATGTGGATGATATGTTCATTTCAGGGTCCAGCATTGATGAGATCAATAATCTGAAGAAGCAGATGTCAAAACACTTTGCAATGAAGGATATGGGAGCTGCAAAACAAATCATTTGCATGAGAATTGTCCGAGTCAGAGTCAAGGGCACATTGAAACTCGCACAGGTTGAGTATGTGAAAAAGGTACTTAGCAGGTTCAACATGGACAATGCCAAACCTGTTGGTACACCCTTGGGCAATCACTTCAGACTTAGCAATTATCGGTCACCAAAGTCAGAAGAGGACACGACTACATGAGTAAGGTTCCTTATGCCTCAGCTATTGGTTCACTTATGTATGTTATGGTTTGCATAAGACCAGATATTGACTATGCAGTGAGAGTTGTGAGTAGATACATGAGCAACCCAAGAAAACAACATTGGGAAGCTGTGAAGTGGATTTTGAGATACCTAAAAGGCTCCTCAGAAGTGTGCATGTGCTTCTCTGGAGAGAGATTAGAGGTGCAGGGTTATGTCGATGCTGATTTGGCTGGAGACACTGATAGTAGAAAGAGTACCACTGGCTTTATTTATACTCTGGGTGGTACTGCCATGTCTTGGGGTTCTAATTTCCAGAAAACCATTTCTTTGTCTACTACAGAAGCTGAGTATGTTTCTGTGTCAAAAGCATCAAAAGAGATAATTTGGTTACAAGGCTTCTCGAAGGAGTTGGGTAAGAAGAATCAGAAGGGCACTCTCTACAGTGATAGTCAGAGCGTCATATTCCTCCCCAAGAATCCAACATTTCATTTCAGGACTAAGCACATTCAGATCAAGTATCATTCATTTGATCATTACTTGATGATGGCCAGTTGATACTTGAGAAAATTTGTGGAAGCAAGAACCCTGTTGATATATTGACAAAAGGGTGTTTACACTTGAGAAACTGAAGTTGTGCCAAACTTCGGTTGGTCTTCTAGCATGAAGACAGGGCAATGAGTTGCAGAAGTGGAAGATATCATGTTTTTTAGGTAGATGGTGATGCACTGGCTGTACCAGTCTCCAAGTGGGAGAATTGTTGAGTATTGTGGAGCCTGGCTCAGTCCGCTCTAGCGAAGCATTCATGTCGCTCGAACGGAGACGTTACATAGAGATTTCGTGCGTGATATGCTCAACAGGGAACTTGAGCAGATGCGACACAGAAAGTTCGCTCGACATTGGCTCGATAGGTCGTTCAAGCGGAGTTCAGACAGAGAGTTCGCTCGTGAGCCGCACGACATATGGCTTGAGCAAACGGCCAGTAAATAGGTTCACTCGACGCGCGCTCGACACGCCGCTCATGCGAATAACTTTTATTTTGTGAAATTAAGATTTTCTGCCGTGTACCCTATATATATGTATTTTTCTAATACTGTGGCCGTACAATTGAGAACAGTAATCGCCCCATACACTGTACATTGTGATTCCTCAAGAAATAAAATCCTCTGCATCTCCGTGGATGTAGATAAGTTGCCGAACCATAAAAATCTTGTGTCGTGTGATTGTTTGATTGCTTTTAATTTTTGTCATCATTTTTCACAAGAAGATGGTCTCTATATGCATCATGTGGTGTTTATGGCAGAAGCGCATTGATCGAACGTTCGAAAACAAGGAGAGATTGCTGGAGGAACTAAAAGCTTCATTTATTAGAACACTATGTATTTGGGTCATTTCTGTTGATTTTAATAGTCTGGATCTACCTGATTTTATTGTCTCTATTGTGCCTACATAGTTAGGGCATACTTTTGTATTGTACCTGGCTATGCGTATTCATTGATTAATAAAATTTGTTTACTTATAAAAAATAAATAAAGTTATCGTTCTCAGTTCAATATCCAGAAATATTTGTAATTCTCATAATTTATCACATTGTGTACTTCAATAAGCAATTTCTATTCTACATAACTGACACATTTTGTTCTCATTTGACACTAGTTAAAAAGGCCCATTCCTTACCATATATGATGTTTTCAAATTGTGAACATACTACTAGTAGATCACATGCATGTGCACGCCTAGTCGAAAGTGTTGAACCAATTAAATTTAGATTCAAAACTTAGGAACTGAAAATTATATCATGAATTTTCTCACTCAAGCAAATAAAAATTACATTTCAATTTCACCACTTACAGTTCATGATGATCCAATAATATTGAATCCGTGGAGATGTATTGAAATGCTATGAAATCATGATAACAGATTTACACAAATAGCACTACTAATTCCTAGCTAGTTCCTGCTCATCAAATTCTTTCAAAAAGTATGATCCTACATCTTCCCCTAATTAAGAGATATACAAGATTACCATTTATAGTAGTTCTTAGTTTTTGAAAGTTGAAAATAATAAAATACAAAGGTACAATATATAATTGTTCAGAGATTTCCAAGGACGTCTAACCAAATCATGTATTAATTGATATCCCACGCATGCCAAAATACACCAAGGTAATATATAGTACTTGTGTTACTGGTGTACAACGAATTAATGAGGGCAGTGTCTTTGGATAACACACGTAACAAGGAAGTACAGGTCTTATAATTAAAGACCAATACTTTGGGAGGACAAAAAAAACAAGGATGTCGTTTTCTACAAAAAGGCTTGAAGCTATATATGAAATTGATATATTGATTATCTTAAACATTTGTACACGCGACAGATGTTGCCAGATAACCAGGTCAATTGGACAGGAATTGACATTTCTTTGCATGTCAACCTCACCACTAGTCACGTATTAGGCCAGAAATTGTGCAAACGAAGAAATTGCAACAGATCGTAATTACAGCTTGATGTTGAAAGACGGCCAATACATGCATGAGTAGGGGTGTAAATTTAAACCGATAAATTGAAAAATTGGAACGGACCGGACCGAACGAGATCGGTTGGTCCGATTTTTGAACCGGTCTGATCCGAAACCAGTTTCTATATTTTGAAAACCGGCCAGAATCGGTCCGGTTTATGTTCCATAATTTCCGAGACCGGACCGGTTGAAAAAAAAATTAATTTTATATATTATACAAAATATTATATATATAAGTTTTATATATAATATATAATTATATATTAAATTTTTATATATAATATATAATTATATATCTTATATGAAATATTAATCTTAAATATGAACATTTATAATTTATTTGATTATATGTTATTAATATAATTATATATACGATAATGTTATTATAATTTACAAAATAAAAGTTTAATCTTAAAGATGAAAATTTAATTTATCATATGCTTTAAACATAAAAAATATATATTAAATTATTAATAACATTATATCATAAGAGGTAATACTTTATTATATATTTTTACGTTTTAAAAAAATCAGAAAACCGGATAGGACCGGACCAGATACCGGTTTAGGAGGGTAACCTGGACGTAATCGGTTTTGAAAAATGTAAAACCGGTACATACCGATTCGGTCCTAAATTTTGTCTAAAACCGGACCGGACTAGACTGGACCGGTTACACCCCTATACACGAGTCAATAATTCTTTCCAGGGTCCAGTTAAGTTTTAATAGACAACGCACGTAATTCCTTGACACAGCACATGGTCATCCAGAACCAGACAGCATGGTTCATAATCATCATGTGTTGCTTTAACCACTTCCATGTTTGATAAGCACCGATCATTGCTTTGAGATGAAATTTCGTTTCTCAAAGTGTTACATCATCAGTATCGTACCATGGAATATGTTAAAACAAAATTACTCAAACGAAAACGTTTTAAGCTATATGACTGGATGTAAATTTTATTTCAGGTAAAAACCAGACATTTAAACCATGATCACTCGAATATATAATGTCTGACATGAGTTCTTTTACCACATATCTCTTACATCAGATATATATAGCTGTAAAAGAAATGCCCAAAACAACATACAGACGACCATCCAAAAATCATCATTTCTATTCCCTCCCCCGGCTAAACCATCCAACTGTTAATAATTAGTAGACAAAGTCTGCCTCCTTTGAACTTTTGATTAATCACTCACTACTATAAGCTTTCTACAAAACAAAATACAAAGAAACTCTATGATCTTAAGCCATTCTCGCCGAGGGAAAAAACAATCAAGAGCTCATGATATGCCATTTAGGATCCCGGAAAATATAAAACATTCAATGACAAAACATAAATAACAACAATAAATTAAGAAATAAACACATAAAATCAGGAGGACTAGCGCAAAGATGTACGTTTAATTACCTGAGTGATTACCCTAATACAGACGGAAGCTGCAGTTTGCCCCCAACACCGAGAGAGAATAACAAGAGCTGCAATAAATAATTAAGACCTCAAACGTCAATATAACTTAAATAAATAGTGGAAGCCACGTACCTTAGTGATGAAGAAATATCTTCGAAATAAAACTTGAGCTGATAAAATAAAATACAGGAAATTACGCTTAATTGTTGCCATAAAGCAGATCCCCTCTTCGAAGGCTTTATTCCTGATACGGGGAAAGGTGCATCTCCGCCCAGACTCCGGAAAGATCATTTTTTTTTTCCATATTTAGCAGTGTCTGCACAGACCCACTTCCAAAAAACACCTCTTATACGAGATTATATTAGACCAAGGCGAAATGATGGGCGAAACCTGCGTTAGTAGCAAATAAAATCACCAAAAAGATCAATAATCAAGAAATTTCAGAGGTTTTTATGGCCGGAAACATGCGTTTGGGGTTGAGAATTAGGGATAGTAGGAAATAAAAAAAAAAAAACCAAAATCAGAGCCCGATTAAGAGAAAAGAGTAGTACCTCTTCCAAACATGCCCGTTGCCTTGCATGGTCGACCAGTGAGAGAAGAAGAAGAAGAAGAAGAAGAAGAAAGAAAGTGAAAACATAAGGGTTTGATGAAACCAAGCAAATAACGTGAATCGTTAATACGGGTGATCCACTATAAGATTTTCCGTTAAAACAAGAACAGTACTAACCAGACGTACCTTCAAGATCTGCATCCGTCGTCCTCTCTCCCAAAGAGTACCATCAAAAGTCACGCTCTCCAGCTCAATCACAATTAACAACGCTAATAACAATGATAATAATAAAATATTTGATGCAGGGTAATAGGAATGAAAGAGTACAACCAATTAAAAAAAAAATAAAAGACAGATAATGTAGCAGCAGAGAGTGGATAAGAATGGGCTAAAATAGATAGGTCGGTTCTGTCTGCAACTTCTTTCTGATAGAACTTCATGCCGACATTCTTCCACTTGTCAAATTTATAAAACCACAACATATACAGGCATTAAAAACAGCAACACATCAGCGAGAGAGAAGGACGAGAGCGTAAGGATGAGAAGGAATATACAGCATCACGATGTGTTCGAGGGGCGCCGTCTCTCTGTGTCATTTCCGGGTGCCCCATCTCTTTTGCCTCTTGTCCACTTCTGCCCTTTTTATCTTAAAGAGAATGAGAAACACCCAGATGAATATATATATATATATATATATATATATAAGAAAAGTCAGCTGCAAGGAAGCTTTTTTTGGGCGAAAGATAAATACTCGGAGAAAGACAGACAGAGAAGAAGAACGGAGGAGGAGAAGAAGAAAGAGGAAGACACGGTTAAAATGGGAAGCTGACAGAAAGAGAAGTGAGCACGCACTCGCAAAGGTATGCCCTCATACGATTGCTGGAAGCGTGTGCTCACTCTCTTCTGTCAGTTTCTTGACTCTCTTCCATGTTCCTCTTTAGATGTGTTCGCTGTTTTTACACAGAAAAAGCCAAAAGAAACACCAAAAGAACTAGATTTCACACTGAAAATGGTATATAAATACTCCTCACTGTAAGTCAGATCTAAAAGAAACCTCATATACACCCATTTTTTTGGCAGAGTTAACTCACCAGCACTCAAAAACACACATACCATTTTACCCTTTACGAGTTTATACCCAACTGATCATCAAGATATAGGGTTTTCCAATCATCCAACGACCCAAAACAAACCCTGGGGACCCTATCTTTCCCAGATCTTTCTTCTCATTATCTATCTCTTTGTTCCCGGCCTCCACACACACAAACCGTTCCAAACCCTCGGCTTCTTCCCCACCTGAGTTTAACCGCCTCTGAGCCACAGAAAAAAGAGAAATGTGGGAAAAAAAAAGAGCAGCAAAAGCAATGGAGAGAGATCATCGAAGTGATTTTGCCTTTGGCAACACCATGTGTTTGCTTAATCAACGGAAGGACAAAGTGAGTTCCGCACGGCACACTCACAGAGAGAGCGATCGAGAGACAAAAGCTGTATTAGTTGAGCGGCGATTGGTTGTTCATTGAAGGGGGAGAAACTGATTGACTTTTTGGACTAAATGATTTAACGGCACCTGCTTTGACCCTTTATGTTTGGAGCCGTTCGGACCGTCGGATCCTTACTTGTTGAGGGTCCGGCCTTTTGTTGTAGGCTAAGGACTGCGACAAATGTCTCCTTTCTTAAGAGCTCTTTTATTTATTTATTGAGTATTAGCATGCCTGATTGGTTGCTTTGATTTTGTTAATTACCCTATCCTTTCCTAAATATATGGCACTATGTCGGATTATATTTTTGTGACTGATGAAAGTACCATCGCATGAAAAACAGTGACACTATAGAATAAAATCTTTCAGTCGTCACCAATTAGATTTTGTCACTTCACTACGAATTATTTATTATTGAACGGTCACTAAAAATATTTTTTAAGACGGTATTCTACTCATCGTTATGTTTAACGTTCGAACGTAATAAATAATATGTAATGGTTTATATTCTATTTGAATGCAAAGATAAAGATCATGTTAGGATGTACATATTTACGTACCACATTTTCGATCATTGTTATGTATGTTCGAACATATATCTCTAAGTTATTTCTATAAAATCGAATGTAACTGTCATGCTCGAACATATTCAGATTACATTTGAACATAAGCTTCATAAGAGTTAAGAAATAGATAAAAGGTATTGTATATTTTAAATTGTCTCCATATTGTATCATAATTACATAGATGATATATAATAGAATTATGTATTCAAACTTTACATTTACTTCAATTAATTGAAACATAACCATTATCTAATTAAATTCATTTATATCATGAAAGCATGTATATTTATCAGAAGAAAAAAGGTAAATCATTAATTACAAGATTATCATTAAGTTAGACATTGATGATGATGATGAAAGGTTCAGTCTCATGGGTCAAGATCAGGTTTAGATTGCTGATTGTATAGATGCTATGTTAATTTTTCTCTATCTGACACACAAATATTCTAATTAGGAGATTCATTGCTTAATGCATTGCATTTTCAACTCTTTTTTTAGAGTCAATGTTCAACTTAACTTTCACTCATATATAATCAGAAGAATGATATATATCTAACCATTTTACAACTCAATTTAGTGTGTACATTTTATTAAAAGCACTTCAACTTTTAAATTTTATATATTTATAATCTCCCAACATATATTTTTTTGGAATTTATTGGTATGGACAAATTAAAGAACTAGTACTCAAGGAGAAATTATTGTTGTTTCTGGTTATTGTAGTACTAGTACTAGTACTGCTTTTGGTCTTTCATGTTAATTTGTCTTAACAGTATATGCAACAGCTAAGGCCGGGGTTCATGGGCAAGACATTGAGATCCTTGTTGTGAAATGAGTAATGGCCCCGGCCGGCCATATCTATATGGTGAAGTAAGTGTAGTGTTATATATACTTACACTTTTACTTACCATTTTACTTATAAGAGTCATTTTGTTAGTTTTCTTTTGAATTTCAAATTTTATGATTTTCAACATATCATTAACTGACATGTGGAGAAGTAAGTTTTTGTAAATTTTTCTTAAATACATTTAGCATTTTTCATTGAAGTAATATGTAAAGATGAGGTACTGGTGTTTACTCGACCAAGTGAGAAGGTGATCTAGCTAGGGTTAATAAAGTTAGTGCATTAATTCGAACCTGAAGCTGGCTACTAGCTAGCTGTTATTAATTAAGCATGTATGTAATAGTAATACTACCTTTGGAATCTATTTCCAAATACATGAAGGACCATGGGCATGCATAGTCCTACTTTTATCCAAGGTTAATGTTTTTGGGAGTTGAAAACGCCTGTAGGGAACTGCTACATCTCTTGGAGATGAGAATACCAGTTTAAGGCTCTGTTTGGGAATGCAATTGTTGTCGGATATCTTTGGACTACTTTATTATTATTCACAAACAATTCATTACTATTGATCAGAAACTATTCATTATTATTTACGGATGATATGAAGTAACCTTAGCATCCAAACGAAGACTTAAATTAGGAGCAAGTTTTGAAGAGAGTTGAGACAAGTTTTTGGGAATTGTAGTGGCAGGCCGGGAGCTACCAGTTTGCAATAGATAAGGTAGCCCAACGAGACTTTTTCTATATAAAAGTGTTGTGGAAGAGTAAAAAGTATTAGTAGTGAACTTAACAAACTTTGGTTAAAATTTGGCTACAGAATTTACTTTTATAAATTTAACTAGTTACTTTTCAACAACACCAAATAACACACTCTCCAATCTATCACTATTCGATTAAAATATTGATTTTCACATTTTTATTTATTTGAATCTAATTGTAATTTGAATCATTATTCGTTATTAAAAAAATTACACATTAATTTTCTAATGTTTATATTATTTCAGTGGATAAAATTTTATAATGGTCTTTTTTTACAACGGTCATAATTTTTTCAACTGCTATATTTTTTCAACGATCATATTTTCCCAATGATCATCTCTCTAAAACGAATATATTTTTTTCAGCCTTATTTTTTTCATCGGCTATATATTTTTGTATTTTGGTTTTTTTCTTTCCCAAACTGTTTCTTGGACTAGTACTTGAGAGGTTGTAAGTCATGGAAAACAAACCTGGTTTGACTATTGATATGTTTAATCAAAATGGTTGAGTCAGGGGCTGAGATGGATTCAGTGGCATTCCCAACCGCAGTTGGTGCCTATGGCATCTTACAATCGATGTAACAAGGCAGGATTTGGCCAGCAACTTGGAATTTTTTATGCTAAAATAATATTTGGCCAGCAATTTGGGCTGGTCAGATTTGGCCAGTGAAAATGATGAAAGTTAAAAATACTATAGTTTTGTTGAGTCCACTACAGTTAGTTTATTGCAACTTAGTTAAACTTTGGCGAAAATATAACTTTGTTGAGTCCACTATTAGTGTTATAATACTATAAATAATCATGTGCTATGCAAGTATTGAGCACTTATTTTGAAAAAGAAAATGGTCCACTATTAAAAATTTAGTTTTTTTCAAAATAAATTTGCAACACTTTTGCACTACATGATTATAAATATCATTTCTCATTGTGAAAACCATCGATCATGATCATATATATTATATATAGAAGCCCTTCAAATTTACTATATTTTGGCATAAGCTGGTAGCAAATATAGATGCAGCATGGTACTTCATGCAGTAGCATGCATGCATGCATTCATTGTTTGAATTGCTATAGATGGATGGAATACTTTGATTCCAAGGTACGTAGTTACGTACGTAGCTACGCTTTTCGTCAAAATGGGCTTCTACAGGGAGTTAATTAGTTTGGTATTTACCAGGTTTGTAATGGTGGCCAATGAGTTGATGCTAGATACGACAGAACCTCCAAAGATTGCAAACCAACCACACCAAGCTGCAGCCTAGCTAGCTTCTCCATTGGAACCCGGCCTTCATGCGCGCACAAGTCAGTAGCACATGATACGTACCTCCATCCTGTCGCATCTCAGACAGCTAGAGCTCATCCTTTCACAGTCCCATCTGATCTCGACGATCGTACTGATCTGAATGTGATCAATATTTAAGATCAAAATTAAAGCATAATTAGCTAGCTAGCTACCCACGTACGTACGCATGGCTAAGTCCCACATTGATGAGGTGAAAATTGTGATGAAGGTATTGCATAAGTATTAACATCTGCCTTAGCCGTACATTAAATTTGGTAAAACTGAAGTACTTCACAAGTACTGATCATCATCATTCTTCAAATATAGTGCAGATCGATGCTTATAATGTTGCATTACTAAAATGATAAGAGTCATTAATTATGTTGTTAATTTTGTCTGGTCATGCAGTACAATAACGTCTCTGTCGCAACTCCGGACATGATATCCTTAATTCATCCTGCAATTCTTCTGACATTAACACTTGTTCCCAAGAAATTTCCTTTGTCTTTCAAGAGATGCGAGAAAGTCTTACAGGCCAGCCTTACTGGTGACTAGAGGTTGCTTGTCATCGTAAGCAAATCAGGATTGCAGCTAGCTAGCTAGTGATCAGATCTCCAGACAAGCAGAAATTAGAACCTCCCAAAGCCTTTCTCAGAGAAGCATTTCACAGTAAATTATATAGGAGTGAGCGAGTGGTCTTTGCTTGCTTCCAGATCTCTTGCTAGCACTTCGTGTACTAATATCATCTTAATTGTCTTATGCATGGGATGAAACCAAGCACGTAATTGCACGTCAAGTCAAGCAAAATCAATGAAAATGAAATATATATGTAAAGATCATAATTAAGCCTCTCGCTAATTAATAACTATTGATCATGATCTGTAAGTACCGCCAGTATTAAAGTACGTACCATGTACTCTAGGAATGGAAATTAGTAAAACCCATGGAAAGCTGAGTCTAGATCATGATCAGGACGATGTCCTTGAACTCGAGTCTCGAACCATGCAGCTTTCTCTAGTACTACTGCACGGTCTCCATGTGCGAATTCCCACGTCTAAGCGCATGCATTTATTTGTGGATTTGCGCGTAGTACCCCGTGCTCTCGTGCATATCAACTGATGTAGCAGTTGGATTGATTTGATATCACCTTAATTATATTCATTGAGTTTTGTTTGATATTACGCATGCACAACTGCCCTGCTCACCTCCCAAATTCCAATATTTACGCTATATATTTCTTAAAGATCATATAATTTATATGAATTATAATGTCAAGATTGATAAAATAAATACAGAGAAAATATTTCTGTTCTAAATCTCCTTAGCTTGTCTTTCTACTTCGAAATCAAATGAATTTTGAACCATAGAATTTTTTTTTTTTTTTTTCTACAAGTAATACCACGTTTTTTGCTTTGCTGAAAAAGAGTACTTTCTAGCTAGCTGTGTGGGGAAAGAATATTGAGGAACAACTGGCCGGAAGGAATTTGGGTTGGCTAGGGTTTGAGAAATGTACGTGGGGTCCCCCCACCCCCCAACCCTTTCTGTCTTGAATTGTATCTTTCTGATCTAACAGTGGTTGTCCTCGTCAACAACTGATAAACAGAACAGGACAGAAGGATTCGATTAAAACATGCATGCACAGGGTTGAACGCTAACTTTTCAAGTCGAGCTGTACCCCAATATTGCAGTGTAAGCTGGGGGGGGGGGGGGGTGGGGTCCAGAACGAGTACCAACTTAAGATCGGCAGCTGCCTGTACGCGCGTTAAGCCACAGATCTAAGAGTTAAAAGAAACATCCGTTCATCGGAACTGTTTCCCACGCCATGCTGGAAGACAGACAGCATTAATTATCGATTTGCCGAGGTATCTCGAACTCGTTTAGGTTCATGATCACCAATAGTGATTTGCAGTAGTAGGGCATGACCATTCTACGTATACATGCCCTAGTACTACTACTGCAGAATGCAGATAATCGAATATCGTATATAGTTGCAACTATATATGCATGCAAATGGGGATGTATATATATATATATATATATATATATATATATATTATATAATGGCGAGGATCTACGTATTTTTATTAAGTTCCCACAGAACTTAGATATCACTGCAAGTCCTAAACATGAGATCTATGTTACCTTTTCCTAAAATCTTCCTTACTGGACTTAGAAAAAAATTAAAACTATTACCTTTAATTCATTGAATTGTACGTGCACTACCAGGCAAATTAGATCATGTGACAAAATGGACAGATATATGTAGCCTGCAAATGTTGGAAAAAAGATACACATGCAAGATAGTGAGAGTTTCATAAGAGTTGTACGTATAATGAGATGAATTCTATCTCAACCATTGACAAGCAAATTATGAATCAGTGTGATAATAATTAAAGGGGGTGCACGCCGAGAGAGAGAGAGAGAGAGAGAGATCATGAGATGGAACTTGTCCACGCGTCTTTGTTACGTTTAGGATATCATTATCGAAAGACAAACACTTTTATCCAAAGACACACGTCTCTTATAACCAGAAGCATTTTCTGGGGGATAATCGACTAAGATCGTACCGTGGAATCATCCTTGATAGATGGTTAGAACCAATAAGTACGCTGCAGAGAAGTCAAGCGTTTCACGGTTTAGTCTATTTTAATAACGTACGTAACTACTAGGTCTCTTGATTGACTAGACACGATCTCAATGTCCATCGGGATGGATTTTAATCTTCAAAGCAAGGACGTCGAAATGACGAGAGGATAAGTTTCCCTATCACATCTCCCCATATTATTATTATTATATTGTAAATGATTGATATATAAGCTACTTAAAATCCATATATATATATACGTATAATATGTATTTATACAAATATCTATATACACGTATATATTTAGGTTTCAATTGTCTCTTTTTTATCGATGAGGAAGAACAACTAAAGATTGACATCCTCAAGTAATTTGATATGGGTGTTTAATGAATTTTAAGTTATTTTTTAATACTTATCATATAAGTTTAGGGAATTAGGAACTAATTAACAACTCAAATATATCTCAAATACAAATATATATATATATATATATGGATCACTTTTTTTGCAATTCATGATTTTATAACCAATCAATGTAATTCTTTTACGAGTAAGATCATTTCAATAAAACTAAAAAGATCAATGCAAAAAGAAAGGGTGGACAGTCTCAAAAAACACCAATTAATCATATTCAATACAAGGCATATAACTAAAGACAAATTATATGTTAGACTTGTTCTCAATTCATATTCTGTGAGACTCAGCCCGTGCCAGGCCCAGGCTTGTGGAAAACGCTTCTAGAATTCACGTCGCACGGGTTCACGCCATCTTTCCTCTTTCATGCATGTCCATCCATTTCTCTTCTTTAGGTTTTATTTGTTTTCCACTTTTAGCTCATATATATGTTAAGCTTTTCTCAACCTTAGACTCATTGCCGTTGTTTTCTCTTCACACCTCAACCACCCAAACTATTCTGTCATCCACTCTCCACTGTGAATCTCTAGCCACATCACCATCGTGCTCAACCACACGAAGTTGCCACCCAAAGCCCCTATAGCCTTTGTTGCAAGCCTTGAAATCCCCTGTTTTTGTTATCCAAAATAGAGCATCTTTCAGCCACCTTAAGCAGCTGCTACCACCCTCCACCGAAAGCTCATCCGCCTTGTGACCCCACAGAAACGGCCGGCGAAGACTTCCTGTCACCCCAAGTAAGCTCCCACCATTTCTGGTTGGTTCTCTTCTTTCTTGGTCTCTCCCTCATTCTCTCACTATGTGTCTCACTTGCTCCCGCCGCCCAGCATAGGTAGCCTCGCTGCCGCACGCCCTCCTCTGCACTCCAATCGCGCCATCGTAGTTCCTCCAGCCAGCCCTTCGTGCCTTGCCCCTCCACGCATACTCTCGGTTTAGTCGTAAGTTCTCACCGCTGCACTTCATTTCTCTGGTTTTTTAAGTTGTTGATTTAAATAGTTGTATATATATGTATATATGTTTATATATATATATATATATATGGGTAAGTCTGTAACCTAATAGAATAGGAATTATTATTGTTCTGGCCTTTAATCACGTTTTCAAGTGATGAAGAATTTCAAAAGCCATTGCATAGTCGGTCTAATGAATAAATAAAATTACATTATTACTTTTGAGTTACAAGTTTCATTATTGTGTTTTAAACCTTTAATATGTATTTGTAAACTCTAAGTTTTTCCATGTTTACAGAAATGATTTTGGTAAGTTAAATTTATTTTAAGTTTCTTTCAAAAGCAAGTGATAACGCTGTAATTTTATCATGACCTAGTTTGTTAAATAGTCTTTGTGTATAACTTAAAATGAAATTTTGGTATAATTATGTTACGCAGTATTAAATCTGATAGTTTGATTTTCAATAGTAAATAAGTTAGGGTTTAATACTTTAGTCAAAGATTTAGTCGGAATTTTGGAGGTATTAATATTTTAGGATTTCGTGAATTTAGGTTTCTGAGGAATTTAAAAAGTTATTTTAGCATCTTAGGCTTAAATATTGGAATACGTGTTCGATTGGAATTTATAAAAAATAAATTACGATTGTGTTATAGGTAAAGATTAATATTTGTTCGGTACTTTTAAGGAAATTTTTGAAATACTAAGAAGTCCAAGTAAGCGGGGTTCCTATACTAGATTTGCATAAAAAGAAATGAGCTAAGGTTGGTTTGTAAAAATGTACATGTTATTTTAAAAAGAAAATGTGAAAAACAACCTCAGTATATGTTTTGCATTCACTCATGAGATACGTATGAAAGAGAAAAGAAATGTTTCTGACATGAATTGTGTAGACGTGCTATATTTGACATGTTTCTGAAATGTACAAAAGAGCGAATACGATATCTGTGAATTTTTGTACATATGATATGAAAATAATTTGGGTTTGTTTATGATCAAATGGAAATGATATGAATATGTTCAGCACATGGTTTGATATGATATGGATATGAAAAACTTTTTGCATACTTATCTATTTTGATTCTGATTCTGAATATGGTTATGATATGATGATACTGGTTCACGTGATATGGTTGGTACCAACATGATATGATATGAGTGTACCCACTTTGGAAACAAGTGATCTTTTATGTGTTCTTTCCTATGTGCACACTCGGGGCTCCGAGATTAAAAAATGGAAAGTTTCATAATATGATTATGTGTGGTTTGGCCATCAGGGATAACACAACTCTACCACGAGGGTTAAATATGATATATAATTTGTTATAATAAGATGAAGACGTGCAGTTAGATTACGCCAAAGCGATTTTGAATATAAAAATGGTATTTGAATATGAAAAATATTTATGAATATGAAAATATTGAAAAGTCACTCGGATTTCTTTCTGATAATACGTTTTGAGATGTGTACATAAAAATGAAATGTTTTACTCCTGCATACTAAATTTTCTAAAAATGGCTCATGTTTACATACTGGTATATGTTCTCTGCTTACTGAGTTGTGGATAACTCACCCCTTATTTTCATTATTTTTCAGATGACATTGATTATCCAGCTGGGGGTCAGGATTAGAAATTGGAGCTTGGCTAGATATGGATAAAAGGTAGAGTACCTAAGAGTACCATTGTTAGTAGAAGGATTTAACCTGTGTATTTAAACTACTTTGTGTTGTTTGGACCTATTGAGATCTAAAGATGTACCGTTTTATTTCGTTAAGATTATTGAAAAATGTTGGACCCCTATTTGGTTTATGTTATTTTGTAATGATGACTTATGGAGTTTGTATTATGGTTATTTAGAAAATATGAGATTGTGTACTATTTATGATGTCTTTGGAGTTTTAGATGCTTGGAGAGACAAGTTTGTAAGTGATAGGTAGTAATCCTCCGGCCCTTCCGGGTACGGGGTGTTACACATTTAATACATGTTTATATATATATATATATATAAATATAAATATATATTTATATTTTACAAATTGTGTATACATAAATATATATTACAATTTGTTAGACTTGTTCACAAAGTATGCACTAGCAAGTTTAAAAACTGCATAGTTTAAAAATTAATATACTACAACTTACACAAAATATACATTAGCAAATTTAGAAATTACATAGTTTTTAAATTACAATCATATTTATAAAATTTAAATTTACAATTTGGGTCTAAAAAAATATTTTTAATCATTTTTAGAATGTAGTCCATTTTCTAAGTAGACATGAGGCAGGATGGATTGAGAATCCGCCCTGCACCCCGGCCTTGTGTTGCGG
This sequence comes from Juglans microcarpa x Juglans regia, assembly GCF_004785595.1. Classification (NCBI taxonomy): domain Eukaryota; kingdom Viridiplantae; phylum Streptophyta; class Magnoliopsida; order Fagales; family Juglandaceae; genus Juglans; species Juglans microcarpa x Juglans regia. Next base: position 19,107,702 of record NC_054609.1, read on the forward strand.
GGGCGGGAGATGGGGGTGAAAACCCCACCACCCGCCCCTGCAGGGCGGGGGGGTGGGGTGGGGGCTACCTTGCCCCATATGGTGTGGGTAGCACCCATATTAGGAACCTTATAAAAACACCGTAAGTTTTCACGATCCAACCAATCGCATAAGTTTTAGTCTGTCAGCATAGTCAGTGCTATCACTCACTATAGTGCCAAAAGTGCGATTTTATTTATTTGAGGTAGTTAGAAGTGTCAGTTTGAGATATGGTCTACCCCACTAGACTAAGTTATTTATTTAGGATTTTATGGCGCAATAACCCCATTTTTAGTTTTCGGACGATATGCTTGTTCGAAAATGCATTTTTGCTTACTTCAAGGCACTTCAAGATTAAAATTCAATAAACAACTTACACAGTTAGGTTTATATGAATATTTAGAATTTTACAGTACAAAGTTTATTTTTCACTTTGCCGGAGTGAATAGTAACCTCAATAGTAGCATCTAGTGTAATGTTTTCAAAATCACAGTGTGAAATATCCAAATTAGGTTAGAGAAGTTTTATTTGGATACTCGGCAAGATCTGAGTCACACTTGGTGAATAGTATTGAACACTTGGCACAAAGAAGAACCATGAAATGGATTATGAATGAATCAAGGTGTGAGATCATGCCACCTAAGTAAAACCCTGTTTACCATTTGATCCACCAAATTGTGCCTAACCAAAGAGGGTTTCAACCCTAGAAAAATCCTAAATGGTTGGAATCCAATTGAAACCCCAAAAGCTTGGTTGCAACCGAAACCCTAAACGGTTTTTCCAAACCCTAAAGTTGGCCTCCAAACACTTTTTGATTCGATTTCTAGCATTGTGTTTAATCTCTTGATTAAATCACTTTCACAAACTATTAATTTCTCAAATTCATGTTATGATGTCATTATCCAACTTTTTAAACCTTAAAAATTTGATTAGGTCAAGAAAAATTAGATTTGGGCAGATTTCTAAGTCGTTTTGTGTGGTAATTTTTGGCCCTGTGTAAGTATTTTCTCGCAATGAATCTCCATAAAAGTTGTTTTTCTTTGAGTGTAGTTTTTGTAGTTATCTTATTTGTTTCATTTCATGGTCATTTGATCGATCCAGAGTCGTTTTAACTATAGAAAGGTCATTTTGGGCGTTAAATTGGAAAGTGTGTTATATTTTGAAGTTTTTTACCAAGCTAATGGACTGATCTTGGTCTGAAATTTTTATGAAGTATTGTTAACATGTGTATATGAATATTCATTAAGGATTTGTTGCATGACTAAAGCTTTTGATGAAATATTTTCTTAGATCTAGAAACTTAAAACTGGAAGAGGAAAAACAGTTTTTGTTTTGAGAAAATTTGAATATTTCGTGATTTAATCTTACTTCAATGGCTTTGATATTTTTATTGGATGATCTTAAGCCTCTTATATATATGTTAGGATGCTATTTTGAATATTTTTGGTATTAACTTCAAAGATCTAAAATTTTATGCAAGATGATACTTGGTTAGGCCAAAGGCTTGATGTTTTTGGTTAGATCCAGGTTTTGGTTATTTTTATCCATGTGGTTTTGAGTTCAACGTTTGGACCTGTTTAAGAACAACTTTTTAAATCATGAGATGTTTTGGTTTGAAGATCTAATATTTTTAAGTCATGGATCAAGTGGTTGATCAAATCTAGTTAAGAAAAAAGTTTCTATTTTTGGACTAAGTGTGGAGCCGAGTACTCTAAGTGGTGTTTTGTGATTTTTTTGTGAATTTTATTTGATGTTTTAAAAGCATGGTTGGTTTAGGATAATGTAATGAGTATTTTAAAAAAAATTGGTTTAATCATGAGTTTTGAAAGTTGAAAGAATTGCAACAAAAATCAAGAGAAATGACCTATGGATATTTCGGCCATAGTGAGTTTTGCATAGGTATGTTTTGTTTTAAATTTTTTCTAAGTTAATATTTGAATTTAAGACAAAATTTAAAATGGTAATTTTAGGTGACTTTTGGAATTAGGATGCAAAATCTTTAATTTAGGGGTAAAATAGTCACTTTTTCACATGTAGAGGGTAAAATGATAATTTTACTCTAATTTAGGTTTTTTGTTCTTATTTTTACTTGCTACTGATTAAATTTCTAACTTTTAGAATCCATAATTATAGTTTCTCGTGTTTCGTGCTTTATTCTCGTAACGTGACAATTACTGTAAGTTAACTCTTAACTTACTATTAGTTTACTTGTATGTGTGATAGGTAAGCGAACTAAAATTGTGTTTGTATGTTATCATATATGTCATGTCACTTTATTGCATTACTTGTTTCACGATTTATACTGTCACGAAATACTTATTTGCTATATAATATATTCTATCACGTATTGTCATATGATGCAAGTATGTCATGTTATGTATGTTATCTCTTCCATGTATGTCATGTCACGTAATATTCATTATTACATATTATGCTATGTTACGAAATATTGTATGTTACATGTTATGTCATATTACGAAATATTCTCTGTTTCATGTTATGCCATATTGCGAAATATTTTCTGTCAAGTACATAATGTCTATAGAATTATGTTTATGTCATGTTACACTACATTAGGACTTCTGTCCTTTCGTATTCATGTCACGTTTCATCTCGGGTACAGTTTGTGTATATCAAGAATAGTCATGTCAAGTCAGTTCATGTTTATCATGACTCTAAGTGTTAGGATGATGTAATTTCCTAGTGGAACTTTTTTGTTCATACTGAAGTGTTTAAATAGGTGTGAAATTTTCTGAATTAATAAAACATAGTTAACATGTTGAGAATGAGACCTAACTAGTTGGTCATCGGACCACGCCAGACACTAACATCGATTGAGGCATATTTTATTTTACGTATGTCCACAAAAATTGTTGCAAAAATAATTTATGGGGTCACATCAATTGTAACACATGACGTATGAGGTCACAACAATTGTGGCGCATACACTACGTAAGATACAACAATTATGGCGCTTAAAATATGTAGAGCCACAACAACTGTGGAGCACGTATTAACGCACTCACAGCTGGTCCAGATACCATGTATTGTGGTGCAGTAATCAACAGGGACACATGGCTCTAGGGGACCCATGTAGCACCCACATGGTCACTTTATTAATCAGGCTTATTGAAAGAGATTCCAAGTTTATGTATTTTACGTTCATGTCATGTTTCAAATCATGTTATGTTCAAGTTCACATTCATGTTAAGTTTCAAGTTCACATTCTTGCTATGTTTCAAGTTTATGTCACATCAAATCAAGTCTCTATTTCAACTTCATGTTTGGTCAAGTTTCAAGTTCAGTTCATGTTCCAGTTCAAATTATGTCAACTCATGCCATGTTACGTCAAGTTATGTTATACTGATTATTGACTTTGATTAAGCATTCATACCTTTAATGTTATGCATGTATCATTAACCTGTGTAGAAGTTTCCTGTTAACTTGTGGAGATTTGTAATTAAATCTCACCGTGGTAGTCTCAACTGTCATTCCTCTCAAATGGTAGGCGATGTGTCAAGACCAGAGCAGGAAGTAAACACTGGCAAACTGGAGGAGATTGACTAGACGCCGCAGGCACAATGTGGAGTTCGGTCTCACATATTTTGATATTACAGCCTTCTGAGACTCGTGCTGAAATCATGAATATTTATTTTATCAAGTATGCATGGATTATGTTTTAAGTAATTGGAATATTATTAGTTTGGTGCATAGTGTTGCTCAAAGAAAAAAAAATTATCTACATACTGTTAGATGCATGTTAGGAACATTTCATCTTTATCTGTCATGAAAGGGGCAAGTAACCTTATGTTGCATATCTCGACGCTTCAGATGTTCGTCCGATCCCAAATGAAATCTAGGGGTACCACACTTTGATTGTGGATAAACCATACTTATCTTGAATATGTTGAAATAGTGATCTCAATCAAATACACTATCTACTTATTTCATGAATTGTAATAATCTCTAAGTGGTTGGAAGAAGTAGTAGCTAATATTTTCTTAACAGATCTCTATGAAATATTTATACCTCCACAAATGAATAGGTATCATGTTTGTAATCTTCCTTTATGCGGATCAGAAAGGTAACCTGAACCTGCATAACCAAGTAATTGAGGATTTGATTCTTTTGGATAAAACAATCTCATGTCAACCATTCCACAAAGGTAGCATAAAATATATTTGACTTCATTCCAGTTTCTTTGAGTTGGTGCAGAATTATATCTTGCTAGTAAGTTAACTGAAAATACAATATATGATCGTGTGCAATTTGCAAGATACATCAACGCACCAATTGCACTTAAATATGGTACTTCAAGACGAATAATTTCTTCATCATCTTCTCAATGGTGAAATAAGTATTTTCTCACATCAAGTGATTGGACAACTTTTGGAGTACTCATATGAAGATGTTTATCCATCTAAAAGCACTTCAGAACTTTTTCTGTATATATTGACAGATATACAATAACTCGATTTGCAAATTGCTCAATTTCAGACAAAGATAAAATTTTATTTTTCCAAAATCTTTCATTTCAAACTCAATTTTTAAATAATTTGCAGCTATTATCAGCTCTTCAGCAGTTCCTAGATTTAATTCATCTACATTTATCATAATAATAGCAAATCCAAAATTTTTTTTTTTATGAAAATACGTAGACAATTTGGATTATTCTCAAATCCTTCTTTTATTAAACATTCACTTAGATGATTGTACGACATTCGTCTGGATTGCTTTAATCCACATAAAGATTTTTGTAGCTTCATAAAAAAAATACTTTGGGACTTTGAATTACATGCTTCAGGCATTTTATATTCTTCAGGAATTTTCATATAAATATCATTATCTAGTGATCTATATAAATATGTTGTAACAACATCCATTAAATTCATATTCAAACTTGTTGTGACTACCAAACTAATAAAAAATCTGAATATAATTGCATTCACGGTGGAATAAGTTTCTTCATAATCAATACTGGGTTTCTGCGAAAAACTTTGTGCAACAAGTTGTAAGTTGTATCTTAAAATTTTATTTTTCTCATTACGTTTACGTACAAATACCAACTTATATCCAACATGCATCACACCTTTAGATGTTTGGACTACAGGTCCAAATACTTCATGTTTTGCTAGCGACATCAATTCTGCATGAATTGCATATTTCCATTTTAGTCAATCATTTCTTCGTCAACATTCATTGACGAGTTTTAGTTGGTTTTCATCATCACTTCTAATGATATCAAGAGCAACTTTAAATGAAAATATGTTGTCGACAACAATTTTATTTTATCAAATAATTCTCCTGTACTTATATAATGTATCGAGATATCATTATTTTCAGGTACATTTTCGCCTTTAGAAGATAACTCTTCAGGAGTTTCCTTTTTAGGGTCTTCCACTTCAGATGATTCTATTATGAGAGAATTTTATACAGAAAGTTTGGATGGATCTATAGCTCTTGTTGGCTGTTTTGTGGGTACCACCTATTCAAGAGCACTAATTTCTTTTATTTATACTTTTCTCTTTCAGGGAATCTTATCATTTACACCAATAGGTCTTCTATATTTCAAACATGTTTTAGACTCATTGACTGTACATTATTTGATTGTCTTATCGGGATATTGATCTTTGCTGGAGTATTACCAGGAGGAATGTGAGACTTCACTACTTTCGTGTTGTCAGTAAAGGCATCCGGTAATTTTTTTGAAATAGTTTGCAAATAAATGATATTTTGAACTTCCAGTTCACATTGATTTGTACGACAATGAAGATGAGTGTCACAGTATTCCATGTTATTTATTTTTGTACTTCTCGCAACTTTTCTTCTCCTAATAGTCGGAAGACTATTTCATTAAAATGACAATATTCAAAACGAGCCTTAAAAATATCTACAGTTAAATGCTCGAGTTATCTAATGATGGAGAGAGAATCAAAATCAACATAAATTCCAAGTCTACGTTGAGAACTCATCTTAGTGTGTTGGGGACATACAATTGAAACATACGTAACACAACCGAAAGTACGAAAATGAAAAATATTTGGTGATTGGCCAAATACAAGTTACAATGGAGAGAATATTTATTATAGACAGTTGGTCTTATTGAAGCAATGATGCAGCATGCAAAATTGCATATCCCCAAGTAGAGACATGTAGGTAGTCTTATTTTCAAAAGTAATAGTCGAACAATTAATTGCAGACACTGAATAAATGACTCAGCTAAACCATTTTGGATATGTGTATTAGCAACAAGATGTTCAACATTAATCACAACTGACATGCAATAATCATTAAAAGTTTAGATGTAAGCATCTAGTTGATGCATCTATTAAAACCATAAAATATTTAAATGGCTCACATGGTAGATGTATAAGTTCACATATATCTCCATGTATTCTTTGTAAAAATGATGGATATTCAATAATTACATTGGAAGGGGATGGTCTAGCAATTATTTTTCCTTTGAAACATTCTACACATGTATAATCATTTGATAAAAGATTCTTCTAGTTCATTAAGTGATATCCATATGAATTCTCAATTATTCAATGCATCATGACTGATCCCAATAACCAAGACAATCAAGCTAAAGCATAAATGTTTTTGGATTAGAGCACTTATGATGCATTACAACATATGATTCAATTGTTTTCAATGTCGTATGATATAACCTAGAAGAGAAATCTGACAGTTTTTCTAATACGAGTTTCTGGTTAAAATTTATTGTTGTAATCTAAAGATATTTATCATTGCCTTCATTGGTGGTTTCTACATGATAACCATTACGAAAAATGTCTTTAAAACTCAGTAAATTTCTTCTAGACTATGAAGAATACAAAGCATCGTTAATATACAATTTTGTTTCGCTTGGCAACATGATGTCAACTATTCTGGAGCCTTCAATTAGTTTTGATGACCCAAATATTATATTGACGTTAGTTTTATATAATGTCAAATATTAAAAATATTTCTTATCCTTAATAATAGTGTGTATTGTACAATTGTCTGCCAGACACATATCTTCACCAATCATCTTGGAATTGGTAAATGCATTAATAGAATTCATGTCTCCTTATAAACAAAAATATGTATAAAACTTTATTAATACAAAAGAAAGTTTAACAAGACATATCAAAAGATAACGATTCAAACATAATATAATTATAATAAAGAAATAAAATTAATTGTTATGGTCATATGCATCACTAATTAAAATATTATTATCTCTGTTTGGATCTATAAAGAAACCAAGAATATCGAGATGAGTTAGGACCATCATATTTGGATTATCAAAATAAGTTAGATGATTTTCTAGATCCTTGTGGTCGGCAAAATTCATTTCGACCAATTTTTTTGTTTTCCCTTCATAGATGCTTGATATACGTCTACCAAATGTTTGGACGTACGACAAATACATGACCAATATCTTTTCATACCACACTTGTGACATTTATCTTCATATTTCTTTACAAACTTATTCTGCAAGTCTTTACTTTCATCTTACTTTGTTATGGTGTGGTTCCACTTTTAGTGGTATGAAGCATTTTTCTTTGAGAAACTTTAAGTATACTTTCTTTGATCTCAATAGTTTTTTTTTCTACCACATCCGTGACTATGGATTCTTTTGATGAAATGAAATTTCATTCACTTCAGGGAATGAAGTAGAACTTATTGGACGAGACTTGTAATTTTTAATTAACAGCTCATCGTTTTGTTCAGCCACTAGTAAGCAAGATATTAGTTCAAAATACTTAATGAACATTCGTACTCGATATTGCTGCTATTGGAGCACATTCGAGGCGTGAATATATTATATGTTTCATTTCAAACATATCATCACTACTATTTTTTTTTTCTTTACACAATTTTAATTGTGCAACTTCAGGTGCATTTAATCATAACAAACTTTTGGGTGGATTACAATCTTCTGGTACATGCATTCCTCCATTAAACTATCTCATAGAATCAATGGATATTTTATTGTGAGGTACTTAATTTTCAATAAAATTATTGCTTTATAGTGATCCTTCAGAGATGTTTCATTTGTTTTCTTAATATTATTGAATGAGAAATAAATGTTTAAAATCGAATTAATGTATAAAAGATAAGAATATTTATTGCATTGATATGATAACATTATACTCTATATAATATCACATAAATCATATCAAAATTTTATAAAATGATTTATATTGTAATAAGTAGATATTAATATTTATGGAAGAGAAACTTACAACGATTCGGAAAATATTATGCAAATATCTTGCCAAAATTCAAAAGAACACAACGGTTGGCTAGAGTCTCGTGCAGATAACATGTTATAAAACTAAAGAGAAGTAGCAAGAGATTTAGAAGATAGCAATGTAAACTTAGATCTTCAGGAGCTTAATATCATTCTTTTTGAATTCGTTTGTACTATAAATGATCCTCAATACACCCTTTTATAGGCATAAGAGGATAAAGAATATGAATAAATAATACATGAATTGATGAGATACATTAATGAATTTAGGAATTCCAAGAGTTGGTATATGAATGAAAATTTTAAGAGTCAAGTATATGAATGGGCTAGAATTATAAGAGGTGGAAACCAAATGGTCATCTACCAAATTCATGTATGCATTTATAACATATATATATATATTTATATATTTATTGAGAGTGGTTATTGAATATGAATTTTTTAAAAAATATTTTTTAAATCCCTTAAATATTTGAAAAAAATACAAATTCATTAAAATATACTTTCTTAACCATTAAGTACAAAAAAATAAATCCGTGACAATTCTCAATGACCACTATCGATCATGACTACTAATACAACTACTCTCATATCCCATCTGGTTGTCCTCAACTGTCCATCTCTGCGTGCCTGCCCTGCTATCTTCTTAATTGCTAAATGATTCACATTGATGTACCACCGTAGCCCCCTTATCTATTGGTGTTAACTGTTGCACTATTCATTCAAAATCATGCACTAAATAGTATATGAAAACACCAATATTATTATATGTGCCTCTCTACCTGCAAAGAAACGGTTTATAAGTTTAAAAAATTGGTTTAATACAGTAGGTTGAATTGTAAAGTTATTTTTATTATAAATTAGATATAACGTATCATATGAAATTATTTCAATTTAATTTTATAACATCTCTTTGTGACTGTAATACTTCTCTATGATAAAACTTCACCAACCGAACTAGTACATATATATTTTCATAAAAAGAGTAGTTCTATTAGAAGAAAATATTGAAAATTTGAAATTGAAAAGTATTTTTGCTGTTTGGATGTTGAAATGAGATGGGTTGAGACTATCTGTAAAACTAAACGGGACCTTAAGGGAGGCATTAATAACACTGTGGGTGGCGACGAGTGACCCTTATTTATGCCCGTGTCGGCGGGTGAGGGTCACACGTCAATGATATTATTAAGTTGGGAACAATCAATTTTGGAATATTTTTGGACAGTGATTCAATTGGTGGGGTGAATGGATATGAAAGTTGATGAATAGTGGCATATGTAATCTCTAGTAATACTTTGACTAAAGAAAAATAAGAAGGAAAAGGGAAAAGAAAATGAGAAAGGAAAGTTGTGAAAGGTTGATGGAATGATTGAAAATGAGGAAGGGGGAAGGAAATGAGAAATTGTTGTGCTATTTCCTCCTTTGCACGATGCTCATGAGTACTTTTTCCTTTTTGGGCAAAGACTTCTCTCATAAGACAAAGCGGGTAATCAATCGAATCATGTAATTGTTCAACTTCATTAAAAATAATTTTATTTTTACATAAATATCATTTATTTAAAATATAATTGTAAAATAATTGTAAGATTATCAATTTATTAAATAAATTAAGAATGGACAGTGGGAGAATGTGTATCTCTTCGCTCACCTAAAACATAACTTGATTTATGCTCATTGTTTACTTTATTTTTTTGTACTCAAACTCAGTTTATTTGTATACTATAGTGTAGTATTCGTTATTACTTTTAGAAATAATTCAATTTTCTCTTCACATAATGGATCATTTGTCTTGGTAATTCTCATAGAAAGACCAACAAATCATATGAAGGTATTTTAATTGTATAACTGAGTTAAATATATAGGCATGCAGTTGAAAGAATCAAACATAAATAGATACAGCATTAAATGGAGGTAGTCTCTAGTGGGGTCATGCAATCTGTCCAATATATTTGAGGACAGATGAGTAAAACTCAACGATTGATGCATATAATATATATATATATACACATATAAGATGATGCTACATTCACCTAGAGTGGTTATCAAATGTGTATTTTTTGTTTTTTTTGGTTTTTTTAAATATCTCTTAAACTCCTTAAATATTTGGAAAAAAAATATAAACTCATTAAAAGTATTTTCTCAACCATTAAATAAATAAATAAAACAAATCTTTGACGATTCTCAATGACTACTATCAATTATGACTACTAATACAACTACTCTCCTACCCCATCCGGTTGTCTTCAGCTGCCCATTTCTGCCTGCCAGCACTGCAGTCATGTCAATTTATTTTTATAATATTTATTTATGACTGTAATACTTGTTTATGATGATAAAACTTCACCTACCGAATTAGTACATATATATTCATAAAAAGGAGTAGTTCTATTTGTACTATACTTTATTCCAATGGACTTATATAAATGAGTTCAATGACTCCAACTATATATAATTTTAACTAATAATTTTGTAATATAATGTGATTTAATATAATATATAAAATATAATTTAGAAGCCTGTATATATTTCAAGTCAATGATCCTGTATCTAATCCTGTATCTAATTAAGACTTGTGACAATGTAATATCTTAAAGCCCATGGGTCATGATCCTATCCCAGTGTGGCCACTAGTTAAGCCAGGATAGTTGGGCCTCAAAGAAACCAAAGCAAAACGAAGCAGAGCAAGTCCGCACCAACGTACTCTCTGAAGCCAGACAAGCTTGCTACTAGGTCGTCTTCTCTCTCTCTCTCTGTCTCTGCTTCATTTTCATCACGCATTGCTTGCGTTTCATATTCATTTGTTCCTTCAACCAGTGATTTCAGTTGAAACTTTGTCAAATTTTAGATCTTTTATTTCTTGGTTTTTAATTTAATGGCAGGTGAAGCATTTGATAGCTAGACTTTACTGCAGGAACAGGAGGGTACGGAGGATTTTGGATGACAAAGAAGCAAGGGGAGGTCCGTCGACGCTTCCACAGCCTTACACTCTCGAGAGCCCCCCCAAGTTAGGATTTTTATGAGCATGTGGCTTTCTGGGTCTCGTTTAAGTGTTTTTTCCCCCACATTATGCATCTCATTTTTATGCGTATTCAACGAGTCATTCGATTAGTTTGATGTCTTGCCTTTAAAAATGTTGTCTTCACAAAATGTTTTTCTATGGGAATTCAAGCCATATAGTCAAACTAATAAAGAATCAATGCCTGTGCTGAATTGAATTGAATTGGAGAAGAGGGACTGTTTTTCTAAATTCTGCCAATAATGTCATGACTGTGAAACATGGTTTCAATCATAGAAACCTTGTCTTCCCTGTTGAAGATAAAGAATGAAAGGAAACAAAAGAAGGATTGGAGAGAAAAATATTGTTCTCATTACCCTTTGAATCTGTGTACATTCTCTATATATATATCCTTCGAGCAACACCAACTTAACCAATCAGAAAATAGAAATAATAACCAACCTAACCTATTCTACAATATTCTAGAATAGAAAGCTATCTGTACAAAGAGACAAAAAGAAACGATCCTAACAAACTATGCTGAGCTGGAGGAATATTTTTCTGTTTTATCAGAGTGCGTGTGGAGCAGCTCTTCATTGGTGGAGGCTTGATTCCTTCTTTGTTGAGACTCCCCCTCAAGATGGGCATATATGTTCAGAATGCCCATCTTGGACAATAAAAATTGAAATTGTGTTGTGGACAAAGCCTTTGTAAAGATATCTGCCAACTGAAACTTAGAGCTAACATGAACTGGAACAATCACACCAGCAGCAACCCTTTCTCGAATAAAATGGCAATCTATCTCTATGTGCTTTGTTCTTTCGTGAAAGATGGGATTCTTGGTAATATGAATAGCAGCTTGATTGTCACAATATAGCAGTGCTGGCTGTTTGTGCTGTATGTTGAAGTCCTTCAAAAGTGTAATTAACCAAACAACTTCACAACAAGTGTAAGCAAGTGCTCGATACTCTGCCTCAGCAGAAGATCGAGATATTGTTGCTTGTTTCTTGGATTTCCAACTCACTAAAGAGTCCCCAAGAAAGACACAAAAACCAGTGACTGACCTTCGAGTTTCTGGGCATGCTGCCCAATCCGAATCACTGTATGCTTTGAGATGTAAAGAGGAACTAGCTGAGAAGAAGAGACCTTGACCAATTGATCCTTTTAGATATCTCAAAACTCGGTGAGCATGGTGCAAATGAATCTGAGCTGGTTTGTCCATGAATTGGCTGAGAACACTCACGGCATAAGTGATATCTGGTCTACTAATTGTTAAGTAGATGAGCCTACCAATCAGCCTTCGATAGCTTGTAACATCTGTCAACATATCAGTGGAAGAGTGTGCAAGTTTATGATTTGATTCAATTGGAGTACAAGCTGGTTTACAACCAAGTAATCCAGCATCTTCTAAGATTTCCAATGTATATTTTCTCTGACACATGTGGATCCCAGCTGCTGTTCTTGCAACTTCTATCCCCAAGAAAAACTTCAAGATCCCGAGATCCTTAATCTTGAACTGACTGTGCAGAAATTCTTTGACACTTTTTATGGTGACTAAATTGTTGCTTCCCACAATTATGTCGTCAACATAAACTAAAAGAGCTGTAAAACCATGTTGATCATTCTTAGTGAATAGTGAGTAATCAGATTTTGATTGGTAAAAGCCAATCGAGAGCAAAGCAGCAGTGAACTTTGAGTTCCACTGCCTAGAGGCTTGCTTCAAACCGTAGAGTGACTTATGTAACTTGCAGACCAGCTTTCCTTGTTGTTGAGACTCCCCCTGAGCCACATAACCCGGTGGCAAGTCCATATATATTTCTTCATCAAGATCCCCATTCAAAAAAGCATTGTGTACATCAAGTTGGGCCAAGTGCCAGTTATTGACAGCTGCCAGTGCAAGGAAGAGTCTAACTGTGGTCAGTTTTGCCACTGGACTAAATGTCTCTTGATAGTCAAAACCCTCTCTTTGAGTGTACCCCTTTGCTACCAATCTAGCCTTATGCTTGTCAATGGTCCCATCAGATTTTAACTTTACCTTATATACATATTTACAGCCAACTGGTTTCTTTCCAAGAGGTAAAGTAGTGACGGACCAAGTGTTATTGGCTTCAAGGGCATCAATTTCAGACCTCATGGCAGCTTTCCAATGATCAGAGGCCACAGCCTCTTCATATGACTTAGGTTCATGGGTTAGTGAAAGGGACAATGCATATGCTCGATGAGATGATGATAAATGATCATATGTGATGTGATTGGTAAGAGGATATGGAGTGGAAAAATTGGATGATGTATGGATAGGGACTTGAGAAACAAGATGACAATGATAATCTTGTAAATGGGATGGAGTATTCCTCAGTCGACTTGATCTCCTTGGAACAATGGCTGAATTTTGCTCTACAGCAGGAGCAGATGTGGGAGAATTAGATTCTGATGCTGTGAGGTTTGAATCAATTAAATGAGGATTAGAAGGAAGATGAGAGGGAGCTGGAGACTGTACAGACTGATCTGAAAAATTGGTAGAGGAATCAATTGTGATTTGTTGAGAATGAAAGTCTGAAAATGCAGGTGGAACAACAAAATCAAATTGAGAGGAAGATTGAATAGAATTTGAAGAAAGGAAAGGAAAGGTGGACTCAATAAAGGTAATGTCTCGTGAAATGAATGTGGTATGGTTATCTAAATTATAGACTTTATACCCTTTGACATCAGCGGGGTAACCTATAAAAATGCACCTCATAGCTCTTGGGTCAAATTTGGTTCTGTTATGTTTAAGTGTTGACACAAAGCAAAGGCACCCAAAGACTCTCAAATGGGTATAAGAAGGTGGTGAGGAAAAAAAAATCTCATAGGGAGATTTGTTGTTTAAGAGAGGAGTGGGAGTTCTATTTATGAGATATGTTGCTGTCAAGATGGCGTCTCCCCAAAACTTTGTTGGAAGAGAAGCTTGAAAAAGAAGTGCTCGGGCAACGTTAAGAAGATGTTGATGTTTTCTCTCCACAATTCCATTTTGTTGTGGAGTGTAAACACAAGATTTTTGATGTTGAATGCCATGAGAATTATAAAAAATAGGCATGTGAAACTCCATTCCATTATCTGTCCTTATTTTCTTTATTTTGGAATTGAATTGAGTTTGGGCCATGAGAATGAAATTCTGTAGAAGTTGTTTAGTTTCAGATTTGAATTTCATTAGAAACACCCAAGTTACTCGACTATGATCATCGACAATGGTGAGAAAATAGTGATGACCTTGTAGAGATGATTGAGAGTAAGGTCCCCAAATGTCGCAATGGATTAAATCAAAATTGGAAAAAGTGCAGGAACTGCTTGATTGAAAAGAAGTTCGTTTCTGTTTTGCTAAGTGACAAACATTACAATCTGAAGAAGCATTACATTTGGCATCAAAAGAAATAGACTGAATTGCTCTAAGTTTCTGATCAGATAAATGTCCTAGTCTAAGATGCCAAAGGTTGAAGTCTTGTTGTGTCACAGCACTGCAGAAGCGAGGATTGGAGGAAAGAGGAAAAGCTTTCAAGTTGTTGGAAGTTGTTTGATTGACAGCTTTGTTTTGGAAGGTGCTGGGAAGAAGGAAATAAAGGCCACATTGGATCTTAGCAAGCCCAATCGTCGTCCATGAAGATAGGACCTGTATGAAACAAAATTGACCCGAGAAAACAAGGCATAGAGAGGAATCATGAGTGAGCTTGCCAACTGAAAGAAGGTTAAAGGAAAAAGAAGGCACGCAAAGGACACCAGTGAGTATAATGTTGTTTGAGAGGTGCACGGTGCCAATGTGAGTTGCTTTAACATGAGATCCATTTGGTAATTTGACAAATGTCTTGGTGGAGCAAGTGATAGAGCTAAAGAATGAGGTGGAGCAGACCATATGATCTGTAGCACCAGTATCGACAATCCAAGGTACATTGGCAATACTAGGAAAAGATTTGTGCATAACAGATAAGCAATTGTGTTGATGAGTATCAAAAACAGATGCACTATGATCAATAGAAATGTGAGTGGGAAAGGGAATTATACCAGCCATGTTGGAGTATGCAACAGGGGAAGGATTATTTTCAGTGGACAATTGTTGAGGCTGAGTAGTGGTCTGAACAGAACCTGAGTCATTAGAAGTGAGCTGTGACATCTGTCCATTGATTAGAGCCATGAGTTTCTGAATCTGATTCTGGGATAGGTTCAACTGAGGATTCTCTTGTATTCCCTTTTCTTGATTTTGAGAGGAAACCTGGTTTGCTGAATGTGGAGAAGAAAAATTCCCACTACCATGGTTCGACTTAGCTCTAGTGAACTTAAAATTTGGTGGGAATCCTATAAGCCTATAGCATTTCTCCTTAGTATGTCCAAGCTTTCCACAATGAAAACAGCTAAGATCAGATTTCTCTTTTCTTTTTGCTTGATTACTATAGACTGCTAGTGCTGAAGCCTCAGGAGAAGACACTATCAAATTTCTGGTCTGTCTTTGTCTTTCCTCCTGTAAAACTAGGGAAAAGGTCTTGTCTAGAGAAGGCATAGGACTCATCAAAATTATCTGGCCTCTAATGTGCTCATATGAATCATTTAATCCCATAAGAAACTTAAACACATAATCTGTCTCTTGAACATCACCGACTGATTTAAGGGCTTGACATGTACATAAACCACATGAACAACACGGGACAGGCCTATAGTTATGCATTTCTTCCCAAATCCCATTAAGTTGAGTGAAATACTCACTTACATTTTGGTTCCCTTGCAAAGTAGAGCTGAGTTGTTGCTGGAGTTGATAGATACGCACGTTATCAGGCTGAGCGAAGCGGGTTTTCAGCTTTTCCCATACTTCCTTTGCTGAGTTGATGTAGAGCACGTTTGATGCTATCTCCTTCGAAATCGAGTTGAGTAACCAAGATAAAATAAGGTTGTTGCAACGCAACCAGGGAATATACAAGGCGTCGGTCAGATTTGGTGTAGGTATACTTCCATCAAGAAAACCCAGCTTGTTTTTTATAGAGATGGCCAAGGTAAATGACCGATTCCATGAGAGATAATTTTGGCCAGAAAGAGGTGGAACAATCACCACAGTGTTGGCATTGTCACTGTAATGTAAATAGAAATGACTCTTTGGATCTTCAGAAGGTGAGACGTTGCTGGATTTCGTCATTGTGAAGAAATGAAATGAGAGCTATAATGCAGTGAAGCTGTATGAAGAAATGGCTGAAAGAAAAATGAAGGACCTCAGGTTTCGAAACCTGTGGGCTCTGATACCATGTTGAAGATAAAGAATGAAAGGAAACAAAAGAAGGATTGGAGAGAAAAATATTGTTCTCATTACCCTTTGAATCTGTGTACATTCTCTATATATATATCCTTCGAGCAACACCAACTTAACCAATCAGAAAATAGAAATAATAACCAACCTAACCTATTCTACAATATTCTAGAATAGAAAGCTATCTGTACAAAGAGACAAAAAGAAACGATCCTAACAAACTATGCTGAGCTGGAGGAATATTTTTCTGTTTTATCAGAGTGCGTGTGGAGCAGCTCTTCATTGGTGGAGGCTTGATTCCTTCTTTGTTGAGATTCCCCGTTCTACTTCTTCCCAGTGGTGTTAGTAGTTCAAAGGAGTTAAAAACATAATCTTAAAAGGGAGAAGTCCATGGCCTTATAATGATTCCAAATGAATCAAATTGAAATATTGATTAGTTGTTTTGGAGTTGAGTCAGATGTGGTTTAGGCTTTTCTTGGATCGCTAAAATTGATATTAGTCAGATGTTAGATACAGTTATTATGTAAGTTATACACACTTCCTTTAAAAAAAAGTGGATTAAAAAATGGTGGATAGATTGATGTTTGATTTTTTATTTTATTAATTTTTTAAATAATTATCTCTCTCTGTCTCTCTCTCTATAGATAACTGCTTCGGAAAGGAACCCTGCTTCGTGTAAACTGCTTGAGAGAGTTGCCTCCTTTTTAGTAAAGGACTCAAAACTCAAAAGGGGGTGGGGGACATGTTATTTATAAATTATTTAGAATTGGTAAAAAAAAAATGTAATAAATTATCTTCTGCTACCTAATTTCCTATAATTGGTCTTAGCCCTGTTTGGATGTTGAGATAATTTCAATCCATCTCATCCCAACAATCAAACACCACTCAAACACACTTTTCAATTTCAAATTTTTAAATTTTCAACCTTTTCATCTATTCATTACAACTTTTCCAAACGTTCAAACAAAACATAAAAAATAATTCAACTTTTTCAAATCTCAAAGCAAAAATTATATTAAAAAATTATATTTTAACAATATTTTAACTTTATAATATTTTTATTCAACTTTTTTTCTCTACTTTTCCAAAATCTCATAAAACATCTTAACTCAAATCATTTCATTACTATTCATAAACTATTTTATTAGTATTTACAAATTTTTTTTATCTCATTTCAACGTCCAAACAAGGCCTAATCCTTCTATAAATTACATAAACACATTTGGAAGTCTTAAGACTCTTAGCTGGGAGAGTAAACATGTGGTCTCAGAAAATTGCATATTTCGTCTAATTTGGAACTCAAGGGTCCAATAGGAAGCCCATTTTTCTTGTTGTGGAGCCCATTTGGAGGCCCTTTTATCCATTAATTCTTGGCCATTGAATGGAGTGCTCAAGGTATTCTTTTTTATAATATATATATATATATATTAAAGACTTGCATTTGGTTAGGTAATAAGGAATCAATATTCATCTGATCATAAACCTCTAAACAATTGTTAATGTGGGGGATTAGAGTTTTGGACCTTATGTTATATACTACTCTTTCTGGTAGAGACCCATATAAATTTCTCTTCTTATCCTCTTCTTCTTTAATGTTGGATAACATTTTTCTCATTAAAGAATGTTCCTCTAGAGTTGACTATACCATTAATAAACGAGAATGCCTCTTCTTCTTGGTTGGAATTTGTCAATTTGGGTAAAAATTGCTCATAGGTTAATCTGTTTTAGGTGGAGAATGTTACTTTTAGAATGGAATTGCTTTGTAGCTGTTCCTTTGTGAAAAGGCTCATCTCCTCATCTTTAACCTGAGACAAACTGTAGTTTCTAACCCCTGTATTGTGTGAATTATATTTACCAAATCAGTCAGGCAAACATCGAATTGTTATGAGGTGATTGATTGACAAAAAGGTGTTGGAATTTAGAACCAGGATTTTGGATAAAGAGACCTTCTACTACTTGTACTTCTGTCTTCTTGATTTATAATATAAGCTTTCTTTTAAACATAATTATTCGCATAATTTGATTTGAAATAAAAATTTAAAAATTTAGATTTTATAGATCAAATTTTACTATACAAGTGACGACGGGATAGTGTGTTCTACATATCAGCTTATGAATAGAATAACTCTTATCTAATTTTTATAAATTAAAAAAAAAAAACAACATGATTAGATATTTTGAATTTGTTAAAGAAGGATTTCATGACACATAATTATATATGTTTTAAGTGAATGAATGGGTGGGATGAGTTGTAAAGAACAACCTATCACATGAAGAAAAGTATGGGAATGTGATTGTTGCCAGATAAGGACATATACCTACATTTATCTTCCCTTTCCAAGAGCTTTATTAATTAAAAGCTTGTTTTTAGTATCAACTAGCAAACATTATCCCTATAATTTACTTAATTTGGTTCCATCATCAATTTCACTATCTTGTCAAAGGAATATTATCGCAATTTCTAACTCCGCTTTATTTGATCTTATATCGATCGTGTCTTTATAGATAGTGATTAGTATTTTAGTCACATTTTGTATCGTTACATGATTTTTTGATGATAAAATAGGCATCAAAGATGATTATTTATAGGGTTAGAATCTTTAATTTTTTTTAAAAAAAAATGCTAGGAATTAAGTTTATGGTTATAATGTTATCCAATATAAAAACTTTGGGAAAAAAAAATTTCCTATCAAGAATGAAATAAAGCTTCGGAATTTCATAAAGAGGGAAAGTTCTTTCTCACTCTTTTGTAAAACTCAGCAAATGCAATTGCAAGAATATTGCTTTAATTGCAACAGAACTTAAATGTTCTTCGAAAATCAGAACATTGTGATGTACGGTTTTCAGTCGTCACTTGATGAACGCAAATAATCCGTCACAAATAATTAGTGGCGATAATGTGATTTGAAAAATTTTATTTTTTGTAAGCTGGTAAGATAATCCATGCCGTTAACATGACAATACTTGATTTATAAAAGAAATTTAAATTTAAATATTTTACAAATCAAATTTTACTATCACGTCATTAGGTATATTTTACCGTCATATAATTTTCTTTGCAAATGAAAATGACAAGAAAAAAGCAATGTTGTTTTCGTGTCACGAGTTCGTACGTTCTTCGTTGTCGGCCTGCAATAATATGATAATGTTATAGTATATTACGTGTAGATCGAACATGCATTAATTTAGATAATGATCATGTTAAGTGTAAAGTTCGCCCTCGTGTATTTTGACGTTCATGGTCGGTCCATAATAAGAAAGTTGCGAGACCATGATCTGTACGTTTTATCTCATCAATACATTAATACATTTATCACTTTGGAATATATTCTAAAGGTGAACCTCTTTTATTCCAATCAAGATAGCAAGCAAGTTGTGTGAAAAAACTATTTGTGGTAGATCAGAGTTCGAACTGATCATCAGAACATTTGTTCTAATATTATGTAAAATCATTTATCCCGAAAGATTAAATTAATAAAAAGATATAGATTTAATTATTTATATAAACGGATGATGAATGCTTCAAAAGCTAGCTGATCTTTGGGGGTTATATGTACAATTTAATGCACATGACACGTTGTAGAAGTATTCCTCATGGTTACATGCAATTTGATATATATATATGTATGGGTATTTATCATTACTTGATTGATTATTACATTTATAAATGCAACTTCATCGATGATCCCTTGCTTTCTTTATATTTCATATTTTATAATTCTGAGCCTGATCTTAGACAATTCCCAAAGTGTGGTCCACATATATATATATATATATATATATATATATATATTGTGCTTGGTGAGTCATGAATGAGCATGAGAGATTCAGATTAATTAATCTTTCTGCTTAGATGAAAACTATATAAATAGGCAGGATATTATTATTCATAGTATGATATGAGTAATGTTATACGTTACACCACCATCCTACTTTCATCCCATTATGTAATATGTGTCATATTTATTACCATTGAATGATAAAGAATTATCTAATAAATGATCATTCAACGGTGATAAATGTGTCACATCGTGTATAATGAGATAACAGTGAAATAATGGTGTGACGTGTATAATTTTTCTATAATATATATAATTAAAACAAGTATTATATTCTAAAGAGTTATTTTATTCTCAAGTCGATGTGTAGAGTACACCACGCCATATATGACTTTGACATACTTAGCAAGCATGTCTTTCTACTCCCAATTGAATTGGTTTGAGCAGATTTTATTACATTTTTTCAATTAACTACTGAGATACAATGAACCTGATGAGTTTGAACAACTAAGATGGATCGTATCCAAAATGGGGACATGATCTCAATGATAATATTGACCATATTAATGCTGAGTTAGTTTTAACAGTACTTAATTAGATCTCATGCTGATTTTTATTCACTTATTTTTAACTAATGCTGTATATTGATTTGATCTTGGTTTTAGCAAGCAAAGATTGAACATCATGGGTGGCTGAAAATTCCCTGGGATTTGTATATTTTTAGTTTATTAATTTATAATGTACATGTACTTAGATCTCTTTAATATTAATATTAATATTGTGGGGTTGTATAAAATATATATCAAGCAAGTCAAATCTTGATGATTTTTTTTTTTTTAAATTTTCTTTTCCTTTGGTTCATAAACAATGTTAATAATGTTAATATCAATCATCATATTTGGCAATTAATGAAGAATGATGTGCATATTTATTTTTTATGAACCAGCCACCTCATTGGGAAAGTAATTTTTTGAGTTGGGACTAGGGATATTTAATGCTTATTTTTGGATTAATAGTCCCAATGTACTTATATATATATATATATATGTATATATTATTAAGCCAAAACAACACGCTTCGATTGGAATAAAACTTAAATTCATCTTAACTCATCTCAATTCATCATTATAATTTTTTTAATTTTTAACACAAAATATAATAAACAATTCAACTTTTTCAAAATTTAAAATAATAATAATATTAAAAAATAATATTTTAACAATATTTTATCATCTCAACTCAACTCAGTTCAACATCCAAACGCAGCCTAAATCTATCTCAATTTATCCTTACAATTTTTTCAAATCTCAACATAAAATATAATAAACAATTCAACTTTTTCAAATATCAAAATGATAATATTAGAAAATAATATTCTAATAATATTTTATCATCTCAATTCAACTCAGTTCAATATCCAAACGTAGTATAGTTACACAATCTAAAATGAGAAGTGTTATAATCACAAAGAAATTTCAGAAACGTAAGCTCATAAACTAACTTGAATTTATGTAATATGTTAAATCTATTTTACAATAAAAATAATTTTGTAATACGACGTATTACATCAAGTCACATTAATTTATAAATTTATTTTTATAAAATTCTTTTATAATTAAAGCATTTCCCATTTGGAATATATATATATATATATATATTTATAAATATATATATTTCCCAATTATTTTGTTGATATAGTGGAGGGACCTAGTGTCTCAGTTATAAGCTTCTGCACCAACCAAAGGTGATCAGTGACTCAAATTGTTTCTTTGCATTCTATCCAATTTTCGAAATTCAAAGTCGCTCTCATTACCTGTCGCCTTAATAGGGACTATTTTAGTCGTGCCCAATGAACTCGCCGAAATTCAAGCAAATTTTTAGGCAATTTTGAAATATAAATAATAATTAGAAATGAATGTTAAAAAATAATAAAATAATTAATGAGAAATGATATTTACGTTCATAGATTACAAATCTCACGCACTCATTTTAAAAAAAGTGAGTAAATTTAAGACTCATTTGAAAATATCATTTGTTTTTAATACGGATTCCATTTTTAAAAAAAAAATTCTACGAAACTTGCACATTTTATAACTGTATTTATAATTACTAAAAAATAATATATATATATATATATATATATATATCATGCTACACTAATGGTTGATGAACAATGACATATCAATGTGATGAAAATAGAACGAGAGAGTAGTATATAGCATAATACAACTATATTCTGAGAGAAACTATTAACGATTCTAGAAATTATATGAATAGCATGATACCCTCATCTTATCCCATAATGTGATAACATTTAAATTATTTAGATGTAGCTATAATAAGCCTTTAGTATGATATCCTATAACCCAAAGTTGATTCAAAAATAATAAAATATCCCAATTTTTATGAATTTGAAAGTAATGACTCGTGAGTGAGATTCACAAAGATCCACAACATCAGGTAGAAAAATAACCTATAAAATCCAAGAATATAATCTTTGGGTTTGATATATTGTGTTGCATTTGGTGAGACTCGCATCTACAAACTAATTTGAATCTTCTATAAGACTCAATCTTAGATATGCAAGTCTCGTACACTTCTTTTAAAAAAAAGTCGGATCTAAAATAATAATTTTTTTATGCGAGTTTCAAAGTTAACCATTTTTTTAAAGGGAGAGTGCAACACTTATATATTTAAGACTGTATCTAATATTACTCAATTCGAAAAGATCATACTATCAACAATTAATACTATACATACATATATATATATATATATATGTCTCTTTCGTACTAGAACTTTGAATGAAGATAAAATTCTTTAAAGAAGTAGTTACAACTTACTTTCTATCCTAATACCTATGTTTGATCATTTAAAGTGTGAATTAAAAGAAATAGAAGTGATCACATATGAGATAATGAAGTATGATTAGAAAACTAAAGTTGAGAGCCAACATATCCCAGTTGTGTAGGAGCTGGTGAGAACTCAATATCAGCGGTGCTGGCCCGTCCGCGTGGGATATCTGATATAGTCGTGTATGTTTTTCTTGGACTATTTTTGCAGCTAACTGAAAGCGAAACCCCAGGGGGGAGTGGCGGCCTACCCCACCATCTCCAATTCATACTATAATAATCAAAATGCTTTTTAATTTATAATTTTTTATGTCTCGTAGCATTGAAAATATCTTTTTATGATCCCTTTTATTCTTAATCTTTAAATTATATGATTTTTTATTTTTTATTTTTATTCTTGTTAAGTTAAAGAAATTATTCTACTCATCATCCACAGGTGTATATATGATTATTTGTATATTTGATAAGAAAAAAAAAATTATGTGCAGTGTATGGCTTGAGAATGATAAATAGAATTTTTCTATTTTTATATGATGTTTGTCGGGAGAATACTAATGAGAAAAGGTAGAATCTACCATTACAAACTAATTATTTTTATATAAGTCTTAGATTTATCAATTTTTTAAAGAAATGCACGGAATTTGCACATTTAGAATTATAAATATCATTCCACATATAATCAACATAAATGTTTTATGGGATCAAATGGAGAGAATCATTATTTCAAATATTTAGACTATCATTAAGATAATTTGCAATGACATGATTCTTTGCTTCCATTTATTGACCAATAGAGTAGGATTAAGAGATTCTCAAGGTGCAATGCTAGCAACCATGAGAGCTCCAGTTGAGTTTTGTCCTAATCCGCTTGTTGCAGAAACTCGAATGGCATGTAATTTTTGTAGAGATTTGAGATTGATTAATGTGATTCTTGAAGGGGATGCATTACCTGTTATAAATGCTGTAAACAGAACTGAAGAAAATTTCAACAAATATAGACATATGGTCGAATAAATTAAACATTTCACCAATGGTAGTGCAAATTGGAAG
The DNA here is from genome assembly GCF_004785595.1 of Juglans microcarpa x Juglans regia. NCBI lineage: Eukaryota > Viridiplantae > Streptophyta > Magnoliopsida > Fagales > Juglandaceae > Juglans > Juglans microcarpa x Juglans regia. Next base: position 19,131,898 of record NC_054609.1, read on the forward strand.
ATTCAAGCTGTGAAGACTCAAGAGGGACTGCAATCAAGTTGCTCACTTATTAGCAAAAAATGCATTGTTATGTACTGATGAAGTTAAATGTAGAAAGTATTTATGGATCAGTCTATTGTATTGACTAGGTTGTTCATAATTAATATATATATATATATGAAGTTATTTATTTAATCTAGTTCCGGGTTTTAAAATCGGTACCCTGCTCGGGTGTACTTGGATATTGTTATGCGAGTACTGACCTGGATTTATTCCGAATTGGATCCCGATTATTCGGGTTTTAACCGAACCAGAAGAGAGAGAGAGAGAAAGAGAAAAAAAAAAAAAGAACAAAAAAAAGAAAAACCGGATGAACAATCTTATTAATATATACGAAGTTATTTATTAAAAAAAAAAGTAGGATTAAGCGAACGAGTAATTACTGTAGTATAGACATCAAGTAGTGCACATCAAACTAATCTTAGCATTTGAAACGAACAATTAAATCAAAATCTCAGAACACATGTAACAAGCAAGATTATGATACTAGAGATATTACTTGAACCATATTCTAACAACTATTATACAATTTATTTACAACCCGTCGTAGCATTTTAGTTTTAAAAAATAATGGAGTTATAATGATTTGAAATTCTAATTTTACATGATTATTATTATTTTTTTATTTAGAGTAAAATTATAAAAAATTAGAAAAGAAAAATTTACAAGTATAAAAGAATTTCACAAAAATAAACCTATAAACCTACAATATTTGATGTAATATATCAAATTATATATAAAAAATTTATAAAACAGATATAACGTAACACGCGAAATTATATCAATTTATAAATATGTTTTTATAAAATCACTACTTTCATATATACTACTCAAATAGAGTATTAGAACAAAATATATAGTGATGAATCATGCTACACTCTCGACGATCTTATTAGAGCTATAACATTAATTTTTAACTAAGTGAATCCACATTAGACTAGTCATTTTAAAATTAAAATAGTAATATAATATTATATTTTAATAATATTTTACAATTTTTTTTAATATTTTACAAATACATTTCATATATTTCTTCACACCACCAAATGCCACAAAACCCAAGTAAAATATATTACATATTGTTGACAAATAAAATAGAATAAGATAAAAAATAACGGATTATTTATCAAAATTGAAATAGATAATATAGACTTCAAAATAATTCGATAATATAGACATTAAAATAACGTATAGATTTTTGAAATGGATGTAAGATATTACAAAACATAAGGAAAGTAACATTTGTATATATAATGTATGATGACTCAAAAATTTTAAAATTGGCGCACTTGATATAAGATTAAAATATTTGGTTGTTAGAAATGATTAAAATATTATTTTAGTGAGTAAATAGTATCCAATAAAAAATGATTATAAAATTTAATTTATTGTAACTCTGAGTTTTAATAATTTGATTAATCTAATATAAAAGATTTTACTCATGTGTAATCAAAATCAAAATATGAAGATGCGTTGTTACCAAGGTTTCGTTTGTTTTCAAGAAATATCTCATCTCATCTCATTTTATTTTATTATTATAATTTTTTTAAATTTCTACATAAAATAAAATAAATAATTTAATTTTTTTAAATTTTAAAATAAAAATAATATTAAAAAATATATTCTAACAATATTTTATTTAATTTTTAACTTTAATATGATCCATCTCATCTAAAACAATCGAGCCTAACTAAATGCTAATACATTTTTTGTTCTTTTGCAAGTTCACGCGCTACCCAATAGGCAATGGCCAAGACCCAAACAAAACAAAAAAAAAATCCCTACTTTTGGAATTTATATATATCCCCAACTCCAAGACATTAGCATCTGAGAGGGAAAGACGTGAGAAAATCGAAACAGACACAAACAGCAACTTTCATCCGTAAACGTGCTTTCCCATTGTTTTCTTCAGTTCCTATTCTACTAAGAACCCGAACTATTCAGATTTCAGACCCTCTTGCTTCTGTCCCTGTCTCAGTCTCCATCCCGTATTGGAACAGAGTAAAGGAGCAGCGAATTCATCGTAGGCAGAGAAAGATATGCAACCTTGTAGCAGAGAAATGCAAGGAATTAACGCTCTCTTAAACCCACCTCAAATCTCTCTCCAAGACCTCCATGACCAACAACAACAACAACAGTCACAGATCCAGAGCTCTAATATTCACCGCCAGGTCCAGAACTCCCACTTCGACCCCACCTCCCATGACGACTTCTTGGAGCAAATGTTCTCCACCATCCCTCCTCCTTCCTGTTCCTGGTCCGACCTCAACCCCGCCAAGACCCCTGCCGCCTGGGACCTCAACCCCAGAGACCTCTCCGACGATACGGCGCCGCTCAACCCTGACAACAACAATAATGTTGCTTTCCAGTTCGACGACTCCGCCAACCTCGCTTCCAAGCTCCGCAATCACCAGATTAGTGGCTCGGCCAAGTCTGCGGCCGCCGCGGCTGCCATGATGCTCCAGCAGCAGCTTTTGATGTCCAGGGGTGTGGCCGGAGCAGGAGATTCTGGGCTGATTCCGATGCCACTGTCGTTGGGGTCCGCAGACGACAACGTTGATGGTTCGTCGTCCTTCAAATCTCCCAACCTGGTGAGTTATTTTTCTAGAAAAGAAAGGAAGTGGAAACGTCTTGTTTAAGAGTCATTTTGCTTTAAAAATGGTGAATTATGAGGGTTTCATTCCTTTCTATTTTTTTTGTTTTTTTTGCAGGGAGCCCATGATGATTCTGTTCAGGCTCTGTTTAACGGTTTTGCTGGATCTATGCACGGGCCAAGTCAAACACCTAATCAGACTCAGCATTTTCACCATTCTCAGGTAGCCTCTCCTCTACAGAATATTCGAAGAACTGAGAATTTAGTTCGTTCAATATTTTTTTTATTTGTTCATTACTTTGGTTATTTTACAGGGCGGACCGGTACAGGGGCAGAACTACGGGTCTCCGGGTGCGGCGATGAACCAAGCACCGGCAAGTGGTTCTGCCGGAAGTGCGCCGGCTCAGCCTAGACAGAGGGTGAGGGCTCGGCGAGGTCAAGCCACTGACCCACACAGCATCGCCGAACGAGTACGTTTTCCTGCTGACTTTTTGTTTCTCCCTTTTGTTTTTGTTTTTTTTTTTATTATGAATTTGCTTTCCAGCCTGTTTGCTTTCCCAGAAAATCAAGTCGTACTGGGTTTTGTTTGTTTTTGTTCCCTTGTAGTTTTTTTGTTTGTTTGTTTTCTTACGTTTTTCCCAGCAACCAAACGGAAGCAAAACATTGAGGCTTCGTTCGTTTCTTATCCTCTAAAATGGTGGAGTGGTTTTTGGTACGTGGCAGTTACGGAGGGAGAGAATCGCTGAGCGAATGAAAGCCCTGCAGGAACTTGTTCCCAATGCCAACAAGGTACAAACAAAGGGTTACCAAAAACCTCTTATAAATAATTTACCTTTACTGTTATTGTTATAACCATTATCGTGATTAATTAAGGAAATGCAGATCAATTTTCATTTTCAATTTATACCAATCCGGATGGAATATTTTTTCTCCGAGATTTTGTAGGGTCGTTTTGGTCATTTTGCTCGAGTTTTCATTTCGGACTAGTAACATTTTTAAGGAGTATACACACTTAAAAGACTGATCAAGTAGGCTTAGCATATGCTTAGACAAAAATAAAAAGGATAATGCTACTTAGTTATTTGAAATTTACCGTTCAGGTGATCTTTTTGACCATATGAAAATAGTGAGCTTAAAATTACGAAATCCCACCTGAAATCACACACATTAATATGTAATTTATATTTTTATCCTTCTATTTAAACTGCAGTAACTTTGAAATATCATGTGATTTATAAAAGGGTTGGGTTATATTTTATTTGATTGGTCAATTAAAGTTTATGATATGGGGTTTTGGAATGACAGACAGACAAGGCTTCAATGCTGGATGAGATCATAGATTACGTGAAATTCCTCCAGCTTCAAGTCAAGGTAAATTAAAAAAGGGTTTCTCCCCTTATAATTTATTTCTTCCACTGCCTTATTTGTTAAATAATGGGGAAGGATTCCCTTGTTGGGTTGACATTGTTTTTTTTTTTTTTTTTTTGAGGAATTAAGAAAAGAAAAGATATTGTTTTATGGGAATTGATGTTGTTTTTTTAATTGTGTTGTATGTATGGGTTTCTGATACTATAATTCCATTTGTGTCTGTCTCTATGATGCAGGTTCTGAGCATGAGCAGATTGGGCGGTGCAGCCGCTGTTGCTCCCCTTGTTGCCGATATGTCACCTGAGGTACTTCAACAAAAATAAGCTAAAATACAGTGTAGAATCCTTAGAACAACCCTAATTTTTTCAAAAGTTCATGGGCTTATAAAAATAATCTCCATCTCTATCTGTCTGTCTGTCTCACTCACATTCTCAATCCCTACAAAAGGACAAAACAAAAGCAGCATGCGTGCCCACTTTCTCAGATTCCTCTTTCTCTCACACACTTTTTTTTAAGCTCTGCTATAATTTGGGTTTTTTTTTGGCTTTTTTTTAATGTACGGTCTGTCCCTCCTCAGTCCTCACGATCAATCATACGCATAAAAAATGTGTTTGACGATGATGTTGCTGCTGTTGTTGTTGTAGGGTGGCGGTGACTGTATTCAAGCTGGTGGCGGCAATGGTGGGGCCCAGCGCAACCAAACGGCGTCGTCTAACGACACCCTGATGGTGACTGAACACCAGGTTGCGAAGCTGATGGAAGAAGACATGGGCTCCGCCATGCAATACCTTCAGGGAAAGGGTCTCTGCCTCATGCCCATTTCCCTGGCCACGGTGATCTCCACTGCCACATGTCACTCCAGGAACCCCACCAACCGCTCGGTACTCCAACCCAACGGTGGCGAGGGTCCTTCTTCCCCCAGCATGTCCGTTTTGACCGTCCAGTCTGCCACCCTCGGTAACGGTACCGTCGACGCCTCCGTCAAGGACTCCAACTCCGTTTCCAAGACGTGAGTTCACGGCGTTGACTGGCTTTTTTGGTTGGGTACGTAAAAGGCAGTTTTTTAATAGAGACGAGGAAGAAGATGAAGAGATCAAAAAAGAAAGAAGGTAGAAAGATGATGAAAAGCAGCAAAGAAGTCTACGCAAATAAGGCCTCGGGGCCCCTCTCAGCTGTAGGAGTTGTTTAAAGATGCAGTATTTCCGTAGACTTTTTTGGCTAAAAGCTAACTACACCACAACCACCGCCATGAACAAGCACCAAATTCCTACAACTCCCTTACCTTTTTTCTTTTTCCAGAATTATTTTTCACGTGCATGCAAATTTGGTTCTATTTAAATATGTGTTTCAATTCGAACATTGTGTAATGGATCGACGATCAGACGATTTATATAAGCAATATTCATGATGATCATCATGTTTATCCGCCATGCCAAAAAGTTTACGTCTTTAATTAATTATTCTCCAGAGAAATGCCATGTTCATTGATCGTGCTATACAAATCTGTGCCGGATACAGTCGACCCATACAGTTGATGCGTAAATAGGGCTGATGTGGAAAAAAGAAAATGCAACGTTTTGTTCAAAATTGAAAACCGCTGCTTCTCGTTTAGCTCACATTTTCGTCTTCTTAGTTTCCTAATTATTTTTTAAAAAAATTAAAATATCAATATTTTTTAGCATAATTGATGTAGAAAGCTTCTACATTATAAGTGTGTTAGGTGTGTAAAAAAAAAAAAAAGACTTTTAAATAGATTTTCTCATTGTAATTTCTTGTTGCAATTGTAACTTCAAATTGACGTGACTTAAAGTGATACGTCAGAATTACTTTACAATCTGACGTATTATATCAAGTCAAGTTAGTTTGTAAGTTATTTTTTTAAAAATCTATATGTATCTAAAGATTTTTTTTTTAATATATAAAGTCTTTGTATCCACATTAATATTGGGTTCATGAGTACCACTTCTATGTGTGCGTGGTTTGTAAATAATGGAGGTCCATATAAATAAATATATATATATATATGTATATTATTCTTACTTCGTGCATTCTTTAAAAAAAAATCCTTTGACCAAAAGGTATATTAAAATCTTATTTTGCATTATTTGACCCACATAATTTAATGCTAATAATTAATGCTACTTAAGAAATGAAAAACCAATTAATGATAATGTATAAACACTACGCAGACAGATAAATTAAGATCTTTTCAGATCAATCGCTTCATATATCAATATTATTTATATATATGACACCAAACATACGTGAATTAATCCACTCCTTTAATTGGTTTTATTTTTCTCCTTAATGCAATTGTTTTATGGTCTCCAATTAATTGTTATTGGGTAAAATAAAAAGGAAATTCGAAGAATATGTCATCATCAGGCCGGCCAGTTGCATACTATATGTGATGGATTAATTGTTCATGCAAATATGTCCTTATTTTTATGTTGAGATCATAGACATTACAAATTGATGTGTCACCAATAAAAAATAAAACCAATATTTATTGCATTGGTGATATATTAATCACGTGGAATTTGTAAGCTGGTTTCATATATAATTTCCTAGTATATATAGATATAGAATATAATTTCAATGTCAACTAAAAAACACAACCAACACCTTTATAAAGAATCTAATGACTCAAAAGAGAACTAACTATATAAAATAAGCAAAAAAAAAAAAAAAAAAAAAAAAACCTCCGATTAAAAAGAAATTAAAAGAAAGAGAAGGAGGTATATATAGCTGAGATTCGTGTTGCATAGCTAGCTGTCTGAGAAGTATATATGTTACTAAAGAGTGCATCAATATTTAATGATCAATTAAGTTGGTGACAAGTTACATAATCTCATCTAGAACATATAGAAATTAGTCATATACACAACACAAAGCCTTTTTTTTTTTTTAAAGGGAGAAAATGTCACATATCCAAGAGTGACCTCCTCCCAGTTTTATTACAAAAAAAAAAAAAAAAAAAAACCTCACTTATGGTCTTATCTCTCTCTCTCACACACATATATCACACACACATATGTGTGTGTGTGAGAGAGAGAGAGAGAGATATACTCCACCTCCACCACCTAGTGTCATGAATAAGAGGTAAATTTAGGATTTACTTCATTTAATGCATCTTCCATATATAACCAGTTAATTAAAAGGTACCTGTAACTCCAATATAACACCTTCAACACATCCTTTGTGCTGAAGGTTTAAGTTCCTTGCTTAATAGCTCAGATGCTAAAAGAGAAACAAGGGGAGTGACTGGCTAGGGGAGGAACTCGAGTGAATCACTTGTTGTTTGCTAACGATTGCATTTTGTTTGGAAGGGCAAGAGAGGAGGAATGGGTTAGAATTCAAAACTTGTTGCTGAAATATGAAAGGGCCTCTAGTCAGTTTCTAAACAAAGAAAAACAACAGTGTTTTTTAGTTCAAATTCGAGAGAGGATGTTAAAGGGAGGATAAAGGAGTTAGAGGGTGCAATGATGAGAGGAAGCTATGAGAAGTACCTGTGATTACTTCCTATAGTGGGAAAGTCTTAAGTACAATACGTTCAGAAACATCAAAGAAGAAAATCAATAACTGGAAAAACACTTTTTTGTCTGCAGCAGGGAAAGAAATTCTGATTAATGCAATACTCCAAGCTGTACCAACCTATACAATGAGTGTTTTCAAACTACCAAAAAGCCTGTGCAAAGAGCTAAACATGATGCTTGCTAAGTTTTGGTAGGGGAATAACCAAAAAGCAAACAATGTACAATAGTGCAGTTGGGAGAGAATGAGAAAGCAGAAAGATAGAGAGGGTTTTGGCTTCAAGGATCTTGATTGCTTTAATTTGACTTTACTAGCCAAATAGGGGTGGAGGTTTATCCAGAACCCAAGTAGTATGGTAGCCAAGATTTTTAGAGAGAAATATTTCAGATCCTTTTCTTTTTTAGAAGCTAAACTAGGTTATAGTACATCTCTCATATGGAGGAGTGTTTGGAATACAATGGATTTATTGAGAGAGAGAGACTAAGATGGAGGGTGGGCAACGAAAAGGATATCAAGATTTGGGGGTCATAAATGGTTATGTACTCCTTTAACATTTAGCATTCAATCCCCAATTTCACTCTTGGATAAAGAGGCAAAAGTCTATGATCTCTTGAAAGGCCGTGGAGAGTGGAATGAGCAGTTAATTAAAAGAATCTTTAACAAGGAAGAAGTTGAGCTAATTTGCAGTATACCTTTAGGCAGAATGAATCTTGAAGATAAACTTGTATGGAGTTATGATGAAAAATGGTAGTTTTCTGTGAAAAGTGCATGCATATTGGGTTTTGACAGAAAAAGAGCAAAATTAGGTGAAGCCTCTAGGGGAAGAGAAGTGGATAGAAGATGGAGAGGCATATGGGAGTAGAAGGTACCAGGGAAGGTTAAGCTATTCATGTGGAAAGCAAGAAATGAGATCCTAGCTACAAGAAGGAACCTGTTGCTCAGGAAAATTACTGAAGATTCAAAATGTCCTATATGTAAAGAGGAGGAGGAAATAGTTATGCATTTTTTATGGCAATGCCCTACTGCAAGTGATGTTTGAGCAGAATTCAGCAATGTAATACAAAAGTGGAGTATGAACGAAGAAGATTTGTTGTCTATGTGGGAGAAGTTGTTAGGTAAGGTGGGTAAGGCTGAGATGGGAGAGATAACTTCTGTCATGAGGTGTTTATGGCTGAGAAGAAATGAATTCATCTTTAAAGGATCCTTTAAAAGCCCAAGTCAAGTGCTAAGGATAGCAAAGGAAGGGATCTATGAGTTTCATTTGGCACAACAGAAAAGCAAAAAAAGACATGGCAGCAGCACAGAAAGAAGGAACTAGGTATGGAAGAGACCAAGAGAGAATTTTGTCAAGGCTAACCAGGATGCAGCAGTGGATCTAAAAGGAAAGAAGATGGGGATAGGGGTAATCATCAGAGATGAAGAGGGGGAAGTTTTGGTTGCAGCCGAGGGTCAACAGAGTAATGTGGAACACCCAGCTATTGCTGAAAGCTATGCCTTGTGGAAGGCAATGGAATTATGTAGGGATTTGAATATGGAAAGAGTGATCTTTGAAGGAGATGCTCAACTGATAGTCAAGGCAGTTAATGACCAGGAAGAAGATAGATCTGTGTATGAGAGCATTGTTTAAGCTATTAAGAAGTTACTATGTTTAAGGAAAGATTAGAGTGTTGAGTTCGTGTACATGAATGCAAATGAGGTAGCACATACTTTAGCAAAGGAAGCTTTATGGTTAGATAAAGAATTTGTTTGGATAGAAGAGGTACCAAATTGTATTAGAAACATTACTGAGAAAGAGAGAACATGTAATGAGTGATCTTGTTTATTTCAGTAAAGATTGCAGAAGTTTATTTAAAAAAAAAAAAAAAAACAGCTTCCTTGAAGGAGGAATTTTGATCAAATTCCACGTTCATAAAATGTCGAAATATTTACCAAATGAGTTTAAAATATGAGATAATTGATTGTTTAGCATGATATTAAAAAGTATTTTTTTTCATTTTTAATCGTGATTCCACACTATAATCCCATTTTAGCTGCACACATACATACATACATGTGCGTGTGTGTGTTCATCATTGCACCAGAAAAGGCTAAACATTACAAAATCTCATCACACTATATATACTAGACATAAGTCTCGACTTGGTTAAGGCAATATGGCAAATAAGAGTAAGAAAAGCCAAAGATCATGCTTCTGCAAAATCTACTTCATTATTTAAGACACTGAGTACATGATCTGATACCGTGTGTCACCGTTATTCATCTGATTGTCAATTGGAAAATAAGAAACATACTTAAATACTACACAAGAAATCCAATCCGTTTACATTACTTTTCTCTGATAGTTAATTAGCTCAGAACTAATAGTCGTGATTACCCATTTTCTTAAAAGGAATATTAGCCCATGGTGTATGAAGGGGCTGGTAAATTGATGACAGTGGTCTTGACCTTAGTCATCATGTCAATGCTGTTGGTAATTCCTTGTGACCCAATTCCACTATCCTTTATACCCTGCCATCACCAAAGCATTTGTTATTAGTGTGCAATATTGAGATAATGACCTTATTAAGAAGGAAGGGTAATTTCTGGAGTAAAGGTTTCTTGAGGGTAGGGTTTACCTGGAAAGGAAAATGATCTGGTCCACGAGCTGGTGCTGAGTTTATCTGTACCGTCCCAGTCTCCATTGCATCACTGATCAACATTGCTTTGTTGATGTCTCTTGTGAAGACACAGCCCTGCATATAAATATCAAGTGTTATGATTAACCAATGAGATAAAGATAGGCCTTTTTCTACATGATCAATTTCCAGCCCATATCTCATTTAACATAGCATAATGCCCAGTGGTGTTAGAACCAGTGGTCCAGTACTAGGACAAAATTAACAGTAGGACTTCTCTCCGATATTTCATTAATTGTTCAGCAAAACAGAGCTCACCTGGGCTTCATTTGCTTTAGAGTTTAACATTAAGGTATAGCATATCAGTGAGAGTGCCCTAAAAGCACTTCTCAGTTATCAATAAAAGTATAAAACTGCAGCATATAGTGACAGTATGGATGAAACGACAAGTTCTTGTATCAGGGGTGGGATTGAACTAGTGTTAAAGAAGTTCGATCCCTGGTATTTCAAATACATTTACGCTGGGGAGATGGTTCATTGGCCATTCACCCTGTAGAAAAGTTGTACACATGTGCATATAAGCTGACAGTATGAACTTTAGAAGAACTGAACCACAATGCACATAAAATTATAGAGACGTACCTGAAGTCCAAAATTGCTAGCATTGCAATGGTGGATTCCTTCTTCTACAGAACTGATCCTAATTACTGGCAAGACTGGTCCAAATGGTTCCTCCCATGCAATCCTCATATCAGGTCTAACATTATCTAACAACAAGGGCCAGATAAGGTTGCCCTCTCTTCTGTACTCTTGGCAAAATGTCACCCCCTTTTGTTTGGCATCCTTAACCAACCCTTCAATGTAATTGGCTGATGATTCTGACACCACTGGGGTGATATCACAGTCATCCTCGGGGGGGCCAACAGTCAGTTTTGCCACTCTGGCCTTCACTTTCTCAACCAAAGCATCAGCAACAGACTCCATCACCAAGATGACCTTAACAGCAGTGCATCTTTGACCACTGTCAAACATATTGGCACCAAGCATTTAAAAAGTAAGTCTTAGCAGTCGGTTATAAATTGGAGCAGAAAAAAACTAGGCTCAGTTTGGTACTACAGAGAAGTAGATCATGGGATAGGTTCTATAATGCTTCAAGCAACCTTTTATCTGAACATAAGAAACTTGACACTACACTGGAATTTACATAGATTGCCAAAATGGAGAAGAATGATTCTCGTTAGGACTAGTAACCATTATTTCATACATTGGCCAAGCCTATTCAAGCAAAGCTCATCCCTTATTATCAATTATCTTGAATGTTGTAATAATCATTAACAGCATAATGATAAAACCACATTCCTTCGTTGTTTCCGACTATCCTTTCCACCATAGCAAATGGACTATTATACAGTTGAAGGAGAAACGTTAATGGTCTCAAATGGGCCATCCCTCCTATAAATACTAGTGTCATAATTTAATGCAAAATATAAAATGAATGCAATACATATGGACGGCTTATATCTACAAAATGACTCATCATGTTCCTGCAAACATAAGTCAATTAGTTTTCCCTTGTTATGTATAATTTTTTTAATTAGCACCGGGTATCTGAGAATAGAATCCCGACTAATCCCGGGGATGCACAGGCTCTCGGCAAGAAGTTTCTCACAAGTGCACCTCGGTTCATTCAAGGGAAATCCCCCTAGTCCGATGGCCCCTAGAAATTGTTTATACTCAAGAGGATTCGAACCTTAGAACTAGAGAAAGCATACCACCAAGACCAAGGTTTTTACCACTTGAGCCAACTCCTAGGGGTTTCCCTTGTTATGTATAATAGATTTTAGTTAGGAAAGAATATTCATTGTTCTTGTGCTTAAGTAATAAGAGCAGTGAGAATTTCATGGAAGTAATCCCCATCATTTTCCTCTTGACAAATACAACATTAAAAAGGAGATTTATGGAAAATCCTTTCACCTGTAAGAAAAGCCTCCTTTTATTATGTTTGCTGCTACCAAATCTAGGTCAGCATCCTCAAGTACAATGCAGGCATCTTTTCCTCCCAGTTCCATCTGCAGAGGAACCATTCCTGCCTTTTTTGAAATTGCAATACCTGTGTCTCCACCAGTGAAGCTGAGCAGAACAACAAAGCGAGTTAGGGTCGACTAATCATATACTCTATGAGGAAACGTGGAAGTCTAATTTAGTATGAAAGAAAGAGGAAACTGGATTTACCTTATACAGTTCACCCCAGGATGCATAGTAAGGAAGTCGCCAATCTCAGAGCCTTTCCCAGTGACACAGCTTACAAGGCCCTTAGGAAAGCCAGCCAAGTGAAAGCAGTGCACCATATGAAGAGCAGCAACAGCACCCTGAAAGTAAGTTAAGGGTTCAAGATGATTATAAAAGGATGTTTAAAGAAACATAGTCAAGAAGTATATATCAATTCCATTACCTGGGGAATGTGGGGTCATCCTACAGACGTATAATATTCCTTTTGAGTATTACATAGTAAACCGCTAATTTTAAAGGATCACTGCTTGGATTCTCTTTTCAGTAGTGAGATTTATGTTTTCTTATGTGGTTATACCTTCTGGCCATGACATCAATTTCTGGTATGAAGTCCATTTAAAGGATCATGGAGTTTTCCTTCTTCAAATCCTCTAGATTTATGTACTTTCCTTACACTTCCCATTAAGCTCAGAAACAATGATTGGAGGTGCATGTCTATGGAGATCACAAGCGTCATGGTGAAGATTAAGCACATTATAAACTAATTAATTAGGTAAAGTACCTGAGTTGGAGGTTTGAGCACAATAGAGTTTCCAGCTATTAGTGCAGGAGCAATCTTTGAACAAGCAAGGTTGACAGGATAGTTAAATGGCGGAATGGCTAAAACCACCCCAAGTGGAATCTGCAATACAAGGCAAATATAATGTGTAAACCATGTCCAAAATCATAGGGATGAATAGATATGCTCACACATCTATATCTTTGTTGGGGAGGGGGGTGGGGACTGGGGAGACAGCGTCATGTAACTTGCCATCACGGTAATTGAGTCAAAATTCAAAGAATCAAACAGGATCCACTGGGCAGCGGGATGTGTAATATGATGTAAGTTATATACCATCAACTTTGACAGCAAAGCCTGTACTCAGTTGTTCTGTACTTTCAATTAATCTTTTGCTTGGTTTTATCCTAGTTCATCATTGACTCCACTCCCTTCTAAACACAAACATGATAACAGGCATCTGTAGCTAGATGAGTAAGCCAATCTGTTTCCAATCCTCCCATCTGCCCTCCTATTTACATTGATCTACCTTCAATAAGTAGATGACCAAGCAGTTCATGGCAAGACATCGTTCTGGTCCTTCTGGTTTGGATTTCACATGCTTGACAAATATATCTTAGCACATAAATCATAACCTACTCCATGAGATTGTCACGCCCAATTTACTGTCCTGCATTTTTTTGTAGGATCTCAGCACTACCTGCCCTTTATTTGTCACCAGATAGTCTTGTACTCAAGATCTTATCAGCATTTATGTTTCTGAAGTGATAATAAAATTTTAGACAGATCATGGGAAAAGTAAGGAAAATTTCAAATAGAAAGTAGTCTAAGATGTAGTAGGACAGATTTTCATTTATTTTCCCATGTTCTTAGTGATCATATCGATCATAATTCATTTGGCATACTAATATAGAGAGAGACAATTCAAACTAATTAGCGATTTGTTGACTGCCAGCATGCCCATATTGGTCTCTGACTCTCTTATCAGGACAATCAACTAATTTGAATTTGGATTGCGTATTAATGATAATAGGCAAGGTGATCTTGATAAAGATGAGGGATACCAGGTTGTAGAACCGATGACAACATTTCCAAAGAATGTGACAAGAAAGAATGACATCAGCATACTATCAGACAAAAAGGATTTTCACCTACAGTTTTAGAAGATCGTCTTTTACTGAAATTGCTTTTAAAGATTGTCTTCTACTTATCCATTTCTTATCTCCAGCGCCTACTATCAGACAAAAGAACGCTACCAACAATAAATAACGTTATCAGGACCCATAACAATACATCCATAACGTTATTCAAACAAAACAAGGATGGGCATTAACTGCAAATGCAAGGATACGTGCCAAGAATACTATCACCAGAACACTCTACAAAGCCAATCTTTTGAGTTATCCTCGTAGGATACAAATTAATAAACCTGCGTGGGTCAGTTTTAAGCTAAAGATTTGGTAAAGGTTTATTCACAGACATGTTCAAAAAGCTTTACCGGATTTCGAAACAAGAAACAATAGTTTGACTCACACCACTAAACCAATATAGTATCACCAATTTATCTGTTCTTAATTTCTTTGTCCTCTGTCGTCTCGTTTTAACAAGGTGGTGTCTAAATAGGTCTGAACAAAATTCTTCATTTTTTAACAAGAAAATAAGAAGTTTCATCAGGGAAAAGAGTGAGAAAGGTTACCTTAGAAGTCAAGCAGTACTTGGTTCTCTCATTTCCAGGAAAACTATCAGAAACTAAGAACTTCCCCTCTCCAAGAATCCTGACCCCCTCTTCAGCACAGTAAGAAACCAGGTCCCCAGACCTCACCACCTTCATCAAATCCAAAGATTTATATCAATTACCCCCATAAAGTGACCGTTAAAACAGAAACTAAGAATGATTTTAATACCTCGGTCACTGAGTCTTTAGCTGGTTTTGCGATTTCTTTTACAAGACACTCGGCAATTGGAGCTTTGTGCTCTTTGAGGATTGCAGCTGCCTTATGAAGGAGTTCTGCTCTCTTCCAAAGAGGAGTCTTTGCCCAGGATTTCTGAGCACTTTTTGCCGTTTCCATGACCTTATTTACCTCTTCTTGTGTACAAGCTGTAGCAATAACATAAAAGTAGGTCATGAGAAGATAACCCCTCAGGATGTAAATCAAACAAGGCTAAAAGCTTTCCCATTTTCCTATTGCTAAATGTTAAATACCAATTTATCAAGGATATTAGCCCAAGAAAATAAGAACTCATTCAACCGAACCAAATTGAACGATTTTGCTTTAGTTCTGCTTGGAGTTTAACTGGCTTTGAAGAACCAAATTCACTCACCCTTTTCTTTCCACCATCTTATGATTAACCACACGGAGTGTAGTTGCAATTATGAGAATATTTCAGTCAAGATTCACGGAAGATGCTCAAGCTTATTGACATTTTCAATTTTAAAACCAAAACTAATTTTTATCACTAACTTTTAAGCACCTAGTATGTGCTTAATTTAAACCATGGAACTTCTATATCTGAAATCTTCGGTGACCAATGATAAAAAAGACAACATCAGACATTCAATGTCAAATGAAAACTTCGTCACTCAGATTCCTTGAAAACACCCAAAGCTTAACAAACACAGTCTAAGTTGAAACAAAGAAACATGAACCAAAAGTTTTCCAAGTCCAAAACAAAGCAAGATGATGGAAGATAGTACGTAATATTAAATTGGTTACCTTGAACCTTAAACTGAGTCTTTCGCGTAGTCGGGTTGATGATAGCAACGCTCTTTCCGGAAGAGGATCTCTTCCACTCTCCTTCAGTGTAGTACTTGTACACTTCTCCATCGAAAATCTCTGCAAACACTCCAGTCCCAGCCATTACTTGGTCGAAAACTCAGAAAAGCAAAACAGACCCAGTAAGAGAAAAACTTAAATTAAAACACCCACTTCCACACACTTGAGAGTAAGAGATGTAAAGAAAGAGAGGGAGGGAGGAGTGTGGAAGTGAAGGTGAGGACTGTCTTGTGCGGTTTGGTTTTGGTGTTTGGTTAATGGTCTAGTGTAATAGATGTCGTGTGGTCATAGAGATATATATATATATATATATATATATATATATATATCCAAGGAGAAGGTGAACCACGCCTTGTTCCGGTGGCGGGGGACCAGAGGAGCTAGAGAACTGGTTAGGTGGCTCAAAGCTTGCCAACTTTATACATCAGGTAGCCTCGTTTTCTCCGCTGGTTGTCATTCGAAGCCGTATCCAACTTCTCGCTGTCTAAAAAAAGCAGGAAAAAAAAAAAAAAAATGAAATGAAGATAATATTTTTGGGTGGCTGTAGTTTTGTGGCTATACGGCCACCGCTCTCGAGCCTGCATGCCAGGTATCAAGTTAACCTATCAATTTGTTTATTGATATTGATATGATTTTTTTTTATTAGAAAAAATAAAAGAAAACAAATTTTAATGAAAAAAAAGGTATTTTATCTTATAAAAATTATTTTTGTATTTAATTTATATCGTTTTATTAAACAAATACTTTATATGTTAATATCGATACGTGATTTAATACGTAAGAAAACTTTTACGAAACCATATAGAGTTTTTGAAATCCTCCATCCTTCCGGTTTAGGAGTTGTTTTTATTTTTTTAAGGTTTTGGAAGTAATATTATATAGGCAGTACTGCCCCACTCAAGAACCCTAGCCCACCCTAGTCCTTGATTACAGAAATGGTACGTACGTACATGTGAGCTGCTACTTACCTACTTTCAGTGAAAAATAGCAACCTATTCATCAAAATCCATCGAATTAAATATAATCAATGTCTTCAAATTACATGACGAAAACAATGTTAAAAAAAAAAAAAAGAAAGAAGAAGAAATATGACAGTGATACTGAATGAAAGGAAAAACAACGTTTGGTTAGGACAAAATAATAATAATAAATTATGATGGCTAAGATGACTTTATCATGCAATGTTCTTAATACTCAAGCCCTAAAAGTGTAGGCATTTGGACACCAAGTTTGTTATGGAATATTATATAATAATTTTTCTCGTTAGTCACTATTTATTACTCCACATTTCATACCTTATAAAAAAAACTGTCAGATATAAAATGTGGAAGTAAATAATGACTGATGTATAACAAAATTCTAATACATATTGCATCCTCTGCAAAATTTGAGTTTTCATATTGAAATAGAGTTTGCATGGGATTTTTGCTTTGAAAAATGATGCTGGTTGTTAAGTTTATGGGTTGGAAGTAATTATAAGGGGGTTGGAGGTTGTCTTTCATTTGAAATTGATGTGCTTCTTATTGTTATGAAATGAAATGGATGAAAATGAAAGACTTTAATAATGAAAATTAATTTGCAATTGTTTTTGCTTGAAAATGGATGGCAGGCATCTATTTAGTATAAAATGTGAGGCATTTTTTTTAACAAGTGAAATAATTAAAATACTTTATATTTTACATTAAATAGATATTATAAATCTCATGTAATCCAAAAAGAAAAAACGACAGAAATGTTGGTTGGTTTTGCTAGAAGAGTGAAAAAAATTGATGACCCTCCATTTTGTTGTACTAGGTGTGGCTTTGCCCTAGGATGATAGAAACATAGCAGTGGTAGTTACCAAACAATTTGAATCCAACAATTTTAGGTAAAATGGATGTCCAATTATAAGAAGTTTAGGCAGGTATAGGAACTTTTCCTTCCATTAAGGATTTGCTATGCATGAAACTATAATCTTGATCATATTTGGTATGCGCATCTCAGTTGGATCGCTGGTTTGGATTCAGAAATCATCTCATCTCATCTCATAGTTATAACTTTTTCAAATTTTCACATAAAATATAATAAACAATTCAATTTTTTCAAAATCTCAAAACAATAATAATATTAAAAAATAATATTCTAATAATATTTTATTCAATTTATCTCATTTCATCTCATCTCAACTCATCATCTAAACGAGCAGAATTGTTAACTTTACTAGCAATGCTAAATACAAACTTTATTGTACATGTCCGAGGCAAGCCTCTCTCTAGGCAATCCAAGGCAGAGGATTGGATTGGATTGGATGATATGTCAAATTGCCCCAACAGTGAGTCGCACGCAGTCCCCCAGATTGGAGTAGCTGAAAACCTAAAGCGTGAGCAGCCGGTTGTAATGGTTGATAGGAGCAGTGCCTCTCAGAAGTCAGAAAGGGGATTTGCTTGGTGCAGGTTCAACATGTCATAGGAGCCGCAAAGTCTCTCTTGGTTCATATTGCATCCTTCTTCCATGGACCACGCCCTCACATGCTTTCTAATCACATGCCCCACTCCTCGTTTCATGTTGGTGGATCACATTCATCATCCCCTGAAACCATGCCCCATTCCTCATCATCCCCCACCTAACCCAATAATTGTCTGACCACACCGGACTCAAGTTTTGTTGATATTCTAAGAAAAAATTGTATTTGCAAGTCGTGGAGAATTTGACTTGCAAATTAAATCTTATTATATCAACAGTTTGAAGGGTGTATCATCTACTCTGCTGACTTAAAAACGGAAAGACTATTTCTAGCAAGAGTACCAAGCAGTTTAAACGAAGAACTTAAACTTAGAGCAGTCCCAAATTGACTCATCCATACCTTCATTCCCTGAATCATAATATATTTCAAAGTAAATGAACTCTGATTGTCATAAGTTCATAAATATTTCGTTTCGAAACAGATTAATCGGTCTTAACATAGTCCCTAAAACGCTTCGTCGAATCTCCATGTTCATCCTCCTTTCTCATATTTACCACTGCCCTATGAAAGAAATCTGAAACTTTACCTTCAAATGCTATGAAATTTTACCCTTCGCATGCTCATGCAGAAACAATAGTTTAACTGACACTGACTGGGAATTATGGAGTCCCTAGATAAACTCTAGGTAAACACCACACTGCAGACAGGAATTATGTACAAAATAAACGTTGTCCCAACATTCTAATTAGCCAAAACATATATTTTCAGAGTCGTTTTGAAAACATGAAATTTCAACACACCCAATTTCTTAGGCCCTCAAATCTAAAAATTTTGCCACCACAAAAGAAATTAAAATTGTGAACAACAACAAAGCAAGTCAAAGTGGAATCCATTGCGGACATCTGACACGAGAAAACTGATGATTACATGACCTGCAGGTTATAGAATAGATAATTCTGGAAAACTGCAAAACTCAAACTGATAATCTCGTTGTTCACAACATCAAGTATCATAAACCATTAAGAAAGAAAATGCCTGAGCTACCTAAGAAACAGTCCTCAATGTGAAAAGAAAAGGGCCTCACTCTTCCAATATTTTTGAACCTAATGGGACTTCACATATTCCTGAATAACATTGTAACCCTCTGTCTGCTCTCCAAAATCCTGCAAGACAATTGAACAATTAGGTTTCAGAAGACTGTCTGTGAATGTCTCTTTCCCTTGAGAATCAGAACTGTATATAAAATCCTGCCATTCAGTGGAATGGATGTGCCTTTTACCTTCACTACGACGCAGGAGCAACCAACCACCTTTCTTGCTTTCCCTTCAGAGTCAATTTTACACAGCTGCGTGCACAAATGAAACACAACAATCAATCTAAAAGGTGATAGCCAAAAGAAAATGTGCATACCAAACAACAAAAAAGCAGGAAAGTGAACTGTTTGTATATAGTGCAATGACATTAATACAGCCATGCCTCACTAGCAGGTGACTAGAATGCTTTGGATTAATAAGATGCACCATGAGTAAGTACATGGTGAATGGCAGATCAATAATTACATGATAAACAACATTCCAATTATCTGCCACAAACAAACTACATCTACTAAAGAGCATAGAAGCAATGAAAGTGGAACTAAAGACACAAGAAACATTAGGGAAATGATGGACCAGTTAGACCAAGGACAATTTTTTAATCACTAATAAATATTTATTGATAGCAACAAAAGCAACTCAATTACATAGGGAGTATATAGAAAGCTAGGCAAAAGTCATTGTTCAAATAAAAGTCATGGCCTATCTATTTGTAAGTGTCTAAAGCACTAATTTACTTCCCAAGTATAATAAATAATGATATAATAGTGTGTGTGTGTGTGTGTGTGTGTGTGAGAGAGAGAGAGAGAGAGAGAGATCATTTGACCCGCATAATAAGAATTATAATAGAGTTCCCTTATCCAGCAAATTTTCACTATTTATACATGATGGCAAATAATAACAATAATAATAGTATTTGCAAGTAAAATTATTCACAGAACATAACAGCTAACTAAACAATTAAATTTCACTTACGCCAGCCCACTCGCCGAGATTTTTAGCACTAGGCACTGTCATTAGTTTGACATTGTGATCAGCACAAAGAGCCTTCACCAGTTTGAAGTAATCTGGCTGGTCACAATCCTCGGCTAACACACACAGCTGCGCAGCATGCTTTTCAATCACCTTGGCACCTTCATGGAGCCCTCTTGCAAGCCCACTATGAGCAAGTGACTTCCTCAAAACAAGCTGCAAGGCAGTCATGATATCCATGGTTTCACCCAGAGGTGCAGCCATAGTCTCAGTTGCAACAGAACCTTCTTCTCTGCAATAGCCATAAATGGAAAAAGGTGAACTAGAAATCCACCAACACAGAGATGAAGAGCACTTTTATGAATAAACACAATTCTCTAAATAAACCATAACAAAAAATTAATTGCCAGTAAATTATGGGTTTCAGGATAGAGGATCAAGTACTTAACGATGTCCTTAAGAACCAAAAACTTTAATCCAAATCCTCAAGTGCATGCTTCCAGGAGTGTTAGCATTTCATTGCAGCTAATGAGGGTTTTATTTGTGTGAGAAAATCGATATGCCAGGTACAAAGACGATTAAAACAAATAAAGGTACTGTATACTGCTATTCCATTCATATTTACCCTATGAGTTGGAGTGGTAGAGTTTTGTCCCTGGCTTTTTCTACAGGAAGCCTGATGTCTCTAGCTATATATATATATATATATATATATATATAAAATAAAAAATAAAAAATAAACTCTTATTAGGACAAGGATTTAAACTAATCTACTGCATGCAAAACCCAGTCTATGATCCAAAATCTCACATCCCATAACATGTGTGACCGAAAGTAGCTCTAACTTAGTCGCACATATTTAAAGCGTCAGAAAAATCAGAAGAAAAATTCTATTTAAAAGACGGTGTGGATAACACACCTAGTAAAATGCTTATATGACATAATTTGATTTAGAAGAGAAATTTTAAAAATTGAATCTTATCAATCAAATCTTACAATTTAAATGATGTGGATGGTGTGGTACTCTATACACTGACTTGAGAATATAATAACTCAAACCAGAATTAGTTTTCGTAAAACACAAATGTAGCATCAAAATAGTCGACAGGAACAAGAAACTAAAGAGACACGAGATTTTATCTCCTCATTTCCAAATGGAAGAGGACGGCAAAAAATCTACCACCAATCCATCCAGCCACAAATGAAGTAGGGAAACCACTAATGCCAAATTATTGGGATTTCTAAACTAATCTACAGAGTGTGTAACTTGTATGAAAAACAAGCACTAAAGCAAAAAGTCAGTATATTTATTTTAACATTATAATTAAGATGAGAGCAAAGAAATGGAGCAATAAAATTCACATACCCCGACATCTCTGGTTGATGGCCAAATAAGATGTCACTTCCTGGTGCCAAAAATAATAACCAAAACGTCAACCAAATTGTAAGGGATTCAAACACAATAATCTGTCAACTAATTCTCCAACTATAATTCTTAACGTGCTAGCTAAGGTTGAAGTCCAACTCAACAATCAACATTACTAAATTATCAGATTTGGGCAACACAACTTCATATCAAGGATTCTTAGAAACATGCTAAAAAGAGGTACATAAAAACCCCAGAGACCTGCAAATAAATAAAACAGGGGGGTAGTGGTCCTAAAAAATACATGCCTTTTTTTACTTTTCTTTTTAGTTTTCCCCGAGGACTCTCGCCAACCAAACAGAAAATTCAATAACTGAAGAGAAACACTACTATGCCGCCCTACTCTTACCGCTCCATTTGACTGCTAGGCAAAATTTTATTTTATTTTTATTTAATAATTAAGAAAGTGATTTTAAGTGTATTAGTGTATTTTTTGTAATTTTTAAAAATATTTATATGTATTAAAAAAAGTGAAAAAAAAAAAAAAAACGCCGGGCGGTACGCCAGCGGTAAGAGTGGGGCGGCACACTCATAACTGAAACCGTGATGATAAAACAAAAAGGGAAACCAACACAATAAATAACTGGAGAATAAAAATGGATAAGAGGAAAAGGAAATGGCCGACCTTGAAGACGGTCTTTTGCAGATCTGCACTGAAATCCGCTCGCTGTGGAGAGAGAGGTCGATTGAGATGAGCACATATAAAACCCTGGCGAATGCAATTTTTACTAAAACGCCCTTCTTATTTTACAATAATAATTATAATTATTAATAATTAAATTAAAATTAAAATTGTACTTGCCCAGGGAAGGACGGGAAGTTTTAACGACCTGCGATTTGCGATCACCTCGTACCAGAGAATCCCCTGATTTCCAAACCCTCCCAGAAAATTCTTCAATCCCAAAACCCCAATCTTCCCAATTCCAACCCTGAACTTAGCCCCAACCCCAGCCCTCACCCTCCACCATCTCAAGCTCTCTATCCTCTCCGAATCCCTATCCTCTTCCTTGTACTTCACCCTCAATGGCAAGTTCCTACCGGACTCCACCCCTCTCAATAATCCCCAAATATCCCCTCTCTCCACTCTGTTTTTGCGTCTCATACGACCCGGCGGTGGTGGCGACGGTGGTGCCACCGGTGCCGAGTCCCGCGACTGCTATGTCAACATGAATGCCGAGAGAAAGCCCGATAAGGTCGACCCCAACGAGCAGAGGCTGTCAAAGTGGTCGAATTGCGCTCTCTCCAAGGAGCCCTTGAGGGAACCCCGCGTTATTGATAGGCTCGCAGCGTGTTCAACAAGGAAGCGCTTGTGGAGGCTCTTCTGGGCAAGGAAATTGCCCAAAGAATTCGGGCATGTTAAAGGCTTGAAGGATATGATTAACGTTAGGTTTTCTTTGGTTCCCGGGCAGCAGGATTGGATGCAAATGTCGGCGGCGGGACGATGTTTCAGTGCCCAATCACGGGGCTCGAGTTTAATGGAAAGTATAGGTTTTTGGCTCTGAGAACTTGTGGGCATGTTTTGAGTGCAAAGGCTTTGAAAGAAGTGAAGTCCTCGGCGTGCCTTGTGTGTCACGAGGAGTTTCAGGAATCTGATAAGATCGTGATTAATGGGAGTGAGGAGGAGGTGGCGGTGTTGAGGGAAAGGATGATGAACGAGAAGATGAAGGTGAGGGAGAAGAAGGGGAAGAAAGTGAAGAATGGGGAAGTGGCGGCAAATGGCGAGGAGGATATGCGATGGGAGATGTAACGGTTGAGTGGTACGAAGCATGGGATCGTTACGAAAGCGAGTGAGAAGTTGGTTTCCGGTAAAGCGGAGCAAAATGGGGCCAATGGTGGGGTTGGTGTGAATGGGGCGGTGAAGCGGTATAAGGCGGCGGATATGACCCCAGCAAACGCTACCAAGGAAGTGTACGTTTCGATATTCTCATCCTCTTAGAAGTCGGATTTTAAGGAAACTTATACTTCCAGATCTCTACCGCTTGGTAGAAACTGATGTTTGGTGAAATAGACTGTTAGAATAAAGGTGTTGAAGGAAATTCTCTCCTCTGTATTTCATTGCGGCAGCAGGGTCTATATATAGACTTTACAAATGAAGGAAGGAATTGAAGGAATAAAGTTTGTTAAAAGGCACTGCAGCGAGCAACAATCATAACCGTATTCTGCAGTACTTATTCTAGAATATACTATGACTGTGCTGTGTGTGTTGGTCTGTTGTACAACAAAATTATTCATATTGGGAGCACATAGTCATACGCCCCCTCTGAGTCCAAGGGTCTCAACCACGTTGAGACTTATCTAAAACGAGTGAATTTATCTGCAACTAATGGCTTGGTGAGTACATCAGCAATTTGGTCTTTAGAGCCTCAAAAAGAAATTTTAAAGGTATTGGCAGCAACATGATCCCGGATAAAATGGTAGTATATATCCATATGTTTGGTCTTTGAGTGATAAACAGGATTGGCACATAGATAGGTTGCTCCAAGATTGTCACACCACAGTGTTGGAGCTTGATGAAGATGCAAACCAAGTTCTTAAATAAGTGTTTGAAGCTAGATGAGCTTAGCTGCTGAGAATGCAATGGACTTATATTCTGCTTCAGTTGATGATCTTGCAACTGTTTTCTGTTTCTTTGAGCTCCAGGATATGAGGTGCTTGCCGAGGAATATATAAAAGCCTCATGTGGACCAATAGTCATCAGGACAACCATCCCAATCCGCATCGGAATAAGCTTGGAGATTAAAACTAGATTGAGATGCAAAAAAGGGACCATGATTTATGGTACCTTTTAGATACCTAAGAGTTCATTTTAGTGCACTCCAATGGGTGAGTTTCGGTGAGTGCATGAAGTGACAAAGTTTATTTACTACAAATGAGATATCCAGTCTGGTTAAAGAAATGTATTGGAGACCTCCAACCAGACTATGATACAAGGTGGGGTATTCAAAGTCAAGGGAGTTGAACTTTGAGAGATTGAGTGATGCAGCCATAGGGGAGGACATGGGTTTGGCTTGTAGCATGTTGCTATGGGAAAGAAGAATTTTAATATATTTCCTTTAAGATATCAAGACTCCAGCAGAAGTGTAGTCTATTTCTAGACTAAGGAAAAATAAAAGGCAGCCAAGATCCCGAACTGGAAATGCAACACTCAAGTCACGAATTAAAGTAGTAATGGCAGGTGACCTACATGCAGTGATTACTATATCATCTATATAGACAAATAGATAAATGTGAGTGTCACCATGACTGTAGATAAAGAGTGAGGGGTCAACTTTAGAAGCAAGAAAACCATACTCAATTAACCATGAGCTGAGTTGGGCAAACCAAGCTCTCGGTGTCTGCTTGAGACCATAAATCGCTTTATGAAAGTTACACACATAAGTAGGGTGAGCAGAGTCCACAAAGTCCTGAGGCTACTACATGTAAACATTATCAATTAGAGTTTTATGCAAGAAAACATTTTCAATATATCTAACTAGTGCAATGGCCATCCTCGAGACACAACAATGGATAAGATGAGACGAATTGTTGATAGCTTAACCACGGGATTGAATGTTTCATGGTAGTCTATGCCAGATTGTTGGTGAAAGCTTTTGGTAACGAGTCGTGCCTTTCGCCGTTGAAAGGAGCCATCTACATTTGTTTTGGTGCAAAACACCCATCTGCAACCAAGGATGTTAGAAGAGGGTACTGGGGAAACTAGACTCCAAGTGTTGTTTTGAAGAAGTGCAGCATATTCTTGGACCATGGTAGCACGCCATTCTGAAAATTTAAAGGCTAATGAGTAGCTTGAAAGGTCATTAGGAGTAGCGACAATGGTGGTGAGACACCGACGAGTGGGATATGGCATAGTTTCATTGGTGAAGAGGCAAGGTCATGATGAGTTGGTTTGGGCTCGTGTGATGATAAGGGATCGTGGAGTTATGGAGGTACTGTGATTTGAAGTGGGAAGTGCATTTGTGATTTGAAGAGAAGATCTAGAGGTTGACGAAAGGGTTGTTTGGGATATTGGAGAGGGTGGAATTGGGCCAAGGCCAAGAAGAGAGGGCGTGGAGTTGAGTGAGGGTGGACCAGATTGGGAATTAGTGGGTAATGGGCCTAAGATAGAGGGTAAAATGAGAGGTAGTGAGGACTAAGTAGTAGTGGATGGAATTGAAGGATTAATGAACCGAGACTTGGCAAGAGGAAATGAGTTTTCATTAAAGAAAACATCTCAAGAGATATAAAGTCTGTTGTTGGTAAGGTCCAAGCACTTATATCCTTTGTGAGAATTATTGTAGCCCAAAAATAAACATGAGATGGACCGAAATTTTAATTTATTGGAAATATATGGTCTTAGATTGGGCCAACACTCACAACCAAAAGCTTTTAAAAAATTGTAATATGGATCACAATTATGAACCATGAAAAATGGAGATTTATTTTTGAGTGTTGGAGATGAGAGCTAATTAATTAAATAAACTGCAGTTTCAAAGGCATCGGCCCAATAAGTGAAAGGAATGGAAGCTTGAGCCAAAAGCGCAAGCCCAATCTCAACTATATGACGGTGCTTTCTTTCAACAAGTATGTTTTGTTGATGCGTATGTAAACAAGAGAGACAATGATTAATTCTAAGTTTTTGGCACATGGAGGTGATGGGTTTAAATTCACCACTTCTATCGGTTTGAATGGTGATTAACTTGGTATTGAACATTCTTTCAACAAATGACAAGAATCTTGAGAATATGTGAACAACATCAGATTTAAGCTTAATTGGAAATAACCATGTAAAACGTGTAAACTGATACACAAAGAATATATAATATTTGTAACCAAGTCAAGATACAAAAAGGGCTGGACCCCAAAGATCTGAACAAACTTCTAGGGGCTTGGTGTAAATTGTCTGACTATTGGAGAAAGATAGTTGGTGACATTTTGCTAGAGGGCATTCAGGACATTTGAAGTTGCCTTATGTGGGAGAAATTGACAAACATTAGTTGTGCAAGATTCGAGAGACAAGTGCTAAGAAAGGGTGACCCATCCATTGGTGCCATTGAGCTATGGAGGTTTTCTCATCGACATGAGCTGAAGGAGATGAAACGTCGGTGGAAAGGAAGACGTAGAGATAGTCACGAGTTGGTTCGGTGAGAAGGGTTTTCTTCATCTGTGAGTCCTTCATAGAGAAATAAGAGGAGTGAAACTCAAAGAAGCAATGATTGTCAATACAAAATTTAAGAATAGAAATGAGATTCTTAGTGATGGAAAGGGACATGATGATATGAACTCGTAGGAAATAGAATTCCTTGAACCCACAATTAATTTGAAAACTCTCAAAGAAAGCCAAAATTAAGTAAATAGATGGAAAACCTAGACCCGATGAAAACTAGTTTCAAGAACCTAGATTATATTAAAATCTAAACCCATTGAAGAACAAGTCTTAAGAACCCAGATTACAAGGAGGAACGCTACAAAGGTTGTGATTTACCTTTGATAAGTTCAAGAGTTCAATCAAGAACAAGAGGAATAAACTCAACTCACAAATAAAATTCAATATTGTCTAAGGCTTCAAATGAGACTACAAAGAGTATTTAAACCAATTCTAATTAAAATCCTAACCAAAATAAAGTCCATTTTATCTAAAATGCCCCTAGATGAATAGTATCGCGGCTACAATATGCATGGCTACAGTAATGCTACAGTAACCACTTGAAACCCTAGTTCCTAAAAAGTAACTTTCCAAATAAGCTCTTGATCAAAATACAAGGCCTTCTCGAAAACCCTAATTCATTAAAAATAAGACGTGCATGCCAATCATCTTCAAGCCCACTTATTCTAAACTAATAAAATAAATCATTTAACCAAATTGGAAGCCTCCAATAACAATAAGCCTTATCTCTAAGTCATGTCTTCCACAAGTTGAATCAAGTTGATCAAAACTAGTTCTCATTCTTTCAAGCTCATATTGAGTGTTGAGCTCTTGCTAGCTTCATCCCAAGTGGATTGCATCAATCCGTGCATTACTTCCTTGATCTTCTTGGCTCTTGATCTTGTAATTGGCCCATCTGAAACTTGCAAAGGATCTTTAAGAGTAGGCCCACCTTGGTTCCCATCACATGAAGTAGATTTCGAAGAATAAAAGAAGAAGAGGTAGTGGGTAGAGAAGAGTCACCGAAGTTGTGTATTGGAAGACCTGAGACATCCCCTACTCGAATGGTGTCACCACCAGTGTACTGCTCAGATGATAGGTTTAAGTTGGACAGTTCAATTGTAATGTGATGTGTCACCGCAGAATTAGGCTACCAAACATTGTCAGAGATAGAGCTTGGTGCAGTATAATTTGGAGAAAAATTCCTTGGAGATTCAAATTGGTAAGAGTGATTGAACCTATGTTGGCATTGGAGAGCCACATGCCCAGATTTGTTGCAGACTTGACAAGCTGGCCGCTGTGTGTTGGTTTGTTGAGCTGTATTGTTGAAGGAAAGATTACGTCCTCCACTTCCATTGAATGAGTATCTTCCTCGTCCACGGCCTTGTCTTCCAGCTCGTGAAGAGGCGCGACCTCATTGGTTAACATTTGTTGCTGAGCTGAAATTAGCTGATAACTCAAAAGAAGAGGTTACATGTTTAGCATTATGGGAAAGACGATTTTCATGGATGAGAAGAAATTGATACAACTCATGTGATGTTAGTGGTTCAGCTCTTGTGGTGACTGAGGTAACAAAGGACTCGTAGGAGGGTCCTAATCCATTGAGCAAATAGGAAACTAGTTCCTTATCAAAGAGAGCATTACCAGTTGTAGCAAAAGAATCGACAAGTAAGCATACTTTTCCAAAATAATCATAGATTGTTTGTTCACCGCGGGAGAGATTGGTGAGTTGAAAACGCACTTGAAATTCCTTGGCTTATGAGTGAAAAGAAAACATTAAGGCCAGAGAAGTCCATAGTTCTCAGGCTATGGTGGAGAAGAGAACATGACCTAAAATGGATTCTGAGAGGGAGGAGAATAACACACTCAAGACTAGTTGATCAGTACGTCTCCATGATAAAAAGGCTGGGTTTGTTTTGAGTGTTTGATCTGAGGTATTAGGAAGAAATTCAGATGGACACAGGAGAGTGCCATCAACATAACAGAAAAGATTTTGGCCCCCTAGGTATGCTGATGTTTGTACCTTCCAGAGAAGATAATTTTCAATAGTGAGTTTGGTTGTAACAATATGAGAAAAGGAAGACGTGATGGAAGGAATTGAAGAAGGGGGAATAAGAAGTGGCCACGGATCAGAGTGACTTGCTAGTCGCAATGCTCTGATACCATGTTAGAATAAAGGTGTTGAAGGAAATTCTCTCTTCTATATTTCATTGTGGCAGCAGAGTCTATATATAGACTTTACAAATGAATGAAGGAATTGAAGGAATAAAGTTTGTTACAAGGCACTGCAAAGAGCAACAACCATAACCGTATTCTGCAGTGCTTATTCTAGAACATACTATTGCTGTGTTGTGTGTGTGTTGGTCCGTTGTATGACATAATTCATATTGGGAGCACATAGTCTAATATAGACAGTGGAGTATAATGTTGTCAACTCTTTTATAGTGTCTTCGTTGTTATTTTTAGCTCTTGTAGTAATCAGACTTCATCATAAATAGAATACATGGCTTTGTTGAGGTTGCTTTTGTATCCTTGTTGTCAATAATCAATATCTCAATTGGTTAGTTGTTGCATGATAACATTATTCAATGGCCTTTGCATTACCAGATTTCTTTTTGTGTTCTCAAGTGATTGGTGGAAACCCTGGTTTGAAATTATTTTCACATAATGCTGGAATCAAATCGGAAGAAGTGAAACAGAGGAGTTACCCAAAATTAGGATACATGCCAAAGAAGATTGAATTTGCTAACAACAGTCTGACATGGTTGACAAAGTAAAGAGCATATGATTCACACAATTCAGAAAAAATAATGTTGTTATCATATATGAGAAAAACTTCAAACCAAATGGGTGACTTTGTTTGTTTTACACCCCACCAATGAAATTAAGACACGTAATACAGTACTAGGCTAATTGTAAGTGTGAGTCCAGTGGAACCTCTTCTCAACACATTGTCTTCTCCTCCACAAATCTCCCTATTCTCAACTCCAAAAATCTCCCTCTTCTCAGGAGACATCATCGTCTCACCCCCATCATCTTCTTCCCCACAAATCTCCCTCTTCTCAACCCTAAAAATCTCACTCTTCTCAGGAGACACCATCGTCTCAACCCAGTGGTTTCAATCTGTCGAAAGCTTGGTCTCTCTCCATCGTTCCATGCATCATCTCAACACCGAAAATCTCTCTCTTCTCAGCCCAGTGTCTCAATCCAGTTGTCTCAACCCAGTAACGCAAGTTAATTTGGTAAAACTATTGGACATAAATGTAAATATGATTAATTTCTCTATTTTTTTTAACATCGTTTCTGTAAAAACAGAACAAATACACCCACAACTACAAATATAGAGCAAATATACTTGTTCATCAACTACAGTCCCAGCCCCTGCCATTACAGAGCAACAAATACACCCAGCCTAACCCTAAAATCATCATAACCATGTAATATTTTCATTTCTTACAGAAATTATGTGGGACAACGAACGTCGAGGGAGGGGGGAGATCAGGTTTTGATTTTGGGGAAATGCCAGAGTGAATCGGATTTTTAGGGAAGATGGCATAATAAATGGAATGCTCTACATGCATTCCTATTGTTCAACTTAGTGAACCTCCTACGTGTCAAGTTTTTATTAGTGGGTGTAAAATTAAAAAGCTCACCCGACCGGCCCCTAGCTGCTCCCATCATATATATATATATATATATATATATATACACACACATACAGGGCTGAACTAGGATTTGGTGTCTTGGGAGACGATTGGCAAAGTGTGCGGTATGTGTCAGCACATTGTTACCGAACTTTCTAAATGTATATTAATCTTCGAAATATCTACTTCTTTCTTTTTAGAAAAAAAAATCAATTGTTTTCGGCTTAGTCATATTTCTCTAAGTATTAAGAAAAATTTATAGACCAAGAATAAACTTGAAAAGTATATAATGATATAAAAGTTGTTAGATTTTTATTTTATAATTTGTATAATTATATTACTATTAATAAGTGAACAAAAAAAAATGTGAATAACTGATAAATTCTTAATAAAAGGAAATAAATTCTTTACATACTTTCTCTATCTCTCTAGAAACTTCTCATCAATTAGATAAATCTGCTGCTCCCATATGCAAGAAACTTCCATTTTTTTTAACTATTAGATAAACTCTCTTGAAGCTTCTAGTAGTTAACGAACTTAATATATGGTTAAAAACATCTCAATGTTGTAAAAGGAAGATTATGTACAAGTGATAGACAAGAAACTCAATGAAGTTGAGAATAACTTATATGAGAAAAAAAAAATAAAAAATCATGTAACTATGTAAGTTCAGAAAGTAAAAAAAAAAACTTATATGATATCATTGACATGAAACTAAACAAATCGCATAATGTACACCAAAGGTAAATAAAGAAAGAGTTAAATTTTTTTACAATTTCTGTTTTTTGTCTATGGTGTTGGGGTAGACTTCTGAGTTATGTGGATTTTTTTCTTGCTTTGCTTCCTCTCAATCTCAAATTTGAAAAAAGAATTGTTTCTGCTCTCTCTCAAATTTGTTTAGTCTAGTAAAATGAATGGCATTTGACTGGGTACATGGCATAGTGGTAGTCAGGTAGGCTTTTTAGCATGTTGTGTCAGTTAGGGGTGGGTAGCGAGGCCTCGCCCTGCTTCCGCTCCGCCCCCGCATGGCGGGATGGGCAACCTCGCTCTACCCATGTGGGGACGGGGCCCCCGCTCAGCATCTAAGGCCCCTAGCAGGGGTGGGTGGCGGGGAGGGCCCAACCCCGCCCCGCCCCCGCCCCCGCTTACATTAATATATATATATTATGTACATATATATATAAACATAAATATATATTTATATTTTACAAATTGTGTATATATAAATATATATTACAATTTATTAAACTTGTTCACAAAATATGCATTGACAAATTTAAAAACTACATAATTTAAAAACTAATACACTACAATTTACACAAAATATACACTAGTAAATTTAAAAATTACAATTACATAGTTTTTAAATTATAATCATATTTACAAAATTTAAATTTATAATTTAGATCTAAATATGTATTTTTAATTACTTTTACACTTAGAAATAATTTTTAAATCAAATAAATGTAATTTTTTTTTTAAATGAAAAGAGGTGGGGCAGAGTGCGGGGTGCGGGATGCGGGAAAGGGGTGGCCCCGCCCCGTAGGGGGTGAGTAGCACCCCTAGTGTCAGTGCTACTCTGACATTTGTTTGTTTGGGTCAGTACTTCCCTTTAAGGCTCAAATGGTGAAAGCTGAAAGCAAAAAGCACATCGTGTCATGTGTGAGTTAGATTTTTTAGTATGTCAAATCAAGACTATTATGTTAATGGATTTAAAGATATTTGAGTGATACGCCATGTCATGTGCGCGCACTTGATCTTGTAAATCCACTTGCAGGCAATGGCTTGTTTCCCTACAGACAATGAGACAAGTCTTATTCTTTTTTTCTTGGGCATTGACTTCTTTCTACATAGCATCTCTCCAACAAGAATGATTGAAGACTTCAAGATATGATTTAGGTTCACGAGAAGATTGAGCTGACATGAGCCAAGCTCAATACTTCGGTGAAAACGATTCATGAGATGAGACAACAATAATCCAAGCTCAAGGGAAAAAAGCGGGATTTCAAACCTTATACCACGAGAAATATTCCAAATAAGTGCAAAGAAGACAGCGAAAGAAGTGGATTTTGAACCAGCATTCACAAAGCAAAGGGTGGAAAGGTGCTTTGTACCTCACTAATTTGCTAAGCAACGATAACTGTAATTATGCATATCATATAGTATTCGTATTAATATAACTGCACCTAAAACTAGACAGTCATTTTTGTAATGAAGGTTGTTGCCTAGGCTCGCTATGGGCTTCAACTTCAAGGAAGATGTAACTCGTACTTCATTGCATGCTGGTTGACTAAATATTCTAGAGATGAAGGAAGATGCCTGAGAGTTGTAAGTTTGGTCTTTACTGTAAAATTATCACTTATTTTAAAAATTTAAATTGATAAAAAGAGATAGATTTTATTATTTATTTTATATCTTAATATTTCTCTTCACGTGTGGGTTAGACTCTCCCTTAATGGGCGGCCTCACACGTGAAATATTTAATTAAATGAGATAGAGTATAGAGTTAAGGTTCGAACTCAAGACTTCTGTTCTGATGCCATGTGAAATCACTACTTATTTCAAAAGTTTAAGCTAATGGAAAGAAATAAATTTTATTATTTATTTTATATTTTAACAGTTACAACAACGTTGTTGACGGAAAGGAGTTGTTATTCTATAAAAAAGGAGCCACATAATATACGTGTAATACCATAATTCCGATACAATTGCTCATGCAAATAATCCCACGAAAGATTTTATATATATCAAATTATCAATACAGAACAAACTAATTAATTTGACGACGAATCCAAATTTTATAATTCTTCCTCATTCATCTCATGAAAATGTAAAGAACAAATTTCAAGCCTAAATTAAAATATTACTTTAGGATTGGTTGATTCCAACCTTATTAAAAAGATTATAAAATTCAGTATTTTTTTCTTCATGTTTAAGAAATCGGTTGATGCTGTGAAGATTCATTCATTCACGTAAATTTTATATACGTGGAATCTCCCTTCCAAGTGAATAGTGTGGGAAGGGTAATTGCCAAGCTGCTTGTTCCATAACAAAAAAGACTAGAATAGTGTTACTTGTTCCGACATGGGTTTTGATAATTTTTTTTACTTAATAATTAAAAAAATATTTTAAAATGATGTTGTGATTTCTTTTTTTAAAAAAATGAATAAAAAAAAAATAAAAAACGGAGTTACCTAGTTAACATTTTCCTTGAATATTCGTTTTCTTTTGAAAAAATCTATTCATCATTCTTTTTTTTATTATTCTCTTATCATCTCATAATATGTCATTAGATGACATTAGATGATAGGTTCATAAGTAAAATATAATAAATATTATCTAATCATCTAATGTCACATCATAAGATGATGAGAGGATGATAAAAATTAAAATGATAAATAGTATTACGCATTACTTTTATTCCGAGTTGAGATTATATCTTTCCTAGGTTAGGTTTGATAAAGGCAAATGAGTGAACTCGTAACAAGGGAAATGAAAATGTTATTTGCCAACTTCCATATTTCTATTTTTATTGATTTGGTCATGGTTTCACTATAGAAATAGGGCTGACACTTGCTCGAAGCAACCATCATTGATACCGATCACTGTCACTAGATCTTTCTTATGGTAAAAGGAATTTTTCAAGCTAGCGCAACAAAATAAGTTATATTAATTTGTAAAGAGATATTTTTATAAATTAAATATTTATCTTCATAAATAAATTATATTACATTCACTTATCCTAATAATTTTGTAGCAAAGAGAAGAGACTCAAGAGACTAGAGAGGCAAATAATTTTTTCTTTTTTTTGAAAATTAATTCTCGACTTTTAAATTAATTTATATGCTGTAGATCAAGAGTTGGAATTTGAAAATTATGGATTTAAAAAGTATTTTAAATCACAATGAGATATTATAAAATATCTTCCTAAGAACTCAAGTGTAGAGAATTGCTACAGTGATAATCAGATATTATAAAATATCTTCTTATGGATTATTCTTGTTTGTTTTCAACAAATATCTCATCTCATCTCACCTCATCATTACAATTTTTTTAAATTTCCACACAAAATAAAATAAACAATTCAACTTTTTCAAATTTCAAAACAAAAATAATATTAAAAAATATATTCTAACAATATTTTATTTAATTTTTTAACTTTAATCTCAACTCATCTCATCTCATCTCTGAAAACAAACAAACCCTTAGAATCTTCCTGAGAATTAAGTAGTCATAATGAGATATTATATAATAAATCATAAATTGACATAATTATATAGAAAAATGCTAAATTTATTTACGAAAAATTTATAAGAAACTTACTTCTCCACACATCAACTTTTAATAAGTTAAAAATTATAAAATTTTAAATTTTAAAAGAAAACTAATAGAATAAATGTCGTAAGTAAAAGTATAAATACATATAACATTTGCTCAATTTCATATCGTATGTTAAATTTATGAGTACTGCTATATCTACAAAAGAATTATACAAAAATAATATCACAAACTGACATGACTTTATCTGATCTGTTAGATCTACTTTATAATAAAAGTAACTTTTTAATTTGACGAGCTACATCAAGTCACGTCAATTTGTGAGATTACTTTTGTGTAATCTCTTTGTGACTAAAATATTTTTCTAAATTTATTATATAATAAAAATTGTTTTGGACTATATTCAACTATTTTTATCTATTGATTTACTTTTTGTTGGAATTTATTTGATTGCAGAAAAGAAAAAAATGGAAGTCGTCGGGGACAAATAATTTCAGTGTAACTAACAAGGTCACAAAACACACACACAAACATAAAAGGCCGTACCAGTCTTTGGACGCATGCCTTGGCTCCCCCACCCTCCTCCCAAACCTCAAAACCCTTCCCAAAACTCTCCGTCTCTCTAATGGAAGACGACGATGAGTTTGGAGATCTGTATACGGACGTGCTCTTACCTTTTGCTTCGACACCACCATCATCATCGTCATCCGCGGCTCCGCACCCCCGCCAGGCGTCTCATTCCCCACCAGCTCTCCACCCTCCGATTCATCTCAACCTCCGTAGCGACGGCAACGAGATCCTCTACGGAGCTCCCGCTCCCAATCTTCCCTCCCATCAAGCCCTAGCTCCCCGCCCTGCGGATCCCACTCCCATCCTGGAGCCCCCCGCCGGGACTGATTCGGCTCAGAATTTGAAGGTTGGTGATGTGAGGGTAGAGGATTCAGCTACTGGGTCAAGGGTTTTGGATGAAGGAGATGCTGGATTGCCGAAAAGGGATCCTCCGGAGGATTTGAACTATGGTGGGGATACAGCTGGGGATTTGATGGAAAAGGACATAAATTTTGATATCGAGGAGGGTAATACTGGAATTTACGATGCGGGTTCCGAGCCTATCATTCCGGGACTCTCCGGATCGCCGGCGGCTAATCCCGAAGCTTCTAGGGGAGACGATGTGGGTGCCGATAATGATTGGGACAGTGATAGCGAGGACGATTTGCAGATAGTGTTGAATGATAACAACCATGGGCCCATGGCAATGGAGAGAGGAGGAATCGTCGGTGAAGATGATGATGATGATGAAGATGGGGACCCGCTGGTTATTGTGGCGGACGGGGAGCTGAATCAAGATATGGAGGCACAGGAATGGGGCGACGATTCCGTGCAGGCAGCAGCGGCTGATGGAGAGAGGAAGGAGACGGGCGAGGTGGGAAAAGTTAGTGTTGGGGGCGGTGCCGTCATAGCCCCAAAAATTGGGTATAGCAATCATGGATACCATCCATTTCATTCTCAGTTTAAGGTCAGTTGCTATATGTTGTTGCCGGAAATAGTGAAATGCTGTGTACATGGGATTTACTGTATTTTCCCATTAATTGATGGGAAATGGAGTTTGTTGTGGCTTGTAATTATTGTAAGCTGTGAATTGTTGGGAAAATTTATGCCTTGGATTTGGATTTCCGTTATGGCAATAAGTTTCGTATATGTTGTGTTGTAAAAAGGTAGAAAGAAGTGAGCCCTTAAAAATTGTATTCTTCAGGCTTTGAATAATGGAAATGCAAATTATATAGCAATTACCGTTGAAAGTAAAGGCTGATGCTTCCAGCTGGCTGGTAAAATCCTCTGGTTTATCGAAATTTCCAGCACTGATGTGATGTCGAGATTTGCATATTTTCGGAAGAATTTGAAGTGGTTTATTTTGCTTCCAATCGCCTACCTATAAAAATTACCTTACCTGGGTTTTGGTCCGCGGGCCTAACATGGATGTCAATGGGTGCTTCAATCTATGACATAAATAATGTGTTTAATTCTATGTGAAAGTTCTGTGCGGTGCAGGTGACATGCTTCATATTGTTCATTTCAGTGCCTAGTGTTCGGAGTTCTATATTTATCATGCGGAACCAATATAGTTCTGTTGGAAAGCTCTTTTCCTGAGTAATCCTTTGACGGCTGTAATGCCACAATAAATAAATTACTGATCTGTAGAATCTTTGAGATGAAATGTTGTGAATTTTTATCGCAAAGCTGGCCTTGTTTATTCCTGAATTTCTTTATCATCATTTTTGTTGTTTTTATCATCACCATCTAAGAAGGTAGTTTATGTGACAATAAATTTACATGAGGCATGCCTTGTTGCCTTAATTGATATATTGCATTTATCTTTTACAGTGGTATTGCCATGTTTGGGATGGTTGAGAAGGGGCAATTTTTGTTAGGACTGTTTATTGGATTCCATGTCGTATTTACTCTATGAGCAATGAATAATCCAGCTACTAAATTTTCTTCTGGGCAGTCCAGATACTACATTTACTAATAAAAAGTACACCTCTGGAGTTGTGGGCACCTCTGCTGGAATCATGGACACCACTGCTGGCATTATGGACACCATTGTTACATTATGTAGCCGAGAAAAGTTCCTTTTGACATGTAAAATAAAGTTGCAAAGTGTCTCAAGTACTCCACCCTACAAACCACCCCATTCTCTAACCCGCTGACAAAAAAGAATTCTGCTTGATATTATCCTAAAATAAAATAACTGCTAAAGACAAGCACAAATTACCATACTCTTGATTTATCTTGGCCTGCCTCATTGGTTGCATTCCAAAGTTCAAGCTGGTTCCAGTTTGTATGAAATGTTTCTCGCATTTGGGGATCTGTTATTATTCCGTAATGATTACTGATTTTTATGCCAAAGCATGGGTGCTTCATAATGCCACATAGCCTCTTTTTAATGGATCACTAAGTTGATCTAAGCTCATCGTGTAAAAGTGGAAGAACAGTTTTTATAATGATTGAGCTTTTCTTGGCATTTTACAGTGACTGTCTCCAGCCTGTGGTCTGACAAATGATTAATTCTACTTGGTAGTGTGGTTATCTCTGGGTTTTCATGTCTCCTGATTGTATCATATGTTCTTTTCTGCTATGAGAAAAGAATATATTAATCTACAGTTATTGCTTTTTATCTTGGCATTTGGTTTGAAAATTTTATTTGTGATAACCTCTTAAGACTATATCTTGTTCGTACTTATCAAAAGTTATCTTGTTCTTATCCTTTGTTCTCTTTACTATTTATATTTTCAACTTTTCAGAATTCTATTTGTGTACTTGCATTGTACCTTCTTTTTGAGGTTTTAATAAAATAGATTTTTGTATAAATTTTTTTTTCCAGAATTATGCCATCTGCTCGTAATTTGAAGAATAATATGAACTTTTTAGAACTTAAATTGTAATGCTTAGGAAGGTTAGAATCCTAATAATTAATGCTTGGGAAGGTTGATCTTCCCCCTTTTATTCTTCTCGTTCCTGGTGGGCTTGTATCTTATTTCAACATAAGTAACACTGTGAAAATTAACTTCTTTGAATGCTGAACTTGAAAGACTTTTGGTTGGCTTATATAAATGAGGAAAGTGCCATAGCTGCAGCTATTCTCTTTGTTTGTTAAAGCATTTTTTAAGATTTTCAGCTTATACCTGTTTGTTTTTCCCATCTTTGGTTATAAATTCTTATGATTTACATTTGTCAACATGCAGTATGTTAGACCTGGTGCAGCACCGATGCATGGAGCAGCTACCTCCATTTCTGGAGGAGCCCCTGGTCAGGTTCGTCCGATTGCCAACACAGGTCCTGTTGCTGGTCGTGGTAGAGGTGACTGGAGACCAACGGGAATAAGAACTGCGCCTCCAATGCAGAAAGGTTTCCATTTGGGCTTTGGGCCTGGTTGGGGTAACAACACTGCAGGGAGAGGTTTTGGGGGTGGACTGGAATTCACGCTTCCTTCTCACAAGTAATTTTCATTTGGTTGCATATGGTGTTTGCTTGATATGTAATATTTTATGGTCAGTTCTCTGTGTTGTTAGAAATGTGAAAGGCCGTGGTTAGTGGTGGTTCATTAACATTGCATTCTAGTGGGAGCTTCTGGGATAAAATCTTAGGTCACATGATTGATGATTGGAATGTTTACAAGTGAGGGGAGTCTACCTCTGACGTCTATGCCTTTGGTGCCTCTCAAAATAATAACTTCTTCACAGAAATCTGTAAAACTCTTGTTATCACATCTAAATAATATCTAATGCTGCTAGGCTGTTTCTCTATAAACAATCTCTTCTCAAGATAGATTATGCATATAATATACATTGAGGATTATCTCAAATATTGTTTTGATTGGTGGTCTGCAAACATGCCTATGCTTATGCTTGATGCTTGTCATAAGTTTGGCCGGTCATTATGCTCACCAAAATTAAACTTACACTTCAGCTTATCCAATTTAATCCTAAATAGACAAAAATCTAGGTCCTGCTTGCAACGATACAGTGGAGAAAGAAGTTGCTCACCTGGCAGCTCTAATGCTTCGGAAAATCTTAATATGACCTGATTTCCATCTTCACATGGTGGGTGGTCGGCAGAGAATTATCTCATAACAACAAAGGAAATGACAAGCTTCATTTGAGTGATTATTCCCCTTAATTTTCAAACCATGGAGTATCTTAGAGGATTTTTTTGTTTCTCATAACTGTTCACAGTCTGTCCTTTAAAGTAGTGATTCTGCTGAGGGCATGATGAGGACAGATGCTGTGTGAACTTTTGGTATGCTGTGGAGTTCTTAATTTAGGGGTGGAGGCAGGTTGACCGCCTAAAGAAAGTCTGCGACTGTGCATTAGAGCTATCTTCTTTGGTTCTAATGTTGTGTTATCAGATATTAGCATGCAGGCTTAGGTTAATCAGTGTGTTGCTTCTTATCTCAATAGTGTTTGATATTTTGTTCAAAAGTGAAATGGGTTTATAAATGGGTTTATAAGATACCATTGATGCTTGTAGGTCTGGGTTTTGCAACTTCTCCATTTCACACTTGTACTTTTTCTGTTTTATGGTGTCTTGTATCCCAGCTAACCTCAGAGGTGGCTCTTTTTCTGTGGCATGGTGTCTCTCCTTTTTGGTTTCGGTAGCTATCTATGTTTTTTAGTGTCTAAAGAAGCTAGATTGTAGGTGCTATTTCCTCTCTGTTCTAGTTCACTCTAGCACAACATCCTGTGGCTGGTTTTAGTCTGTTAGTCTCTTTAAGCAGATATGTTTGCCTAATTGAGTGGTATAATGTTACACTATCTGCAATAGGTGGGGTCCACCCAATATGCTGTTTTTCTACTACAAAATCTTAAGAGCCAGCAAAAGAGACAACTAATAAATGATCCTAATTTTGGTGTCTTTAAATTTAATGGGGATTATCTTATAATCAGGTTTTAGAGTTCTCAGACTGTTATAATTGAGGGATTTGCTGCAGTGGTTTTCGGCTATTGTTCTTAAGGGAGGAAATGCTCATGAGTTTTAGTTTTCTTTTCAGGTTTCTAGAATGTAATTAGGTGCTTCTTTTGTATACTTCCTGTGTACATGGGCTTCGCCTAGTTTCATTAAATAAAGTTTCTTACTTATAAAATAATAATAATAATAATAATAATAATAATTGAGGGATACCAACAAATCTTAGTGGACAGAAGAGGAGTGGAAAGTAAAAAGGAAATAAAAAAGAGTTTGTTCATTGCCAAATTGTCTTGACCCTTTTGAAATGGAGTTAACTGTTTACTTGAAAAACTTGTTAGTGTCACATTTGTGTCTAGTATATGAGCTTCATTTTGGTTCAGCGGTGTGGGAAGTGAAAAAAATAGGCAAGTTTTCTCGTTGCAATTCCTTTTCTCTCATCAATTTTGGATGATGTTATCCGTATCCTTCATATTTCAGTATAACTGTATTAGGGTACAAAATACCTTTTTTATGAGTAGGGTGCTACAAAATAACTGAACTTCAAAGTTTGGTTTTTTACTATAATTTTCTTATTTGGCCCTCTTGAATATTTTCAGGACTATATTTGAGGTTGACATTGATAGTTTTGAGGAGAAACCATGGAAATATCCTGGTGTTGATACATCAGACTTTTTCAACTTTGGTTTGAATGAGGACAGCTGGAAAGATTATTGCAAGCAACTGGTAACCGTACCAATCTTTTGTCATACTGTTGACTACATAAATGAAAACTAAGTCCCTGTATATTGATTGTTCAGGAACAACTGCGCCTGGAATCTACTATGCAAAGCAAAATTCGGGTTTATGAAAGTGTGCGAACGGAGCAGGTAATGAGATGCTTATTCATCTCAAGAAAAATTATTGTGGTTTGCAAATAGAATTCTTGGTTTCTGTCCCATGTTCTGGCCCCAAGGAGAAATCTTTTATTGGTTTTATTTTTCCCCAGGAGTATGATCCAGATTTACCCCCGGAATTAGTAGCTGCCACTGGTGTTCATGATGTTTCAGCTGAAAATGCAAATCTTGGAAAGTTGGATGTTGGACAGAGTGATTTAGCAAAAGGATCTGCTCGTGTGCGCCCAACTATTGTATGTGCAACTGTCTTAACATTAATTTTTTACAGGATGATTCTTTTGTATTTATCAGCAAGTTTTTACCGGATGATTTATTTAGTTAAATTTCTGCCACTCAGTTTAATTCCTAATTTCCCTTTTTCATGTTCCTCTCTTCTCCTTTTTTTTTTCCCCTCTCTTTTTGGCCTATCTAATTAGCACCTTATTTATGTCTAGCTTTTGGCAGTTTAGGTAAAAAAAGCTGTAGTTACTAGCTACTAGACATCATGTTTGTTTCTGGCGTCAGTTTCCAGGCTCAATATTTTATTTTTCTTTTCTTTG
Source organism: Juglans microcarpa x Juglans regia (assembly GCF_004785595.1). Taxonomy (NCBI): domain Eukaryota; kingdom Viridiplantae; phylum Streptophyta; class Magnoliopsida; order Fagales; family Juglandaceae; genus Juglans; species Juglans microcarpa x Juglans regia. Next base: position 19,173,486 of record NC_054609.1, read on the forward strand.
GCTACCAGCCAACTGGAAGAGCAATACAGGTGGAAGGTGGTTATGGTGAACGTCTCCCTTCCATTGACACCCGACCTCCTCGCATCCGTGATTCAGATGCCATAATTGAGGTATTAAATAAAACCCACCTTTAATCTAATGGCATAATTAGATGCTTCATTTCATAATGTATATGCAGTCTAGATAACGACAAATATTGGGGGAACAGATTGTCTTGCAGGACTCTGTAGATGATGATTCCTCCACAGTAAAGGGTGCCCTAGAACAACCAGACAATGAGTCCTCGAGAGAGGATTTTAGAGCAGGTGATGTAGCCAAAGAAGATGTTGTCCAGGTGGACAGTGGGGATTTTGATGCTTTTCCAGGGGCTTACAATGGTCGAAAGAGAGATCAGGTTGATAGAAAAAGGATGGCATTAATGTCTTCTGTTGCTGATAATTTACCTGATCGGGAAGGTAAATTTTCTTTTCCTCCAGAAGCTCCAGCCCAGAATCCTGGTTCTAGGAGGCCGACTTCTGTCTATCCTAGCGAGAAGTTTGGCACCCCTTATGATGAAAGGTATGAAACAGTCTTGAAATCTGCATGTTGAGATATATGTTATAAAATCAACCTATCTGTTATCCTGAACAATATGGGACTTTTGTGTTCTACTTGGGATTGGATTTGAAATCTTCATTTTGTATTATGCTTCTCTTTCCATGTTAAGTTTTGACAGACCAATTTATGCTAATAAATGCTTATCGTTTTACACACAAGCTGAGGGTGTCATGGTCTGAACATGTGAATGTGTGTAGAAGCAAAATAAAATAAGGCAGGTTTGGGGCCTTAGATGAGATACAAAATTCTCATCTAATGTCATTTCATCTCTCCCATCTTATTCCCAAACATAATTCAAATAGAAAATTTTTAAACTAATCATTACAACTTTTTCAAACTTTCAAATAAAAATTAAAAAAAATCCTACTTTTTCAAATCTCCAAATAAAAATAATATTATAAAACTATATTATTACAATATTTTAACTTTATAATATTTTTTATTCAACTTTTTTTCTCTCCTTTTCTAAAACCCAAAAAATACTCAACTCAAACTATCTCACTACTATTTACAAACTATCTTACTACTATTCACAAAATTTTCATCTCATCTTACTATCCAAACAAACCTTCAAGCATGATACTAGATCTTCAAGAAGATATAGTGGTAATGGAGAATATGTATAACATGTTGAAGGAAAATTGTGTACTGCTGAGGTCTGAAAGAGATGTAGGATCCTCTATCACCCCAGAGGTGAAGGGATTTGCTTTCACCCCAAAATCTCCAATGGGAACCCTGATACCATTGAAGAGAACCAATGGAGTTGCTGGAGAACCAATGGGTTTGGCGTTGGTGCCTTGTTTAGAGGAATGCCTAGAGTCGGGAGTGCAGTTGGATACTGCGTTTGGGGATAATGTTGCTCCTCTAGTCTCTCTTCCTCAAATAGCGGATTGGATTCATCCTAAAGTTAATGAGATTCAGCAGTTTGCGGGAATTTCACATGGAGGATGTGAAGACCAATTTAAAGAACTAATCACTGCGATTGAGACAAGCCACGTGCTTGAAACCAAATCAAGTTTCAAGAAAAGTAGGGAGTTACAACGTCTTTCTTAGGCAATTAACTACGACACTAAGGGTAGTAGCTCAACTAGCTCAACTAGAGGGAAGTCTAAAGGGAAACAAGGGGTTGGGGTTGGGTTTTCGAGTAGAGTTTTAGTTGTACGGGAAACAAGCGGTTGGGGTTGGGTTTGGTGTATTTTGGGTTGTTTTTTCACGGGCTTTTTGGATCATTAGGGGCTTTTTGGGTTATTTTGGGCAAGGTGTTTTCTTGTATACATTCAGTGTACTTGGTTTCTCCTTTTGATATATATAATATTTTTACTTATAAAAAAAAATGGAGAATATGTATAACATAAATACAATCATCTCAGAGGAAAATTTAAAATAGTTTCAAAGTTATCAGCTCAGAGAAGTGGATGCTGTCTAATCAATAAACGAAATTAGTGTCTGTATTTTTCAGTGGGAGCTTTCAGTCGGTAGTGTGTACTTTTGCATTGTAGAATTTTGTCATGCATGTCTTTTGATAGTGTAGTTTGTTTGCCCAAATTGTTACCTGCTTTGTTCAACTATTTACCTGGGCATCCAAATAGCTACGAGTTTATTGACTATAATGTACTTAAGTTCATGTTGTATTTATCCTTTATCACGAATTTAACTTGTACCATATCACGAATTTAACTTGTACCATATCACGAATTTAACTTGTACCATGGCATCAGAACTCGAGAAATGCTTATAACATTCTCCTTTTGAATACAGGCAGACACAGGGAAGGGAACTTGACAAATCCCCTCATATGACTCCCAGTCGAAGTACATGTGCTGGTAAATTTCAGGATAACCAGACAGAAGAATCAGTTGATAGCTTGGACGGTAAACGTAGTCCGATATTATCATCTCCTGATGCAGTTAGGGATGCCAGGGAGTTGAGTGTTGAGCATAGTGATGCTGGGCATGATGTGCTTGTGCTTGCTGATGGAAGCCCTATAACAGACAAGGATGAAATAGAGAAAGATGAAAGGACTTTGAATACGTTAGACAGAGATGACAACCTTGGCGGCGGAGAGGTAAAGAAACAGAAATTGAGTTCTCAAGTGGAACAACCTGTGCTCCAAGAATTTGATGATGCAGGGGAATCAAAGGCTGAAAGTAGCGAAAATAACAAACCAAGATCAGGAAGCAGCAGAGAGTATCCAAAGTGGCGGGATGGGGCTGAAGAGGAAGCCATTCAAGAAGGACACTCAAAACGTGTGGAGACCATGATGAAAAGTCACCTTGACAAAAATGAACTAGGTCTCCGAAGAAAGAACCGTGATGGAAGACAAGAGATGGAAAGGAATCGCATGGTAGTAAAAGGAACAGAAGATTACCGATCCAGAGAGTGGGATTTGAGCTCAGGTCCTCAATTGCCTGTGAAATCTGATGGGTTTAACAGACGAAAGGAGAGGGACAATTCTGATGGACCCTGGCGACGTAGAGATGACGATCCTTATAACAGAAGGATTAAAATTGAAGACACGAGGAAGAGGGAGCGCAGTGTTGAAATGGGAACCAGACACAGGGATAAGGTTAGAGACGGCGAGAGGAGTGAGAAAGATGAATATCTACATTCAAGAAAACAGTTAAATAATGGCAGCTATAGGGTTCAGTATGATAAGGAGGCTGGTTCACGCCACAGGGAAAGAGATGATGGTCTGAAGGTTCGGTATGAAAATGTAGATGATTACCATAGCAAGAGAAGGAAAGATGAGGAATATCTGAGTCGGGACCATGGTGACAAAGAAGAAATATTGCATGGCCACAGGGAAAGTACTAGCCGTCAAAAACGAGAAAGGGATGAAGTTTTGGACCCTCGAAAGAGAGATGAACAGCTAAGACATAGAGATAATCTTGATGATCACCACTCCGTAGGGCACAGAGATGAGATTTGGCTGCAGAGAGAAAGGGGTGTAAGGCAGAGAGAGAGGGAGGAGTGGCATCGGTTAAAACAGTCTCATGAAGATTATCTCCCCAAGCGGGAAAGAGATGAAGGACGGGTTGCTGGAAGGGGTGGGCGTGGTCCAGAGGACAAAGCATTAATTAGCCATCCTAGGGCAAAGGACGATTACAGAGGATCTGATAAAGAATACCAATCAAAAGACATGGTCCGACACAGCGAACAGTCCAAGAAAAAGGACCGAATTGAGGATGAAAGTTCACACCGCAGGGGACGTGATGATGCTTATCCAAGTGGAAACCAATTTAGTAATGATGAAAGATCCAGGCCAGAGAGGTCTAGTTCTCGTAATGATCATGCAGTTAATGCTTCTGATGGCCAAAGAGGACGTGACAAAAAACATAAAGAGAATACAAGAAAGAATAAAGACTCTGAGGGTGGTGATCACAAAGCTTTTGGCTCTTCCAAGAGAAATCAAGAAGACCAAAGGGGTCGAATTAATGAAACGGTATGTAGCATGTTTAGATACAAGAATATATAATTCTTTGAAGGGGGGGGGGGGGGGGAGGGGGGGAATTCCCTCTTAGATAAGTCAAGTTGTTGGGCAAAGTCTTAGCAGGAAGAAAAGTAGGTCATAAACTTGAATTTGATACAAATAAAAAACACCATGGGAAAAAAAGAAAATCTGGCTCAATCCCTTGTCCAGAAAGTTTGGTTGAAGCTTATTGCTTTTCTTCTGGAATACTGATTATTAGAGTTTTGGGGAAGGGCCTAGGGAGGTGGAGCGGTTGCAGTTGAGGGCCTTACTTCAAGGACCTGACTGTTGAAGCTCGATTTGGTACGTGTTCACTGGTTTTTCATTGTTCAGAGGTTGGAATAAAGTTGAAATTGTGTTTTCAATGTGACAAATTGATCTCATTGCCTGTTAGTCACGTCAAAACTGTGTAGTTCCTAGGTAAAATTGACAATTTCCAGTGTAGTTTACCGTAGCAATAATAAGAGCACTGTTATGTAATTCTTGCTTAGGCAAGTGCTTTGGAATTATTGAATGTCTTCTCTTCTCCTAATTCAATAGTGAGCATCCTGATGTGCACCAAGAGGACATTTCCAAAACTTGAGAATTGGCCAGGTTGTTATCTTTTTTTACCTCCATAGTATTTTAAGTGCACGCCTTTACTTACAAATACGGAGGGAGTTGTTATGTGCAAGAACCTCAAACACAAGTAGCTTTAGGGTGAGTTTGGATGTTGAAGTGAGTTGAGTTGAGTTGAGTTGAGTTGAGTTGAGATAATAAAATATTGTTAGAATATTATTTTTTAATATTATTATTGTTTTAGAATTTGAAAAAGTTGAATTGTTTATTATATTTTGTGTTGGAATTTGAAAAAGTTATAATGATGAGTTGAGAGTAGTTCATGTTCCAAACGAAGCCTTAATCTGTGACTTGTCATAAATAATGTAATAATATGGAAGTTTTATGTTTAAAATATGTATAGGGAGGAATTGGCAGAGATGCAGAAAATTAGTCATAAAACTTTGACCAATGTATCTTGCAGTTAGTACTGTTTGTTGGCCATAATTCATGACCCTAGTTACCATAGGGAACATATCCATCTGACGGAACAATGTATTTTAAGGTGGTTCGAGTAAGTTTCAACTTTCTGATACGGATTAGATTTTCATTACTTGATCTCATTCTTGAGGTTTAAGACTAATTTTAAGACTGCTTCGCTTCCCTTGGTCAGACTGTCGTCTTTTATTGGCATTTGCTATTGCCATCTCCTGTGACTTTAATTGATTAATCTGAGTTATGGTTGAGAATGTGTTACTTGACCCCTATTTATTTGTTAATTTAGGAAGTTTCCCTGCTGGGTTGTTCTCGTTTCTCATTAATGTTCTACTTAAACCCGGTAGGAAGTGTTGAAACTTCAGTTTGTTCATGTCTTTATATAGGGCTTGAAAGGGTCCAATGATCAAGGGAATGGAGACCGTCAGATCCCAGTGCATCGTCGTGTGTCCAGAAAACATAGGGAAGATGCTTCGTCAGAAGATGAACAGCATGACTCGAAAAGAGGGCGCTCCAAGTTGGAACGATGGACTAGCCACACCGAGAGGGACTATAGTATCAACAGTAGGTCATCATCTTCCTTGAAATTCAAGGAGATTGATAGGAATAAAAATGGTGCATCTATTGAAGCCAGGAAACCTCCAGATGAATTTACCAAGACAGTTGAGGCTGTTGATGGTCAACATCCATTGACTGAAGAAAAAGATGCCTCTGATCTGGAAAGCAAAGATGTTGAAACAAAACCTTTGGAGGAAAGGCACCTTGATACAGTGGAGAAGTTGAAAAAGCGAAGTGAACGGTTTAAGCTTCCAATGCCAAGGGAGAAAGAGTCCTTGACAACTAAGAAGATGGAGAGTGAAGCACTGCCTTCTTCCAAAAGTGAGGCTTCTGAAGATTTGGAGATCAAACCAGAGCGGCCGCCTCGGAAAAGAAGATGGATAAGTAACTAAATGTGAAATCGAGGGACCTGTATTGTTGTTGTTGAAGTGCTCCTGCAGTATAGAGCGAAGTCTTGGCCTAATTCTCTATCACAGAATTCAGCCAATTCATGAGATGGCCACGTATCTCTGCTATAGTTGTATCATCTTGTAACCATGATGCCACCCTATACTTCTGATATCATGTGTAAATATTGGTGAATGTAACATTGAATTGATCACTGATGGTGGCAAAAAGAATTATATTTAGCGATATTTCTTAAAACGTATGACTCAGAGTTAATATGGGTTGCGGGAGGTGGCAAATCTGATCTGTGTGGAAGCCGAGAGGGCAAGGCTGGTGATGTCAGCATATGCTGGTTGTGGCAGATGTTTGAATAGAAGAGCTGATGCAGAAAACAGCAGTTTTAGCTCTATCTTTTCATGAGAAAGATAGTTATCTGAATTCTGTATCTTGGGTTGGTTGACATTTTTTTTGCATTCTTTTTCTTTTTTAGCTGTAGAAAGATAGTTAGCTGAAGTAGATGCTCCTTCTGTACTTGTCGAATTAGTGAGTTAAAAGGAAACATTACGAAATTTTGAAGATAAAGAAACAAGAAAAAGCAATGGCTTTAGTCACTTTTCAGAGATATATTCCTTGTATATGTGTTGAGTTCCTCCAATGAGATGAAACTTGCACCTTTTAAGTATAGAGATACTGATTGGATTCAGAAAAACGGAGATGAAACTTGCACCTTTTAACTATAGTTAAAAGGGGATTCACACTATAGCATTAACATTGGACTCATCAAATGAGTATTATCTTCAAAATTTGATAAATTTATGTTTAAAATCACTGCATTAGATTTAGCATATACTAAAATCTTCAACTTTAAGCTACAGTACATTTAGAGTATTGCCATTGGCTTCATCAAGAGCCTAGTCAAATATAAAATATGATAAATTTCATCAAAACACAGATGCATTGGATTAGCAAAAAGGATAAGTGGGAAGTTTTGAGCTATAGTAAATTGATGAGTTTTTTCAAATTTGAAGGACTACTGTTCACCAAGCAAATCTATTCTTTATTCACGTTTAATCTCCAACGGACTTTTTTATTCATGTTTAATCTCCAACGGGCGTTTAATCTATATGAATATTCTTCAATTTCATGCATGCAGTATTCCATAATAGTGTAGAATGGTGTATTTTGTCTATCCCAAAACAAAGACCGTCTTGTAATAATAATGTAAGTGTTAAATTAAATTATTAATTAACATATAGTTAGTGTAATTGTAAAATATGAAAAAAATAAATTAAAAATATTATTATTAAAAAAATAATATTATATTATTATTTTGACTATCCAATGTGGGGTTATGGCTAGAGGTTTTAGATTTATAGAAAATATTTACTTTTTATCAAATTTTAGAGATAAATTTGATAAAATCAATGCCAATGCTCAAATCACTAAACTCATTTCAACTCAAAATCTCTTTACATGTTGGGCTCACAAACTTTTTCAACTCAACGCCTCTTTAGAAACGAGAACCACAACCTTTTTCAATTTCTCATAAATACATTTAAACTCATCTTAATATTCAAACACATTTAAACTCATCTTAATATTCAAACACATTTAAACTCATATTAGGTGAGTCCTACAAAACTCACTCAACATCTTAACTCACTACTATTTATAAAGAACTTAACTCATCTCAACTTAGCTCAATATCTAAATGGGATTTTAGAGTATCTCGTATGATTTATGAATAATACTAAAATAATAGTGAATAACTTGTGAATAGTAGCGAAATAGACAGAGAATAGTTGAAAATAGTTGTGTTTTGAAACATAATTAAGTCTAGCATATGATCGGTAAACCTATACAAGCATTGAAGCAAATTCATCTGCTGTACTAGCTTTTTATCATATTTCTTTGGCAACCAAAACTCCATAACTAGATTTCTTTTGCCAGTTTAGGTTGGTCAGTTCAAATGTCACTGTAATCTCTGTAACAAAAAGAAAAAAAAAAAGTAATAATTAAGAAGGAAAATTCTTCTATGACTAAACAATCAAACGTATCTATTTGTTGAAGAAAAATTGAGATGGAGTTCTCATTGTTATCGTTGAATATGCTATCATGCCCTTCCATGAAAATGATTTATCTCCTTCATGTCTCAAAATTTTTTTTAAAAAATATATATATATATATATATATATATATATATATAATGGAATCAAATATGATATGAAATGATTTTTACGGTATTTTCATACATCAAGATTTTCTCGAATATTTATTTAAATTTAAAAATTTCAAATAAAAGAGAGAATATATAAAATAACTCTTAAATATGAAATTGTTGAACAAGTTTTTAATGCTTCCGCAGTGAGTCCCACACCAATGATGAATACCATGTCTTTTATCATTTATGCCATTGAAATTCCATGGAACAACGTTGTCGCGTACCGCAACGCACGTAACCCAGAAGAATCCATCGCCGGGTGTTTCAGTTTTTTCTGTCCATTCTCCTCCCTTCGAATCTGACATGCACACGCTGCGTTTGCCATATCAACAGAACAAAGACTACGATAGATTCAGATTTGACTACTTCAAGCCTGAAACGTCGAGAGTAGAGCACAGAAAGCACATAGATTGAGAACTCTGTGAGCTCCGAAAAAATGGAGAAGCCATCTTGGTTTCGAACCATTTTCGTACAGGCGTCTCTCTGCTTTGCTCTCTATCTTGCTCTCAACATGGGTCAGCCTCAGAAGCCCATTCAAGGGAATAGGAGTGGAAACAGAGCTCTTGATCTTTACTTCATCAGTGTTAGAGGGGGTTTCAGACCACTTAAGCAACAGACCCATCTTCTGAAACTGGTAAATCTCTCATTTTTCTTAATCCTTTCGTTCTTGAAATATATGTTGAAAGGGTTGAAGAATTTATGATATTATTTGATGGGTCTGGCTTTGTTAAGGGCGTGTTTCACTGTTACGCACTCCCGATGTCCTGCAACCAAAGAGCAAAGTGGCTTGAGGGGTTTGATGGCGCCTCCAATGCCTCAATAATGATAGGAATCTTAGAGTCAAATTATTTGAGAGACTTCGTTAGCGTACTTGAATTCTTTAAATAGAGCTTTTGACTTCTTAGGATCATTCGGACTAAATGTTTCGCCCACTATTCAAAATTTGAATCCCGGAACATTCAGGCTATTTGCTCACTTTGAATGAATGAATATCCTAACTGTCCTAGGATAAGTGGGCGGGTACATGTCCTTAACAAACTGGCACGAGCTTTGTCGAGCTAGAGGAGTTTGAGCCTTGAGTTCTTATGGTGGTATTAAAGCCCTTCCGGACTTATTTGGAATGACTAAGTAATGTTATGTTTTATGTTGTTTGAGTTAACAAGAAAATGAATTTGTTAGTGGTAACCAACCTGACTATATTGGTAGCTAGTGGCAGAGCCAAGAATTTATTTTAGAGGGGGAAACTTAAGTTATTTAATTTTTTTTTTGTATATAATGCAAAATACATTATTTTGTATATAATATATATTAATAGGATTAAAAAAAAATGCATATACAAAATTGAAGAAATATCTTACACGTTCACTCAAAGATGCTTAAAGCACGTCATGCATGGAAGTAACCGACCGCTGAGGGGAAAAATAATGAGAAACCTGACCATATGGGTCTCCTGTTTACTTTGTGAAAGATTTCATTTTGGAAATAATATTGGTTCCAATATTCTGGGGGAATGAATTTTGATTATTCACTTTCTGTGTTATTTGCTAGAAGAATTCCCCGTTTTCCCTGCTTCTAGGCTCTGATTAGCAGAGGTGTTCACTAGTGCTTTTTCATCGTCTTTTGGCGTTCTTTATTTGCAGAATCAACTTCTTTAGGTTGTGGCTTCCTTCAACGTCTCTGAATGTTTTCCAACTTTTCCTTTCTGATGGTGTTTCTTCTTGTCTATGTCTATGGAGATGGACAAAGTGGCAAAGGCTTACTATGTAAGTTTTGTGGTGAACACTAGTGAACTTGGAGAGGATGATCCACTCATGCAGAATGTAAGATCCTTTCGTTCTTCATCACCAATAAAAAAAAATTGATGGATATTATACATATTTTACCCTGGGAGAATTGGTCTAAGTTCATTTTTCTGAATTAATTTGACTACTAACAACAATCCCACTTCAACTTTTTCAGGGTACTGTGTTTTTCTCATCCCTGAAAGTTCCCTGGTATACAATTTGTTTGCAAATCAGTTCTCTGAACTGGATACATTTGCATCACATACTAATGTTTTTATTGCAACATCTGGAATTACAATCAATGTTTTAGTTCAATCACTCTACTGCAAAATCATGATTCCTAGCACTTGTAGGTATACTACTAGAACAACAAAAGGACATGGAGTCTGTTGCTTTCTAGAGCATATAAAGCTACCTTATGGGAAAACTTTAGACATTGTCGGTGTGGATACTGGTTCATTACAGGTGCATGTTTCTTGGATTCAAAAAATCCTATATTTGTTTAGTGTTGACTTCTCTGAGCTCCTGATGCATCTCTTACTTTTATTTATTTATTTTTATTTTTTTTAATTTGAAGGATTTGATGCTTAGGGGATCATCGAGTGAAATTGAGCACAGTCAGTTACATTGGCTGACAAGGACACTAGAAGCAATCAGTGGTAACTGGTAAAACTCATGTCTGTTGTATAGACTATTAAGGCTCAGTTTGGATATCAAAACCATTTCAACCCATCTCATCTCATCTCATCATTACAATTTTCACAAATTCTCACATAAAATACAATAAACAATTCAACTTTTTAAAATCTCAAAACAATATAATATTAAAAAAAATATTCTAACAATATTTATTCAACTTTCATCTAAAACCATTTCATCTCATCTCACTATCCAAAACTTTCTCATCTCATTTCATCTAAGAGGCCTTGTGGTCGTACTTGCAACTTGCAAGATTTTGAATTAAACCCAAAGAGATGAGATGTGATGTGCTTTGAGATATTTGCAAAAGATGGGAAATTATGGTATAAACATTTGAAACCGTACAAATGGGTTCCCCTTTATGTGTTACCACTTTGAATCATGGAACGGATCTTCTGTCCTTTGTGAATCTAGGCGCATTGTTGTTGGATTCCATCAATTGGTTGTTTGTGAAGAGAACAATGAGCAAATGGAGGCAAAGCAACTTTATGAGCTTCTACACCATATTTTTGTAAGATTTGGTGTTGTAAGTGTTAAATCACTAGCGTTTTGAATTTCTTGATATGTATTGATCAATTCTGTACGTGATGGCATACTACTAATGGATACGCTTAACCTCTCCCAGAATGCGTACCTAAGCGGACATGATTGCACTAAACATGTTCGTCATGGCAACATTGCTTACATTGGCCGGAATCCGGCCTCGAGAGAGAATGAACCTCATTTGGCAACTGTAAGTGGACAACCGGCCTTGAATGGGTAAATACCTCTCTTTTCTGTTTCAATGTTCTGCATTTTACTCCACATATGCAACCTTTCCCTGACTTTTTTCTTTTAGGTTCTCCTCAGAGAATTGGTCAATGGCTTTCTTCTTCACAGAGTCAGCGCAATAGAAATTGTGGGTATTAAATCTTTGTGCATTATGAATGCGCCTTCAAGAAATTTGAGGATGTTTGGATAATCGAAAAGTGTGAATTAGTCTACTGTGTTTGACATGGAACACAGTTGACTTACTCAACATCCATCTAAACATCTAGATGCTGTCTAAAAGCTTTTATCCAAAGCACCAACTGATGCATTTGTTGTGTTGCAGGCAACCTACTTTATTTCCTCAGCTGGGGAAATTGTGCACAAAATTGTGCTCCAACACAGGGGTAAGGAGGTGATGTAAAACCCTCATTTTGAGGAGCAAAACTTTACCCTTGTGTGAAGCTCCTCAACTTGAAGCAAGTTTTTCTATGTCAGATACACCCATTCATTCTCATCAGCCACTATTACTATATGGGATTTACTATGCATCAACAACTATTAATTCTCACACCCCACATTTATAGCTTTTTTATGAGGTGTGGATGTATTTTTCATAGGGTATGATGGTGTTTTTCATGAGATGTGGAGTGTGGGGTGTAAGTTGGGGAATAGTGGCCGATGAGAAAATTTTTTCTTACTATATATACTCACTTTGTGTTATGAACCTCAATGTATCTTAACGTAAGTTTGGGATTTCTTGAATGAATGAAATGAGAGAAATGGATTGGAAATGAAAAATTGATGTTAACAGGAAGCTTAATCACATAAGAATGGTGCGTTATGTTGTGAATGGATAGTGTAGACAACCTGTTTGATGGAATGAAAATGAGGAAATGCGATAAGTTCCACTAGCCACGGGAGTGCTTCGAGGGCCTCCCAACCTCCATACAATTTTCCAAATAATTCCAAAATGTCAGAGGTGCTCCTCCCTTCTTCTCAGACGCATTATATCCTCTAACAAACTCAACTGATTTTGACACATTACACCTATTAAAATGCATAGCTTAAGACTATATAAAACGCATAGCACTATACTAGATAAAACGCACAGTTATGGAAACTACATAAAAACATTAAAACGCATAGCATAACATAAAAGGAAAATAAACAGTGCCGTTTGGAGTTTGGTTTTATTCAAGCACTTGTCTTTCCGAACCAAAGTCTTTGTCTTCTACCTTATCTCTGTCCGAAGTCCCTCTCGCCTTCATCTTCCTTGCGGTTCATAACACTTTGCTTTCCAATTTGCTATTGGTGTGAATTTGGGTTGGAGCTTGTTCTATTTGATGCTATAAAAAAACTCGGTTGCTCAATCAGTGTTGTACCTGATGGAACTACAACTTTTCATGATGGTTAATAACAAAATAAACAAAGAAAAATGCTAAGCAATAGATGTTCTGCTACAGCCAGAATCTGCGCGAGAAATGCTTAGAAAAATATAAGAGTGAGGTAATAGGCATGGCAAGGGGATCTACAGAATTTAAGATTGAGGTCTATATGAATAAATGGTAGTAAATGCTATGTGATTATTCATTTAATGTACATCTCTTTCTGTTTGCATGGATTCAAATTTAAGTTTATGGCAGCAGAAAAATGTATAGTTGATCATTTATAATTTTTCGAGTGAATTTTCATAACAAACATCTTTTTTCTCGAATGACAATAGCCTCGTCTGTTTTCATAATTTTTCTTAACTCATATTATTTCATCTAATCACAAGTCATAAACTCAAGATCTATGCAACCATTAATAAATATTAGAAAAATTCTTGGAAGAACTTTTGAGATGAAGTCGGACGGAAACCGAAAGGGAAATAGAGTGAGAAGTTCTGAAAACTCACGTGACATGGAACAAAACCATGAGGACGGCAAAGTAGAGTGTTGTAATATAAATAGTCCTCCGAGGAGCTCATTTAGGGTTCACTCTCATTAGTTTAAGAATGAGGCTCTGCTCTCAGAGCCGATGGCTGGCGGCGCCATTTTGAATGGCGGTTTGCCCCTCTCCTCCTCTGGACGCTTGCGGAGCCAATGATTTTCTTAGAGCACTCCCAATGGCTTATCTATATGATCATGCATGCACACAGACTCTCTCTCTCTCTCTCTCTCTCTCTCTCTCTCTCTATCTATCCATGTACATATATACATATATATATATATATGAGGCGGTGATGATATTCTCAGCTTCTACTATCAGATACTGGAGAAAGGACAGACCCGTTTCTTGGCGGGGCGACTCCGAGCCTCCTGTGTTAAAGTGACTGCTTTGTCCTTTTTCCGTTGCAGCTCCTTGTTGCAGCCATGGCCGGTGGATTTCCTTTCTCCTTTTGTCTGAGAAAGGGCGAATCTGAGCCTCGATTACTCTCTCTCTCTCTCTCTCTCTCTGCTCAGCACCTAAACGCAGCCTAGTGTCGAAACGGAGCCTCATACATATATATATATGTATGTATGAGAAATTCCACTCGTCATCCCTAAAACACGAGGCGGTGATGATATCCTCAGCGTGAACTACCAGACACTGGATAAAGGGCAGACCCGTTTCTTGGCGGGGCGACTCTGAGCCTCCTATGTTAAAGTGACTGCTTTGTCCTTTTTCGTTGGCAGCTCGTTGTTGTAGCCATGGCCGGTGGATTTCCTTTCTCCTTTTGTCTGAGAAAAGGCGAATCTGAGCCTCGATTACTCTCTCTCTCTCTCTCACTCTTTGCTCTTTTCGCAGCCATGACCGGTGGGAGCTCAAAGATCTACCAAATGTTTACTCCCATATATGTCACTTGGTACATATACGACAACTTCTAAAAATGAGGCTCTGCGCTTAGAGAAAGAGGGGATCAGTAATCTCTGTTTTCCCCCTTTTTCTCTTGAATGCTTGCGAGCCGATGATTCTCCATCATTCTTCGGTCGAGATTCTCATCAACATAATCTTTGTCGTCGTCGTCATCATCTTTTTCTTCTTCTGTAAAAGTGAATACAATTGAGGTGGTGATGATTTATTGAGTCTATTCAGAGAATGAGAAGAACGGCCGTTTCTTGGCGGGGAGACTCGGCTCCGTAGCTCTCTCTGTGCGTAAAATGTTTGCTGTCTTTTTTCCACAGGCAACTCTGGTCTCAGTCGCAGCCATGGCGGGTAACTTTTTCCTCGTCTCTGAATACCCTAATCTGAGTCACCCCCACCCCCCCCTCCCCCCCCCCCTCCCCCCCCCCCCCCCCACGAAATTAATTTTCTCAAAATTTATTCTCGTGGTTTTCCCCTCATTTTCTTTTTCTGTTTAGTTTCACTTATGATCTCTATGTTAGACCAATTTTTTTCTTGGGTGCTTACAGAACAAAGAAAGTTTAGATTTTTAGTAAAAAGTTGTAAAATTTTCAAATCAGGTATGTGTGCCTCTGTATATGTATGCTAAATGCCTAACATTTATGTACACTCGTTAGTCGTTACATGCACTAATTATAACAATCCACTCAAATCAATCTCTTACATGGTACGGGCTAATTGTCAATGTCTACTATATCAAAGGAAGTAAGAGAGTGAAAGTCTCAGGCTGGCACAAGCCACATCACAATTGATCCATCGTCTCAGTATCCTATAGAGAATATTAAAGCAAGCACAATGATTGACACCATAGAAAGGCCCACGCTTGCAACATTTGCCAACGCACTTGAACGAGGTGCCTCAGCTCCAGTAACTGTTGAAGGAGCAGCAGCAGTGATGTTGGCCACAGGTGGAAGTGGAGGGTCAACAACGTCTGAAACCTGGAGGGGTGGAAGAGGTGTTTCTGCTGGTGGCTGTGCTTCACGAGGAACCAAGGAAAGTAGAGAACCTGCTTGTGCTGGTAGGATGTTGTAATCTGGTTTATCTGTATTCGTACATGGGCTTTCTGCAATACCCAAAAAAGTGCAATGTGTGAAGCATTTCATTGTATAGACCCTATTTTTCCAACTGAAAACTATGTATCATTCATTTGATCAGCATCATTTCGTCAAATGGCCAACAGAACTTGAGCAAGGTTGGAACTTTTTAACACTTACTCATGTATTTACTAGCAGTTCCCGGGTACTCAGTTATGATCCCATCAACTTCGGCTCCTCCAACAAAAGTAGCAATCTCCGCAATAGGGTCCGAGAAGTAGTCAAATGGGAGTGTGATGTACTCATTCCTCAGGACATAGGCATAGACTGAGATATTTTCTTTCTGAAACTCCCCAACAACATTGGTCAAAGCTGTGGTGAAGTACTCATTAATCTGAATGATGGATGACCTTGAAATGGCAACTGCATCAGCAAACTTCTTGATTTCCTGCACTGGCTGTTTGGGTGCATCACCGATTTTGTCTTCAATTGACAACACTCTCTTATAGGTTGGCACATTCATGAACTTGGACAGCACTGAAGTGTCATCGGATTGGATCAATACTTGTTGAGTGGATTGTTTGTCGAAGGTGGCATTGCTCAAGGCAGTGGTAACGGCACCTACAATGTCAAGCCCCTTCTTTGATGCTAGGTAGGCAGCATTCTGAGAAAGAAATGTAAGCATCAATTTTTGGAAATATAAATTGGAAAACCTTGGAGCTGAGACATGATCGAGAATAGTGTCTATGTGGGTTTAATTTGATTTGATTTGACATGGTGAACAATAACGTTTTATAGAAAGACACCAGATATTAAACTTACCTGAATGTTGATCAGAACTCCAGAAACTGCCATTGTTTTTGCCAAATCCAGAAATTCAGGAAGGCTTGTAAATTTACCAGCATTCTTGTACGCTGGGTTTCTTTGGAAGTCCTGGTAAACACTTGCGATTTGAGCTGCAATATGAAAGTTTCAGGCATAAGTAGGATTAGAAGCTTAGGAAACCTGCATGGGTGCAGTGAATGGAAGAAAAGAGAAGATCTTTTTAAGAAATTTACGCTTCAAGGTTTGAATCTCGCTCCATGTTAGGTCAAATGAAAAGACTCCAGCCTTCGGTTGGATTTCTGGGACAGTAGTAGACCTAGACATGAAAGTAGTCATGGCAGTAGTATCTCCCACGAGGTCAGCTGTATCCAAGCAAAAGGTCACTCCGTCCTTTGACATTTGAACCGAACAGTCTATTATGTCTGCCCCGTCATCTACTGCTTGCTGATAAGCAAGATCGGTGCTGCCAGGATAGATTCCACTTGCTCCATTTTTAGTGATGATCAAAGCTTTTCCTGAAAATGCACCAACTTTTCGTTAGCAAATGACTCTTTCTTTATCTTCTGGACTTTATCTAAGAAAATTTAAGGTTGTAATATGTGCTTTGGGAAAGATTTAAGACTAGTATCATACCCTTGATGGGCTTGCTCGCATTTTTCTTATTTGCAAAGCATCCTGCGCCAAGAAGCCAAAAGCATTGGCAGGGTCAGACCATAACTCAAGAACCATTGGAATGCTGATCTATATTCTTGAGCTAAACGTTGGGTTCCCATATGGTATATTTTCAATTTACGGGATTGTTATGCAACTCATGAAATGAAACGTTCAGGGAAAGCATAGATTAAGGCTTGGCAGTTCGGATATCTCACCAATGGCTTCTGATGCTGTAGGGGGGAAATCTGTAAGCACCCCATCAACAGAAAACTCAGAATTATCAACAAACTGAATGTATTCATTTGTCGGATCATAACTATAGTTATAGCTTGCAACAAGATCATTTGCGAAACCAGACGCATATACTTCTAGCCCTTGTTTGTGAGCATCAGATACAAGCGTAGTAGGAGCTCCTAAATACTTGTTTGCCTGTACCGGCCATATGTATTCTTTGGGAACAAGGATTCCAGATGCAAATGACTTGATCGAGGCAAGATCCTGCAGCAGTAAACTGTACTTTTTATTGGATGTGGGTTCAATCTCATCTGCACCAAGGAACTGGAAGACGAGCTTTGTCTTGACTTTGTTCACTTGGCCAGCCATGCTCTTCAAGAAACCGATCTCAGGAGATGAAAGGTAGTTGATACCCATAAGTCTCATTGCCTTTTGAACATATGATGCCGCGCTGTGGTTGTGTTGTGTATTGAATGAATCATACTGCATACCAAAGCCATCTTAGAAAATAATGAATGAATGATGGTCTAGATTGAGTTTAGACGGAGAGAGACCTGAACATTCAACCAAAATTGGGCTGGTTTAATTCCCGTCACATCATCAACAGCGGAAATAGGTGATTGTAAATCAAACAAACTTGGTCGAGAGAGTACGCCCTGAGTCACTGTTAAGAAGATCATCACAAAACAAATAGGTTAACTTACTATAACATTAACTTGTTTCCTGCTACAAGTTCTTAAAATATCTGCATACATGGCTATCACGGCAACTTTATTCATCATGTTAATTATCTCGTTGTGTATCATATCTGTATTAGTTCTTCACACTCCAGAAACATGCCATCAATTATCTCGTTGTGTTTCTTCATAACATGAATATTGTGCGAACTGTTCCTAGCATATACGTTTCTTTTTTTGTTTCAAAAACTTGTTAATTGCCATCTCGCTGGCAAGCTATTAAATAAATGTTTAAAAGAACATAAACACTAAATGTTAATTGGGTCCTCCATATCAGTAGGTTGTTCAAAAGAAAATGCAAAGAATTCTAAATGCTATACCTAATATACCAAAGAACTAGGAGAAAGAAAAGTTGTTTGAGACTGACATGATACATTGTTGAGCAGCTGATCGATTGTATAATCCACAGCAAACCATCCGTGCACTTGCTTTCCATTTACATCGTAGGTCTTCTGCCCCTTTGGGTATACCATTGCTATATTGGTTGAATTATCGAGCCTGATATCCGAGAGGCATATACCAATGCCATCTTTTGTTAGTTGTAGATTGCAGAACAACACCGTATCCGGCAGACTCAAAGTCTGTGCCATTTGATTTGCAAATGAGCTCGACTCCGGAAACAGTCCTGAGAACCCGCCTCTGGCTATCACAAGGGGCCGTTCACCTGCAGCAAGTACAATGTATAGCGTCTCAAAATCTATTGATAGAAATAATTATAACATGATTTTCTCCATGATTTCTTTTTAGTTTAGTCTGGCCAGTGTCCCTCCGGCCACCCTACGAGGGAGGGGGAGACTAGTTCAGACCCTCCCTCCTCAAGAGACCAGATCTTGGAACTTAGTACATTGATCTAATGAATGGTTAATTGATAAAACAGAAAGGATGGATTATTACCATTTAGAGTTAGCCATTTCTGTGATGGAGCCTCTGCCAACTTTTTCCCTGAAGTTGAATGGATCAGCACAGAAATGAAAAGTAAGATCCTGATCATCTTCTTCTGATGAGCCTGTCATGGATTAAAAAGTTACTTGGTCAATGAACAACATGAAACAGAAGGACATGCAAAGAAAAGGAACATTACAATGACTTGCACTACTCAAATTTCAATTACTTTTTTTTTGTTGTTGGGGAGGGGGTAGAGCATTTGGCATACTTTCAAATCTGTGAGTTAGAACTGAAGGGCATGAATGTAGTAGCCATAATAACATGTAACTTCCTTGCATATTAATGCAGACAGTTTTTCTTTTCCATATTTATTAGCTTGTACTTGGGAACATAATGGCACGAAAATCTTGAAACTCCCGGCCTGTAATGAAAATCAGGTACAACTTACTTGCATCTTGTAGGTTATGATGAGGACATAAGCATTCCCCTGTCAAGTTCCTGGGAAAAAAACACTATGGAATGTGATCGAAAAGTGGAGGTGATGAAGAAGACTGGAATTTGATTTACTCCCAAAATGGTGTTTTTTTTTCTTTTTTCCTCCCTCTTTTCTGGTGACTCCCACACACATTTCTCGTATTAATAACTGGCCAGGATTCATTCACTCTAATTATAGTTCCTTGTTTCTAGTGACAAGGCAAGTTGTGTTGTCTTCTTTTCCGCGGGAAAGCAGACAGCTCAGAGCCTAAAATGGCTTAAATCATTTTCTGAAACCAAACCCCCTCTCCGAACACATGACCAACGATGTCTGGTTTGATGGTCTTTTGACGAGGTTTTCTCAAGGTCACATTCCAAAGACCAAAAGCAAAATAAGGCTAATATATAAAGGAGCGTCTCAATTTCCAAAATATAGATTATTCTCGAGGCTTTCTCCAAACAACTTTTTACTAATTTTGTGAATAACAGTGAAAAAGTAATGATAGAATATTAAATAGTAGTAAAAAGTAGGTAAAAAGTAATAATAAAATAATGAATAGTAGTAAGATATTTTGAGAATACTTGAAGTATTTTCAATATCCAAGTTAGGTTAATCATCTCGTAAACGTATGCAGAAAAATGGAGAATAGAAACAGAATACGCGTGAAACCAGTTGTAATATTGTAAGAGGAACTTGATGAGTTTATTTGGCAATGGATGAATGAAAATGTTGTTGGTTCGATTCTTTGATCTTTCAACGGTGGAACAAAAGGTAATATCATGGCATGGTTGAAATCATGCATGCATCTCCCCATGCAAGATGGTGTAATCAAAACCTCCATGCAGCTAACGAGTCTGGCCTCCAAATTAAAAAAACTTGATGCAACAGTACTACTTCCGAAACCAATGTGCAATTAACTGTCATAAAGATCGAAACTTTCTTCTAAAGACAGAAAACGGTTTTTCCATCCCTTCGATCTGTTTTCAACACCAGTCATATATATAACGCCCTCCCATTGGTCTTATCGTCCATTGATCCACCTCTTCTCACCAGTCACCACTAGATGGCCGATGTCTTGATTGGTGCATGAGACTCTCGGGTAGCACAAACGCTAGCTCAGAGGCTCCGCGCCACTCCATTTTGCACAATGACATGATTTCATTAAGAGAGACAACCTTGGTCCTCTTTTGTTGAAGAAAGTTGAAGTACTCCCAGCTTCTTCCTAATTCCCTATGTAATGATCTCGAAGATGATGGTGCATGCAGAAAACTCTTACAGACTTTAAAGCAGTCAATTCCAATACATCATTATCATTTGTAAGTTTCAATCAGAATATAAAGATTAATTTTGGAAATAATAATTCTTTATCGAATCCCTCCTCCAGTTCTTTAGAGGATATTGTAAAGGATACTTGGACCAACCAAGATATACAATTAGAATCATAATCAAACCATAAAAAGAACGTAACAAGGGTTTTTTTCATAGTTATTAATAGAATTCTTTCTATTTCACTTGAAATGTAATCAAATACGAAAGAAAGAGATAACAGGGGTAATGCTAGATTTAGGGCTCGTTTAAATACATAAATCATTTCACCTCATCTCATTATTACAACTTTTTCAAATTTTTACATAAAATATAATAAACAATTCAATTTTTTTAAATTTCAAAACAATAATAATATTTTAACAATATTTTATTCAACTCATTAAAATCATCTCATCTTATATCATCTTACTATCCAAATGAGCCCTCAATCCTATCGTGTATAAATCTAGTGCACTTCTTTAAATAAAAAAAACATTGATCATTAAAATAATAATTTTTTTGTAAATACTAAATTTTTTATTTTTTTCAAAATGAATGTACATGTGTTAAGAAATTTATAAAATGTAGCATTAGCATTGGTCGATATATATGTATACGCAAAATCACATGTTTTGCATATCCATTTTGCCATTCAAGTAAAACTTTCATGTTGACTTATGCATATTTGAGACAAAATAATAATATTATTTTATTATTATTAATTTTTTTCTAAAATTAAATTTCTTTTATATATTTTGCAATTAGCATCCACTATATACATTTGACATTAATAATACAAATGTAATAATAAAAAATTAAATTTTTTATATATTATATTAAAAAATAAAATAAAATAAAAAATATATATATAATGTATTATAATAATAAAATGAATGTACAAGTGAATGTTTGTTGTGTTGTTGAAGGAAGGATAAGAGACAAAAATTGAGAGAGAGTGTGAGAAGAGAGATAAATAATGATTAAAATATGTTTTATAGAGTGAATAATAGCTCTTCAAATTTAGATAAATACTGTTCATAACTAACTAAATATACGAATATATATAAGTTAATATAGATAAATTTAGATTCATATTATACAAATATGACTTTGTATATACATAGTTCAATCTGATGCTCATGAAACCTAAAGGCTAAATGCAAATGCGACATGTAAAATTAACGATCCTTTTATATAAGAAAATTTAGAAGTGACGTGGAGGGATGAATTTCCGAAAATACCCACGCCACAGGCACGATTACAAACGTCGGCCAAAAAATCCGCGCACGGAGCAAGTTGTAGGATAAAGTAAAGTTTGTAAACCGCATCAGATCCCAACCTTATTGCCGGGACCGAATCACTCCTCGCTTTCTTCCCACGACGAAATCAAAGCGCGCGAGAGAGAGCTGCAGAAATTTGACTGGAGATTGTGTGTGTGAGATAGAGAGATGAAGATCACGGCGCTCTTGGTGTTGAAGTGCAACCCGGAAGGGTCCGATCCGGTCATACTTGTGAACGCCACGGACGTCAGCCACTTCGGCTACTTCCAGAGGTCCAGCGTCAAGGAGTTCATCCTTTTCGTCGCTCGCACTGTCGCCAAGCGGACCCCTCCCTCCCAGCGCCAATCCGTCCAGCACGAAGGTTTCACGATCTCTCCTTCATATCTTCCTTCTTTGATTTTCTCTTTTTGCTTTTTTTTTTTTTCATGAATTAATTCGGTCTAGAGTTTAATAAATTCTATAGCGTGAAGGTCCTGATTTTTTTTCTTTTGGTTTTTTTGGAGGTGAATTTTGGTTGGTTTGTGTGGAAACTGATTTGGTTTTGGTGATTTTTAAGGAATTTATTTTGGTTGCCGAGTGGTTTTTTTCGGAAATCTAAATTTATTTCATCTGTGATTCATGAGCTTGAATCAGGTAATTTATGTGTAAATAAAGATGGAGGTTTCTTGAATTCTATCGGCATTGATCGGATTGTATGGAAATTTATTACATATTTTTATGAATTTCTACCAGCTGTCTGAATGGTGGTGATGGAATGGATTTTTTTAGGAATTCCCATGGTTATTTAGATCGTACTCGAATGGTGGAATTGTATGTGTTTTCGGCTTTATGGAATTTTATTAGTATCGCATTTATTGGTATATGATTAAAGGCTTTGCTTGCGATGATGTGTATTGAATGCTTTGTTTATGAAGGTGGACGAATTTGGATTTTGTGTTGCAGAGCTCCTTTTTTTGAAAATTAATCATTGATTTTTTTATTGGAATGAATCAGGAAAATGTTTTTTTTTTTTATCGGTAAACAAGATTTATTGATCATAAGGATAGGCAAGAGCCCAATATATTCATGAAAATGTTGTCCCACTTTTTATATTAGAGTAACATGATTTATCCTGATTTTTTTAATCTAGTTTTCTGAGCATTCCTAATTATCAAAAAAAGTTTTCTGAGCATTCCTTCTGGTTTTGTAAATCCGATTTGCCTTTTTTTTTTTTTTTTTTCCAATACAGAGTACAAGGTCCATTCTTACAACAGAAATGGCCTTTGCGCATTGGGCTTCATGGATGATCACTACCCAGTTCGAAGCGCCTTTTCTCTACTCAACCAGGTATACTCAATATAATCATTATTCATCTGTATATGCATTTCTTTTCCAGGAGCTAGAATTCTGGCATCATTGTGTTAGATAATTGATCAACCTACCAAAAAAAAATTGATTAACCCACCAGATTTTTGCTTTCTTCCATGTAATCATATCGTTATGCTTTAAGGTTTGTAAGGTTGAAGGGTGGGGACTTAAAGGTGATCAGGGAAATGAAAAGATCTACTTGGATAATTATTCTTGTTGCTGCCATTGATTTCATTATGCCCACACTTCATAGCTATAGCTGTGCTGAAGTGCCTGTTTTTGGCGTGGAGGTGGGTGTTTAGGTGGGTGTCTGTTGGGAGGGGGGAGCCTGTGTGCTTGTATTATAGTTCCCGAGGTTCCTGTAAATTCAGGTTCTAGGATTGTTGAGATAGACGCTTTATATATGCTTGCAATAAGGTATAGCTGATGATTGCGTTGCTTTCCAGGTGATAGATGAGTACCAGAAAAACTTTGGTGACTCATGGAAGACTGCACAAGCAGATAATACCCAACCATGGCCCTATCTGAGTGAAGCTTTGACAAAATTTCAGGTACTTATAGATTCAATCTTCATCATTTTCTAAGATTGTGTCATAGCCTCATAGGTGTCAAATAGATTGATGGCGTTTTATTTATCAAATAGCACTATCAACTGGGTTTTTCCTTTCTTCTATTTTTTTTCAATGTTTGAAGCTTCAAACATTAAAAATTTATATTTCTGTTTCTTAATAGAATTTTATTTAGTGATAACTGAATAATTTTCTCTTTCTTTTCTTCTTGTTTAACTCTTCAGGACCCTGCAGAGGCTGATAAGTTGTTGAGAATTCAGAGGGAGTTGGATGAAACTAAAATTATACTCGTAAGTGTTGAGTTATTGCTATGATAGTTTGTTTGAAGTTGTAATATGACTGATTGAGCTGCGTTCCTTCAATTTTCTTGATTGTGGATTCTAGAGATTATCTTTTAGTTTTTTTTTTTTTTTTGATACGATTCTTTTTTAGTTGGATATGTGCTTTTTCCTTAATTAAGCAATCATCCATGTTGGATCTTCAGTTGCTTCATAATTCTCAGATCAGTTGTGCATGATGTTTGGCAGATTGTTTTTGGTTTAACATTCTAGCTTGGCTTTGATACAAAATTTCTTCCCTTTTCTATCTTAGAAGGTAAAAAAAGAGTTGTAGGAAGTATTAAAGACAAATTACAAGAAAATGTGTTTTTTTTGGAATACTATTAATGAAAAATATGTTGGAGAATTTGTTGGGTGGGGGAGAAGGGGGAGGGAGGCTCAATGTTTCGTAGAAAAAGGGGTTTAGTCTTGCAAGGTTTCTTACGTTTTGTTTCTACTTTTTTTGCCTCTCTCTCTTACTTATGAGCGTGTCTTTTGTTTGATACAGCATAAGACTATTGACAGTGTACTTGCACGAGGTGAGAAATTGGACAGCTTAGTTGAGAAGAGTTCAGATCTCAGTGCAGCATCTCAGGTTGGTTAAGAAAATTTATGTATCAGCAATATGCATTGCCACTATACTCATCCATAGATCTCACACGGTATACTGCATGAGCTTATTAGTTTAACACAATTATGTTTTTTGCTCATATCTCTAGTAATCTGTCGTGCTATTGTACACATTGTTAGAGTTGGAATTTGCTGTTGTTTTCGCCTTCATTGGACCCATTTGTTGTCAACATTTAGTCTTGAGATGAACAATTTGCCTTTTTGAGACCAGAACACTGTAGCGACAATATTGAAAATTGAACTTGAAGCTTTCATTTTAAGGTTGAAGAAGTGTCATGAAATCAATTCAATTATTGTCATCCTACTTACTTTCCTGAACTGGTTTAACAGTCTACATTGAAACTCATATATCCTCTTGAAATGAAACCATGAACCTAAACTTGTTGCTAATTTAAGAAACTGCGTCTTGGTGATGGTGGAAACAGATGTTTTACAAGCAAGCAAAAAAGACAAATCAGTGTTGTAGCATACTGTGAACTTCTTCATCAGGCGGCTCTCCTGTAATTGCATTCACATTTTCAAAGGTCGAAGCTGATGTATGACAAATCGTGATTGTACTATGTCTATATCGTTTATCAATTGTTTGCTTTGCAAAATTCTGTGGTATTTCCCCGTATATTCTAGACCAAAGAAAGGAAACTGTGTATCAGCAGGAGATCCTTCTATTATAGTATTTATGTGCTTGACAAGCTCAATTCAGATGGTGTGTTGTGATTTTTCCATTGTTATTAGTATAATTATATATATATATATATGTTCCTTTTGAAGCCATTCCATCATATATATTATAATTGGCATGAAATTGGAATTATCTCTGAACTTTTATGGACTCTAGTTTTAAGTCTAAATTTTGGCATGTAGCTTGATCAATAAATACACTGAAGACCATGGAAAGTCTTTCTATTAACAAGTGCATCTGAAAACCCAGAACTCGTTCGGCTTCTGAAATGACTCAATTGAAAACTGCACCCCCGTTTAGATAAAGCTCCCTAATGCTTATTCCTCTTGAATTCTATTCTATAAAGTAATTCAACCACTGAAAACTCTTCACAGCAAAAACAAACTGAAAATGTCTCAGATGAGAGGTTTTATTGCTGACTGATATTTCACAGATCTTAAACTCCATACTTCATAGCCCAACTTTCCCAAACATATACTTACTGTACAAAAACCGCAAAACAAGCAAATCAACACGATATATCCAAATCTGGAATCTGGATGGTGCTATCAAGGTCTTGTGATCTTTTATTTTATTGGAAGTTAAACAGAGTAAGCACATATTGCCCTATTTCCCAAAAATTGATTTAATCCACCAGATGCCTTTGGTGTCATTAGGGCCTTCTCCCTCTGGTGGAGGTTCACTCTGTGGTGTCTTGTGGAGCTTGCTCACATCATACCCCTCATCTTTTGCCCTTTGAACTAGCTGATTGTATATCTCCTCTTCCAGATGGGTTTGCCTGCATAATATCTAAGAAAACACCACCCGAAAAGAAACCAAATTACAACAGAAAAAAAAACAAACAAAACAAACAAATGTCTTATGCATTATTATGCAATACACAAACCACAGAGACGAATTAGATAAAAATCTGAAGAAACCTTATAAACTCAGAAAGGAGACAAAATACAAGAAGCCAACTTTTTTCAGTGAAATACTTATAGTAATATACACAACTTGGTCATTATCAAAGAATCATGACCATAAAAATCCAAACTTTCGGTGTGAAAAAAAGTTCTTCAATTCATAACTTGGAAAAACTGAACAACTCTTGATCAGAAATCAACAATAAGATAAATAACCACATAAATATCTATTGAATGAAAGAAAAAGGCATCAAACATTTAAAAGGGATGACAAAAATCATTAGGCATACCCAGAGAGACTTCCTGGCAGGCTGGCCAATCAAGGCAAACTGATAGTCATCATCAAGGAACAAAACCCAGTAGTCACCCACCACAGGGATGATGGGCAGGAATGGTGGCACATAGAACTTGACTTTGAGCTTAGCTTCATCGCTTTTGGGATCAGCCTTGTATGCAGTGCCCTCTATGTAGCCTCTTTTGCCATCATTCCAGGTCTCATTCAGCACATGCACTGTTCCATCTTCTCTCAAAGTGTATGTAGCCCTTGTATTCACACCATTCTTGGGCTGGAAACTTGATGGGAATGAGGCTATCTCGTACCACCTCCCCATGTACCTATTTATGTCTAGCCCCTTCACCACTTCCATCTCTTTGTTTGCCATTGTTTACGTCACAGTGTAGAGAGAGAGAGAGAGAGAGAGAGGGTTCTGGAGGTTTTTGCGTTATGGGACTTGAGGGTTTTTGCAGATTCAGGTTGTTGCTTTATGGGATTTGAGATATGGAGGGCACGGCTGAGCTGCGTTTGGGGTAATGTGATGCGATGCGAAGAGAGACGTGGAGGACTACGAGCCTTTCGTCTGTTGCGCGTAAATTGGGTAACTAGCAAATATACATGATTGGTACTACTCTGCCGCCAAGTGCGAGTGCCGCGCAAATTGTAATTTTTTTTTTCTTATTTCAAATATTTTTTAAATATGTTTCAACATTTTTAAAAAATAAAAAAATACAAGTATACTAATAGTTACTTATTTAATCATTAATTTTTTTTAAAAAAAATTAAATGCATAAGTGGTCAAAATGAGGGAATAAATTAAGGAAGTACAGTAGCATTATTCAAGATATATGAGAGTTTCTTGGCTGCTCCAGTATTCATAATAGTTATAAAATAAAATTAAAACACTTCAATTGATAGGGAAAATTTTTACATTTATAGGCAATTATGTCATAGCGGTGGAATATAAATTATTTTATTTGTTTGTTTTAAATAACTTAAGTGAGGGATTGTGACGTTAATGTGGATGAGAAAGAAACAAATGGGATGAAAGGATTGGAACAACATATGGATATGTAGATCAAGACTTGAAAGCTCTGATGAGTTGAAAACTTGTGCCCATAAAGGGTCAGAATGCTTACAATTATTGCCATCCCTTACATTTTGTGCCCACATTATATTATTAAATTTTAATAATACAAGGTACGTGATAAGATGAGAATATCACACCCATTATTTACCCATTTCAAAATGAAAAATGATAAGGTTACTATCTTTTTTTTACTCATTTACTATTTATTTTATATTTATTTTTTTTAATTTTTTTATTTTACTTAATGGTTAAGAAAGTAACTATTAGTAAAATTATATATCTTTTTAATTTTTTCTTAATGGTTAAGGATGTTAAAAAAATACTTAAAAGAAAATGATAAAAAATAAAAAACTTAAAATAACTATGAGTAGTAAATGAGTAGTAATAAAGTAATAACCCTATCACTACCTTTTTAAATTTGACAGTTGTGTGTTCAATCACCAATAGAGCTAGAAAAATACAGAAAATTATGTTGAAAATATTTTCAAAATAATTAATTATATATTATATTTATTAATAATATTTTTGGGATGATTTTGGAAGTTGTGAGTTATTTTGAAAAGAGATAAGTTATGGAAAGTTTATAAGATTTATTATATGTGTTATTATACAGTTGTATAGTGCGTAGTAATGTCCTTGGTTTACCCAGAGGGCTGGAGTTCGAGTCACCTTTGGCCATTTATAAATAGACCAATTAGTCTGTCATTTGAGTATCCCAGAATTCAATATTAGAATTCTCTCTCAAAATTTTCACTTCTTCAAAACTTGTTAGAATTTGTTTGTTCTTGAGATAACAGATTTCTAATTTATTGATTGAATAGCAAAATTTGAGAGTATTCGGGTATAATTTCGTGGGTGCATAACGTAGTTAGACAAACAGATTTGTTCTAGATTTAATTGTCTCTTGAAGACAAATTTGCTTATAATTCGTGTGCATACAGTTATTGGTGAGAGTGAATATTATCTTAAGGATTCAAAATTTGTTAGAATCTATTTGTTCTCAAGAGAACAGATTTCTAATTTCTTGGTTCAATAGCAAAATTTAAGGGTATTCGGGTCTAATTTCGTGGGCGCATAACGCAATTCGACAAATAGATTTGTTCTAGACTTAATTGTATCTTGGAGACAAATTCGCTTGTAATCCGTGTGCATATTATTATTGGTAGGGGTGAATATTTACTTAAAGAAAGCGATATTGTAACGTGTATTAAAGCAACTCTCACTATTTTTTGTTTTGCAGACTCTTTTGTTCCAACAAATTAAGGAGAAAAATGAACGTATTAATGATACACATGACAACAATCCAACTAATTATTTATGAAAATGATATTTGCAGTCATGGAGTGTGCAAGTATCGCATAATTCTTTTATAAAAAATGAGTAAATACGAGAACCACATAAAAAAAATTAATTTTTTACACGACACTTACAAACTTTATGTCTGTAAATATTATTTCTTTATTTACTAGCACTCTAGCATCACCGCCATCAGCAAAAAGTAAAATAAACAAACAAACTGAAAAAAAAAATGGTAAGAAGAAAATTTATGGCCATTATTCGCTCCCACATCTCATACTTACAATTTTTTTTATAGGATATAAATATATTTTTTATACAGAGTGAAATAACAAATATGAAAAATAATTTTCAAATGAATAATTAATATGTTCATGGAAGTGCATTAGAACCAGAAAAACTTTGACTTTTGAACCAGTGGGATGTTACCTTAACCAGATTTTGTAATATAAAAATTGGCACGACTGAACAAAGGTGTATGATCGATCGGTTGGTCTGGCATGGTAACATTTGGTTACGACTCATAATTCATAAATGCGAAGGCTGACTTTCTCAAACAAGCACAACAGCGGAGTTCAAAACATGAAAACTGGTACACTTTCTTAACTAGCCAGGTGTGCTCTAGATCTCACCTTCTCACACAGAGAAAAAGAGAGGAGAGAGAGAGAGAGAGAAACATGTCAAGGCGATCTGATTCTGGGGTATGCTTGAGGTTTTGTTTGGTCGTGTTTGCAATCGTATCAGCTCTGGGAGTGTGTGGGCCGGCTCTTTATTGGAGGTTCAAAAAGAGTTTACGGCTTGGGGGTACCGCAGCCTCTTGTCCTCCTTGCATCTGTGATTGCCCCCCTCCTCTATCCCTTCTCAAGATTGCTCCTGGTATAAATTCTCTCTCGCGCTCTGGGTTTCGTCGTTTTTAATTTGGTTTTGGTGTATTTTTTGTGGGATGCTGCAAAAATCTGTTTTTGATTGGTTATATATTGATTGAAATGAAATTAAGCAGTACCAATGTCATGAATTTGTGTTTTTGGTTCGTCGTCTTGCTGATTTTGGATTAAGAGCTTTTTCTATTTGTTTGCTACCCGATTGGTTTGAGAAAGTTAAACCCAATTCAAGTTTGGATTTGTTTTCTTATTCAGTTTCATTATGTGCTGACAAACTCGTCGATTTGGGGCCTTTTAATAATCTCGGATTCTGAGATTTCTAATTACCTGCCTCATTAGAATACTTTTCAATTTGTAAATTCCAATTCAGATTAAGAGGTGTATTTCTGTTTGCATTTGCCTGTGATTTGGATTTTTGTCCTCTTCGTTCTTGGTAAGGTGCTTCTTTGTTGTTATCACTCTCTGGTAAACTGAAGAAAGAATTTACTGGCTACTTTTCTGGATGCTAAGGTTATATCATATGGCAATCTGTCTATTGCTTTCCTGCTATTTGTGATGTTGAAAGTATAAGGGTGGGCTGAAACAAAAATAAAATCCAAATGTTTGATTCTAGATGAAGAAATGGAGAATAGCCATTCGTTTGGCAAAAGTTAATAATAGATCTAGGGGTTTGCTTCTCAAAGTTGTTTCATAGAAAGAGGGTTTAATTTTACTTAATTTATTGAGAAATCTTCTCTACATGCTTCTATAAGTCTTCTTTTGCACTTGTTTCCTTGCTTTATGTTTCATATAGCTGTCTGCAACTTCTTATTCCAAGGTTTGCACAAACTAGTTTGGCTATCAAAATTGCATGCAGATCTGAAATTCGACTATTGATTTTCTTGTCTTTTCTTTTTTTCTTAACAGCCTTATTTGCTCTATTTGGGATAGGATTGTTGATTGTATACTAATATTTTTCATCTCTGGTTTTGGTATTATTTTGCAGGGCTAGCTAATCTCTCCATCGCAGGTTAGATTTCATCCTGCTGACTCAACTTGGTGAAGAAATTACCATGTCAATTTTATTTATGTTTATCTATATTCTGTTAAATTATTGAAGAATCTCATTTCATCTAAACAGCTTATTTTAGAACTTGTTGATATAAATTTGATTTTTATAACCATGGAGCTCCAACCTTGTTATATCCATTTAGCTGTTTGCTAAATGGCACTTTTCCTGGGTTTCAACTCATTTTGTCCTTTCTGTCGGGTGTTTCTTCTTGGCTATTTCGATTCAAATGCCAGAAAATCTAAACAGCTTATTATAATATACCCCAAATCATGCCATCTTCCAATAAAAAATTTTAGGATATTCTTCCAATGGATGTGGTTGTTGGCACTTACTGCTTACAGAATGGTTATCTTTCTAGTTGTTAGTGATATGAATCTGATATTGATTATGCCAATGAGCAGACTGTGGAAGTAATGACCCGGATCTCAAGCGAGAGATGGAGAAGCAGTTTGTTGACCTTCTGACAGAGGAGTTGAAGCTGCAAGAGTCTGTTGCGCAGGAGCATGCTCGCCATATGAACATAACCTTTGCTGAAGCTAAAAGGGTGGCTTCCCAGTACCAGAAGGAGGCAGAAAAATGCAATGCTGCTACTGAAACCTGTGAGGAGTCCAGAGAGCGGGCTGAGGCATTGCTGATAAAGGAAAGAAAGTTCACTTCATTGTGGGAGCGACGTGCCCGTCAAATGGGTTGGGAAGGGGAGTAACTGTAATCTATAGAATTTGATATATTTGAATCAAGTTTTTCGGACCACCAGCAGTGAATTTTTTCACCCGTGGTATTTATAAAAGCACGCAAGCAAGGTGCTTTGAGTTGTCACCTTGTCGAAGCAGAAATGCTCTCTCTCTCTCTCTCTCTGTCTCTCTCTCTCTCTTGCATTGCCATTAGATGTCATGTATACATTAACGTTAAATTATAAATTACAAGGTGATGGATCTCTCAGCTTTACCACTCACTAATATATTGCAGTTCTGATCATCTTGTTATTCGTTAAGAGAGATGTTGAAGGGGGCTGTTTGTATTACTTGTTACGAGCATTTCCTTCCTGGTTTGTAAAGCAATTTCGTAGGTTGGTTGTCGTGTTTCAATGTTTTTTCAGCTTAAGTTTAACGACTTTAACCAACTTGGTTTCCAGTTTGAGAATTTGAATTTTGAATATTAGATTCAGATATAATTATGATGTCATTACCGATTAGCATTAATCAAGCTTGCTTCTTTTTACGTATTCAATAAATAAATAAAGCTTGCTGCTTGCAGTTCCAAAGGGTGTATAGTGCACCAGCATTTGGACGAGGTTAGCTTAAAAGACAAAGGTATGGCCTAGCTTAGGTGGTTTATTGCTCTCCTGAAGAAACAGGCCCCGTGATGCATTTTCCCTCTATCCAAACAGGGGCTGAATATCCAGATACGTGGGGTCGTTTCTATCTCCTCAACTGTCAATCGATTGACTTTCTTCGTAGGAAATACAGTCCAATATTAGATTAGATGGGAATAAAAGCTTCCTACACCATACCGAAAAAGACACCAAAAAACACGGTTTCAATTTTCAACGTTCATGCACCGACACAACACAGCTGTGACGTGGTCTTTACTTTTATATATACACATGCATATACGATATATGCATATAAATATATATACATGACCCTACGTATTACATAAAATTTTAATTTAGATCTTTCCTAGACTGATCAATCAGATCTATCATACACTACCCAGATCCAAAATTTCTCAAAATATCAGGCATTTGTTTTTTGGGTGAAACTTGAAGCTTTGTTGCTTCTGTGAGCTTTTGTAGTAATGTAAACTTCAAGGAGTAACATAGTGGAGAAGAAAGGCTATGAGCGGGGAATATTGGAGGATGATGCAGTGCATGTTCCTGGGTCGAAGAAGCCAAAGTTGCCGGCTTTGGCGGTGTTTGTTATCTATAATTGTTTTCACTGAATGAGTTACTCTTTTGGGAGTCCATTTCTTAACGTTCAGCTTTATGTGCAGTGTAATTGTGGAAGCTGTGAAGGTGGATAGTTTGCAGAGACTTTGCTCATCTTTGGAGCCTCTTCTCCTCAAATTTGTGAGTCGTAAAGTCATTTTTTTTCCTTATTGAAAAAGAAAAAACAGAATTCTCTATTCTTGAATATGTTGATCATTTAAATATGTCTATTAAGTGCAACAAAACTGCAGTCATAGGTGATAGCCGTGCATTTATCTCAATCTGATGTTTCGGATATACATTTTTTTTTTTCCGGGGAGGGGGATGTAATTTAACTGAATTGCTGCTCTTCTTTTAGCTCACCCTTAAATGTTTGGACTTTACACACACACACACAGAAAACGACTTTCTTGTCCTCTTTATTACGATAAATATAAAATTATTAGAAAAGAACTCTTAACAGCGGCATACATATTCAGAGTGCACTGGTCACTGAATAGATTCTTCATTCATATTAATCAGGATTCTTTTAGTTCTTATTACTATTCTTTGTTGTGAAAGACATGGAAAAAATAAAGTAGCAAGCACCACAAGACATATCTTCATACTTCTCTTCTTTAATGGATCTATTCCATCTCCTAAATTTTAGGATTCCAAAACCAACAGAAAAACCTATAAGGGTATCACCTCATGGATGTGAGCCAGCATTAAATTGTTGATATCTTGACTGTTTCTTTACATTTTAACTTCATGAAATGGAAAATCTTAAAATCAGGAAGCAAATGTGGCTCTCTAACTAACTTATTTTACAGTTCACATGTGTAGGATGAGGCCACAGTGATTATGTCTATAGCTTGCTGTTCTAGTTTGGTTAGCATTTTTTTATGCTCTCTTTTAGTAAACAGCACATTCATTTAGGACTTCATACACATTTCAGTGGATACCCTGGTGAAGAGAGCATCTGATAATTGGCATGAAGTAATAGAATATGATAGCAAAGTCTTGAACTCCCTTGCCAGTACTAAGAAGAAGATAAGAGCCTCAGCTGCACTTGCAACTATAGCTGACCACAAATATGCCTCAGATCAGAATAGTAAGACTATTCAGAACGGACAGCAGAATATCTCTGAACCGGGCACACATTGTCACTATAACCACCAATCAGTCCCTTGGTTGATTGAGTTTCCATTTTTGAGGTCTCGTCAAACACCAGTTATGACATTAAATTACCAGCAAGAAGAATTCTCAAGCAGCATAGATTGTATGTCACTCGGAACTTCTGCAGTTGGGGGTTCATACTTTTCAAAAGATTGGTCTCACCCAAGGAATGGTCAAGGGTCGGAAGATCTTTTTGCTGAAGAAATCCGACTTAGGAGTGCAGAGATGTTGGTGAGTGATGATATGCAGAGACTTCAAAATACATATAGTATGGGAGTCGGTGTTGAAATGGGGGCTGGTTTTGGTCTTGCAGATGAGGCTTGTTTCTCTTGTTTGGTCTTGCAGATGAGGCTTGTTTCTCTTGTAGTGCAGAATATCTCTGATAGATAGGACATTTCAGCATCAGCATGGCCGGAGCTCAGGGAAAGCTGTTGTTGGATGGCTTAAGCTTAAAGCCGCTTTAAGGTGGGGGATATTCTTTAGTAAGAGAGCTGCAGAAAGGAGACTTCAGCTTACCGAGCTAGATTGACTTGAATCCTTATCTATTTTCATCTCGGGTTCTAGTGATGATATAATATGGTGCGTTGGAATTCGATGATTTCACTGCCCAGAAGACAGATAGAAAGATGAAAGATTGGGATTCAGGCATTTGGATAGAGGGGCTTCACACGATTTCAGTTTTCCTTGTCCTTGGTGACTTTATTCCCACCAAAGAGTATCAACGAAAGGAGATGAGAAAGAATAGTCACGTATCAAGTTGGATGTTTCCATTTAGACTGCGTTTAGATGTTGAGCTAAATTGAGCTCTTTATAAATAGTAATGAGCTGAGATGGTAGAGTATTGAGTTTTGTGAGGTCCACTTAAAATGAATTTAAATGTATTTAGATGTTAAGATGATTTTAGATGTATTTATAAGAAGTTAAAAAAAGTTGTGAGTCTCACGTATAAAAAAGTATTGAATTGAAAAAAGTTGCAAGTCTCACGTATAAAGAGGTTTTGAGTTGAGATAAATTTAATAATTTGAGAGTTGAGTGTTTGTATGTTAGACTTAACTTAAAATTAATTTGAATTGATTTGAACTCAAATGAGTTTGACAACCAAACGGGGCCTTACTCGTTCCAAGCATCTTTTCTCTGCAATTTATTTTCCTTGTCTCATGAATTTCCCCAGCATGCATTTCTGTTCATTTGTTTGTAACATCATTATTCTTTTCTCGATACTAATTCACGATGTAATCTTTTTCAATAAGGGAAACACCCCCTTGCGTATATTTATCAGTGTTTTGTCTTTGTATTAACGGTATAAA
This sequence comes from Juglans microcarpa x Juglans regia, assembly GCF_004785595.1. Lineage (NCBI taxonomy): Eukaryota > Viridiplantae > Streptophyta > Magnoliopsida > Fagales > Juglandaceae > Juglans > Juglans microcarpa x Juglans regia. The sequence continues at coordinate 19,208,711 of NC_054609.1, forward strand.
TCCCGAATGCATATAACAGCTTAAGACTGTCGTGGTGGGTTTTATTTATTTATTATTATTATTTATTTTTTTATAAAGTGTCATGGTGAAATTGCAATCGCTTAATTTCTCCAGATGTCAAATAAAGTCTCTCATAATGTTGTTTTCAAACATGTCACCTCAAAAGTTACATATTTTTCTTAAGTTAGAATAAACGTGTTTTTTATCTGTTAATTCTAAAAAATCATATTGTTTTAAACCAAACAAGATAAGTAATACCTTCTTCCCTAGATCGGCTTCTCTGGTGTTGTTTTTGCTTGTTTTGAGATGATTGTTGGAGACTTTCACCCTATTGAATCTTTTATCTTTGTAACTACGTATACTTAGTTAATCTATGTTATGCTTACCTTGAAAAAAAAAGATAAACCATTTTTGTATGGACGTTACATTTATATATGTTTTCTAATAGGGAAATTATTTATAAAGACTTGAAGTGTACAACTCTCACTCCCTTTAAAAAAGAAAAAGAAAAATGTAGGTAGATATGAAACCCACATGAAAAAATTTATTTATTTTTAAGATGGACTCCACTATTTTTCAAAATAAGTGTACGAGACTTGTACACCCTAATATTATATTTGGCATTACTTCGGATAGGGTAACCAAACCACCTTTTATTTCTTGATTCTCATGTCATTTTTTCCACCAGCAACAAGAAGAGAAGTCCAAAGAATTAATGAAAAAAAGTCTGATATTATCAATTGCAACCATAAAATAGCTTTCAGTGCAAAGAGAGAAAAGTTAAAAATGACAACACAAAACGGATAAGGTAAATAGATAAATGGTACAATCTCCTCTTAGAGGAATAAATTTATGATGTTTGATACTCTTCAATTCTCTAAGAATCGGAAGTCTCATATACAAGACCCAAGAGAGTAAGCATCAAATCCGAATTCCCCCCCATCACTCAACATTGTCTGATTATGTTCCTGCATCAGGTGCACATCATCCTATCGCAAAATGATCAACAGGAATAGAATACTAAGTTAAAATTATAAAAGGCCATGGATAAAACAGAGAATCATGTTGCAATAAATTCAAAGTATCCTTTTTTTTTACAAGTAATTCAAAGTATCTTATTAGTAATAAGTAAAAATCAGGTACTCTATATGTAAATGGTATCATCATTATTCAATCAAATGAAAGATACAAAGAACTTAATCGGTAGGACACATCATATACGACCATAAGAGATGCATGACGAATATCTATTTACCTCTAGCATTATCACAAAAGCAAAATCTTTAGTAAAAGATCAAACTAGGGCATCAATAAAACAATCATCAATATGTCAATAACATAACAAAGAGGAGTGATTAGTATGTAGTCAGATCTGCTTTGATGATATGAATAACTTCTAAGGTGCTGGTGGATATATCAGGGAATGTTTCAGTTACCAGGAGGTTCCAAGAAAGGTTTGGGGCATCTTTGTCCTAGATAATGTAGATTTTTATTTGAATACTCTGACTTTTCTAAGAAAGGTGCTTTGTTTAATCAGATGGCATAAGATGTAGGCTTTGACAGAATGTGATAAGTAATGGAAACTTGGTTATAGTGGGTCCGCATATTTCCTTTGTAAATGGTCTTTATAATTTTGCTTGTCTAGAATTTCTACGACACCTTGGTTTTTGGATCTTGAATGGTTGAAACCACCAAGGTGTCCTGCAATGTTATCATGGTATTCTCCATCACAAGTGAGGGCTTGTTAATAAAATTAGAATTATTTCATTCTCAAGTCGGTATATAGAGCACACCATCCACATCGCTTAAATAGTAAAATTTGATTTGTAAGATTTAAATTTTAAAATTTATCTTCCAAATCAAATTGTGTCATGTAAGCATTTTACTAAGTGTGCTCTACACACCGGCTTGAGAATAGAATTTTTCATAAAATTATGGGGTATTGCCCTCTTCCAAAAGAAGGAAGAAAAAGACTTCCAAGAATGCCTACTGTTTTTTTTTTTTTTTTGATAAATTCAATGCAAGTCATAATGAGGCTCATTTCAGTTAGTCAATTGCATAAGATGCCTTCTCTAATTACAAAAATAAAGATGAGCCCTGGATGCTGAAAGAAGCATCAGACAAGATCTCTCGGTACCAAAAATATATTTTTATGACTGAAGCAAAGATGGTTACAAGGTATGAGCTCTAGATTTGAGAACCAAATAAAGCTGCCTATCTCAGCAATATGTGAGCAAGTAGACCAGCAAAAAAGATTCCTAATAAGTTGGAAAAATGAGAACTTCCGCGTAAAGTTCTGTTGATAAATATTACTACCCAACATCCCATACATGTGATGACCCCCTAAGTATTTATCAGTAGAAGACATGTGATATATTTCATGTGAATCATTAAATTAAATTTCTTGGCATGATGAATCAAGATTACAACGAATCCAGAAGCTTAGCTACTCTGAGTCTCAGAATCTGACATGAAACCCTCTTAAAATTACGACTTAAAGAAGTGCATATAGAAAAATGAAATAACAGCATAAAAAGAATGATATTAATTATACCTGTTTCGTCACTGCATTCACTATATCATCCAAAGAATCATAATTGTTTTGAATGAAACCATCCTGTGACTTTGTTTGCTCCAAGAGGTAGTTCTCATTGATCATCATCTTTGAGTCCGGAGCAGATTTCTCAACCTCACCGTGTGGACCAATGGATAAAGCACCACCATGTAATTGGGAAATCAAAGACACATCAAAACTCTTGCAGCAGATTGCATTATTTTGGTCCAAACTGCGGCCCAAGGGACTTATTATACCATTGGCAGAAACCATAGAATTTATGGTATTGACAGTGTGGTTCAAGTTTTGATTGCAATCCTGCTTGTGTTCTTCCCATCTTTGCTTTAATGTGTAATTCATGTCCTGTACAACATTACCCATCAAGCCTTCTTGACAGTATGCATCTCCTCTTGAATCCTCTAGAGGAGCTGAAACTGCACTTCTTGAAGAAAAATCAATTGGGCCGTTTGTAGTACAGGGGCCAGTAGAAGATATAACAAAGTTATTATAAGGAAATTGATTGTGATTAAAAGGCTCTCTCAATGGTACAGCATTTGATGAAAATCTGGATAACTGAATTGCACTCTGCCAGCTTTCATTACTGCGATTATGATCCAAAAAATTAGAACAACCCCCACCACCAATGTCAAAAGTGTCTGGAGTCAGTGAAGCCACACCAAGGGAATGATTTACAAATGCTCCCCTGTCATCCGGCAATTGTGGATTCCCTTGTACCACCAAAGGATGGCTTGAGGCACCGGGCAATAAACTAGTTGAGCTACCAACATTCACTCTGGTGTCGGAGAAGCCGTTAGAGACAGCTGTAAAACCTCTTGAATCCGTGATGGGATTGAAATCTCCAGTGGAGGAAGTGCACTTGCTTTGTTGCAACTGAGTCAACTCTAATGATGTCAGAACTCCTTGAAATAAACTTGCACTTTGGTTTGAAGGTAACGGAGTTGGTTGGATCTGCCCAAGAGTATTGATGGAGCTGCTCAAGTTTTGACCACTCGCTTGTACAGGTCCAGAAGAAGTAATTCCACGAAGTACCAAACTGGCATGGGAGTTTAGTCTACCAAGCATCTCCCCTGGTGTATATGATGATAGAGCTGAGCTTGAGAGCCTTCCAGATCCAGCCAAGGAGTGAAACTCCCCGAATCCATCTAGTGAACCCATCCGCATGTACGAGGAATCTGCACCACCCAATGCAGCAACCATACTAGCTTGCTGTGCTGCCACACTGTTGATTCTTTTCAGGTAGAGCCTATATTTCTGAAACATAAGATCTGACAGTAAGCAAGGTGCCACTGCAATGTAGAATATTTTTATTTTATAGGAAATGTAGGTTCTTAAGTCTTCTCAGATGTCCCAACTAAAGTGCGACCTATTTTCATTGGGCATATATACCCCACTTTCTTTCATGTAGGCTAAGCTTCTTTCCCAACTAGTTGGGGCACAGGCATGCAACATACAGCTAAAATCCCCAAATTGTAAAAAACTACTGCTGATCAGGACAACCCTATCCATGATTAGAAAAGTCAGAGTATTCAAATAAAAATCTACATATTCAACAAGTAATCAATTCCCTTTTGAGATTATTGTTCAATTGTTTCCAAGTACTTCATGCCAAATCTTTGACAATAGTAACGGCCTTCGAATTCACAGTAATATTCCATCTAACCAAATCTAATGCCATTCATGGGTCCAAAAGCTTTCTAATTCAACACCTCTCGCAGTCTTGCTATCAAGGCATAAGGATATTTTATTTACTTTTGAAAGTGGAGAAGAATGATTTATACCTGCAGATGGCTTGCCACATTTTCCCTTGTAAGTCCTTCAACATTCATTAGATCAAGAATTTTCTTAGGAACAGCCTCTGCATTAGAAAGAAAATGAGAAGGAATCAGGCATGATTATATTCTGGCAACAAATACAAATTATAATATCTTTGTAGTAGAGACTCACTTTCGAACCCTAATTGATTTACAGCTGCAACAAACTTTCTGTGCAGCTCTACAGACCAAACTACCCTAGGCTTCTTCTGATTTGACGCATCTTCATTCTCGTGTTCATTTTCTTCATCATCTTCTTCCTCATCTTCATTTTGTTCCTTCCGCTTCCTACAGAGTTTTCCATCCTGATCTGCACTAACTGTTGATATGACCCCTAGTCTACTGTCTCCGCTACCATTGCAAGCTTTGTCTTCATTCAGGGAGTTGTTTTGAACCTTCGAGTCAAATTTCTTTCTTCTGATCACATGTTGCCATATGTTTTTGAGTTCTTCAATTCGAACAGGTTTCAACAAATAGTCACATGCACCATGGGTAACCCCCTTCATCACAAGCTCAGTATCACTATGGCCTGACAACACTGGAGCCACATTAAAACGACAAAATTAAGTCAAATAAGCATCTCATTCATTGATTCCAAATAGATAATTAAGTTATCTCTTTCTTAGATTGAGCTCTCAATAGAAAAATCTTTCCACTCTAACTGGAACTCTTTTTAGACCTTTCATCTATAGCAAAATCTAAAGAAAGTTGGGGACACCAAAGCACAAGAAATATCTCAAAGAACAAAGCAAAGCTCAAGCTTACTAATGACAGGGAGGTCCATTTCAAGCCCCAGAAGCTCAAGGAGCTTAAAACCATCCATGTCTGGCATATTCACGTCACTGATAACCAGGTCAAACTTGTTTCTGTTCTCCCTCAACATTTTCAATGCCATAACAGCCTGATTGGTCGTTGTAACTGCACAAACCAGATATCACATTAAGAAGCCAAATTTGAAAAAATATGAAATTCAAAACCCAGACACTAATGAAAAGTGAAGCATTTTCTCTTATCCTACGATAGAAAACATAGTCTGCATAACTGGAAGAGTATACAACAGTACTTAAACCACCGCTCATTAAAATCAAAGAAAAATCATAATTATACCAAAATGCTCAAAGAGCAAAAGCAAATCCCATTTACGATTTCCAATCTTCTCTTATAGTACAAGATGGATTCTAATATGGCATCACCTTTCGGATTAAAAAAAAAAAAAAAATGCTATGCACAACACCAAATACGAACACGTTTCAATAGAACACATACAAAGCTTCATATAAAAACACGAATTTTGTAAAATTAGAAAACCAACAACAGTTCAAGCACCATCCAAATGCTCCAGAAATCAAGCCAACTCCATAAAAACAGAAAACACTTAAAACAGAAAGGGAACAGACCCTGATACTGGCATTTTCGAAGCAGGGTGTCCAACAGTTTTAGGCAAGTTGGATTGTCATCCACAGCAAGAACACGCATACCCGCCGGGAACCTGTCCTGGTCCATATCTTCACCCACCACACCAGCTCTCTGGTTCTCCACAGTCATTCTGAATTAGCAACAACGGAAAGACTCAGACGAGAAACAGAGCACCAAACAGAGACCACAGATAAAAGTTTCAATTTTGAATGTTGGGACTCAAATTTTCAAGCCTTTTTTACCAAACCCAGAAGATAAAAGAACGTGCGCAAGAGACTCAGAGAGAGAAAGATCAGAAGGAGCTACTGAGAAAGTGGCTGGAGAGAGAGAGAGAGAGAGAGAGGAGATGGGTATGGAGAGTGAGTAAAGGCTGTACGAGATGCACAATGATGGTGATGGCTAGAACAGAGTGAAGGGATTCAAGTATTCAACCCAACAAAACAGACATCTTTTCTAGTATTGTAGTGAAAGACTCTCTCTTTCTGCTTCTCTAGTAACCTTCGCTGGTAGAACTGTTCTCTCTCTACTGAATATTTTGTCTCTTGCTTTTCTGTTCCAACAGAACTGCCGACTGCGAAGCCTTTGTATTTATTTTTCAATTTTTAATTCCCCTCTATATTATTCATTTGGGCTCTCTCTCTGTCTCTGTCTCTGTCTCTCTCTCTTCAAAACCTTTTCCTCTTTTCAATCAATTTTTAGGTAAAGTCTTTCCCTGTTCGTCTGTCTTTCTTTCTCCAGTCTCCATATATCCTATATGGGAAGTGAAAGACCTTTAGGGTTTTGATAACGTAGGTGTGATGCCCACCACAGTCTCATAGACCCTACCCTTTTTCTTTTATAAAATGAATTCATCAATGAGGAATGTTCAGTTATAAAAAATCATAAAGACATTTGGCCTTTACCTCTTTGTGGCTTTTCTAAGTCAAATTGTACTTTCTAAGTCTATTTCATGGGGTCCCACCATTGCTATATTTCATTCATTCAATGATTTTTTAATCATACCCATTATAAGTAATGTGTTTTAGATCAAGAAATGGTACGGCCACAAGAGGGGTTTATAAATATAATGTTCATAATTACTAATTCCTAATAATTACTTCCATGTTACCAAATTAGAAAAAAAAAAAAAAAAAAAGCATAGTGAAAAATGTCATTATCAACCTTCAAATATTCTCTTGCGCCTTAAATGCTAATGATATTTGGATGGACATTTATAGGTCCTAGGCACGATATTTATGTCACACATGCTTTTTCACATGTCAACAATAAATTTCTAACCTTCGAGGTTCTCTTTTACCATTTTTGCATCCTCATTTTTTTTTATCAGTCATTATTTATTACTTCACATCTTATAAAAAATATCTCTATACTTTATAAAAAAATTATAGATATAGAATGTGAAAATGAATAGTAAATGATGCATAGCATTCCTCTTTTAACTATGCTAATTATAAATCTTTTCATATTATTTATTGTGGGGACCTCTTTTAGTTAAGTCAAAACTTTATTTATTAGTTGATTTGGCATGTCTCTATGTCATACACATCACTCTTGTGTCTTGGTGTGTCAAAATATAAGCTTGCAAATAAAATTTTTGGAGAATTTTTATGACTAATCATTTGTATAAAATCAAATAGGTTTGTGTTGGTTTAAATTAGATTCAAGTCATTAAAGAATAAATCTAAATGTAACTTGATTGACTTGAGGTGACACTTTACAATATGTTTAATTTATTTATTTATTAATGAAATGAGTCATTTGAATTAATTTATAAGTTACGTGGGTTGACTCAAAAGTGACCATGCTAGCTATTAATGTATTCAAGTCAACTCAAATTCAATTATGTCTCATTTTAATCTTATTCTTTTGGCGTTGAGTTTAAATTATCATTATTTTTTGAATTTGGATAATCTTATTCTAACTTATCCCATTATCTAACCTTTTATTATACAACATCATCCTCTAAACATTTTGGAGTGCAATCATCTCACAGTTTTTAAAATCCCAAGTCCTTATTGCAAAGTGGTGTCCAATCCATAATAATCTGTTTATCAGATTGTAAAAAATCCGATTTCCTCAAATTTATGTACGCCCTTTTATCATATGATCGATGCTATAACCCTAAAAAATTTCTTCCTTCTTCCTTTCTTTTTTTTTTTTTTTTTATATATATATATATATTTTTAAATGGGTTATAGCATAATGGTGAATGTAAGAATACTTAATAGAGTAATAAAAAATAGAAACTGTTACATATACAAAGAGATTACACAAAATAAACTCACAAACTGATGTACCTTCATGGAATCCGTTAGACCTATTTTATAATAAAAATAACTTTATAAACTAACGTACCATATCAAGTCACATCAATTTGTGTATTTATTTTTGTGTAATCTTTTTGTAAGTAAAATATTTTTCATAAAAAATACAGTCTGAAAATATAAAAGTCTCACGTGCTCTCCTTTTAAAAAAAATTGAGTCTACTATTAAAAAAGATAATTTTTTATATGAATTCTAATTTTTTTTTTTAATTAAAGTGCACGAAATTTGAACAACTATAAATATCATTTTTTCATAATATAATTGCCTTAAGAGAGAGAAAGAGAGTAATTAAAACAATCATATAACAAGATTATTTGCCATATTGGCAACAACACCATAATTAGCCAAACAAAAGGAGCACAAAACTCTCGTCGGTTTTAAACCTTATTATTTGAATTTTGAACAAGCAATGGAAGACCGTTTCTCACGCAATAGAAAGAGAAGGTGGAGGAGGAATGAGTATCCTTCTCCTCTCTTCTCTGCGCCTTAAAGCTTTCCCCCCATAACTATAAAAAGTACTACACCACTTGTCATGTGATCTACTTTCCACAGCTTTTTCCACGTTTCTAATTCTCATTGGCTGCTCTCAAGTCCCGAAACTTTCGGACCCGATATTTCAGATTCCGGCCCCAGAAAACGAGATGCAGCCTTTTCCTTCTGATAATTAGACGTCTTTTGATACCAGGATATGTATTTCATTGATTACGACTTCTCTTCACTTCAAACTTGGGGGCCCACCCATCAAAGACTTTTTCTTTCTTTCCATTTTTTTTTTTTTTTTTTTTAATTTCTTTAATTCACATTTTAATAAGGTTTTTGTTGAAACAGTTGCCAAATTAGAAAGATGTTTAATTACACCTATTTTGCACCAATTTCTTTTGGCCAATATAGAAATGGGGACAAAAGAAATCATGTGTTATAGGAGAGTTTATGAAAGATAAATATTTTAATTATAAATTGATATAACTTGAAGTGATACGTCAAATTATAAAATTATTTTTATTATAAAAAAATATTTAACGTATATTTACATAAAGTCATGTAAGTTTGTAGTTTATTTCTGTAAAAAACGCCATTATTTAGATAGTTATAATTTATGAACAACACTGTAAAAAAAAATTACTTCGTTAAGTTTATTTATGCTATAAAGTACTCGGATGTTTCATTCTATTGGAAAATGTTGTCTCTGTTTTTTCTTTTTTTAGCCTTTTATGAATGAAATATTTGGGTAGCGATGAAGTTGAATATAGGTATGTTTGGTGCGATCAATAAAAAAAGTGAGGGTTATTAATAAAATTAAAATTCCGTCATATTTAAAAAAGAAAAAGAAAAAGAAAAATTATTCGAAATTAGAGTTATTTTTATTTATTTATTTTTTTTCAGAACCAAATCTAACAAGAATAAAAGAAGAGCGGTGCTACTCCCACCGTTGGGAGCTCCTGCTAGTGGTTTAGGAATGAGTTTTTTTTTTTTGTATTTTTTTAACACATTTAAATATATTCTAAAAAATAAAAAAAATCATAATATTATTAAAAATACTTATTTAATCATTAAGTAAAAAAAATAATAATAAAGAAATAAAAAACTCACAGCGATAGAAACAAATGACAAGAGTAGTATTTTTCATAAAAGAAATTATTCACTGTGGAGAACAGGGGAGGACTAGAATACTAATGCAAAAAACAGTCTACTCATAATACTGGGTGGAGAGCAAGTTAAAAATCCTGGCTATCAGAGGCTTTTTTCAGGCTCTTTTGGCGAAATCACCGGGCTCTTGTGGTTTTCTTCCAATGGATCATCCTGGTTAAAATCTCCAGCTACATCACCCATGCTGCTACTCTCATTGCTACCAAATTGATTGACACCATCTGACCCCTGTCAAATACCACCATCACCGTAATTTCCAGCAGTACTGCCATAGCCTCCACTGTTCACACCTTCGTAAGTGTTTCCACCTGCATAATTACCATCACCGCTATAGCCACCACTTCCACCAAAGCCACTACCAGCAGCACCACCTGCATAGCCGTCACTACCGTATTTACCACCACCACCACCTTGATAATTCCCACCAGAACCATACCCACCTGAGCCATATCCACTACCACCAGCATCATATCCTCCACCCACCACCATAAGCACTGTTACCATAGTCTCCGCCGCCGCCACCACCACCATATGCATTGGAACCATAGTCGCCGCCATAATTGCCACCTCCAAAGCTGGGGCGAGCCCTATCAGTAGCATAATTCACCCTTACACGACAACCATGAAGATCCTGTCCATCCAATGCCTGGATAGCACTGGAAGTCTCTTCACTGTAAGTGTATGTAACAAAGCCAAATCCTCTGGATCTACCAATCTCACGATCCATAATGAATCTTGCTTCAACAACTTCACCATATTTTGCAAAAGTTTCCTTAAGACTTTGCTCATCTGTGGCATTTGAAAGACCTCCAATAAGAAGTTTAGAACTTGACATGGACGACAAACATCGTATAGCTTGATAGACTGACGGTTTCAAAGCACAAAATTCAGAGCGGATCTGCTTGCTCGCTCTCTGTCTAAGCATATTCCCAACTTTACTTAGGAAAGCCATTGTAATAACCTTCTCTACCTCGCAGTGAGACTATGAAACCCTAAGGTAGATTCGGCCATTCGGGGAATATTGAGGAATTCCTCCAAAAAGGGATAGAAATCATAACTACTACTCCTTTATTGTTGCAACTGCTTGTCGATTAACATTCATTCAAAGGCGCCCTCAATACCTACCATCATCTCTATTAAAACTTCAACAAATTTAAAAATAAAAATAGATAATTGAAAAATAACAGTATTCTTGTTTTCGAAAAATATAAATAAAAACAATAAACTTTAATCAAAAATAAAATTTAAAGTGAGTACTACTACTGGATCATTTGAAACTTACTGCTTAGATGACTATTTTGATGTGGCATCATCACGTAGTGCCACGTGGTTTATTAAAAACAAAATTATTCAAATCAAAAGGGCATCTTGAAAAACAAAAAGATAAAGACTGAAATTCTAGATTCACTCTACCTTTTTGTGTTTATATTTTTAATTTTTTTAATAAACTGCGTGACAATGAAATAGACTGTTAAGAATAGGGTCTATAAGAATGGCACAAACAATGAAATAAAACAGGCTAATTGCTGCCAAACCCATGTATTTCATTTCTGAAGATGATGATAGTCTTTACAATAAAGCTTAAGTTTGTTAATTAATTGTACATTAAATCCAGATCAAGAAGCACATTCTCTTGAATGCGAATGGGTTGATATCACGAATGCTACCTCAAAAAATGGTAAGCTGATCAACAGGATCAGTATGCATCAAACAGACTCTGTACGATTCCTATCATTTTGCCATATCTTTGTAATCAATATCGTACCGAGACAAACAGCTAGCTTAACTGCCAAACACTGGATCCATGAATCAAGCAAGCATAGGCAAGATCTATATATAATCTGTTTCGGTTTCCAAATCATCAAGTACTGATGATCATGAGAAATTAGAAGCAGCTATCATTTTCCAAATCTCAAGCACTTATTGCGTCTCACTTGTTCTGTAAAACTGGTGTTAGAAGTGAGTTGTGCCGTCTGTGGTATCATGAATGAGAGTTTCTCCATTGCATTTATGAACTTACGCAAGTGCCTAATGTACTCGGGATAAGTTTCGAGGTTGCAATGGCCACCACCCTTCACCCATAAGGGTTCATATTTTTCCTTGGAAAGTTCCCACAAACGCCTTCCATGTGACCAATCAACAATCTCATCATTTGTTCCCTGCAAAGGATCCATCAAGTGGCATATGCCCATCATACCAATAGCAGTTAGAATGAACCAAATTAAAGTCTTAAATGAGTCATATATGCTACATGCCTCAATCACATCATTTCCATCACATGCATTGTGCTGATGTGGGATTGATCAAGTAATAAATTCTAAGTGTTGATGGATAATGACACGACGACAAATCGGGCAAAGATTGATGATCTTTAATGAATCGCCTTCAATTCATCCACAGTGAGAATTTTCCTTATAAATCTATGATGATTCAACAAAGAACAATGTAAACTTTTAGAATTGATCTTATTCTTCCATAGTATTGTATTAGAAACAAAAATCCTTTTGATAAGTTTCAACCAAGCAAAAAGTGATTAAACAGACTATTTTGAGTACACAAACCATGAATTTATGAAAGAGAGAAGAAAAAGGGAAAATGGAAATGAATCAATAATTCAAAAACCAAACAAGGTTGAAGACCTCAAACACAAAATATAATGGTGGTGAAGGGTTCCTTAGTGCTGACATGCAAGATGGAACTGTCCATGAATCATTTGGTGTGGTATAGAACATGCACCTTATGCACCAAAACATCTAACAAATAAAACGAAACTAGAAATGCTCTATAAACTTCAGAAAGAAAATAGGTAAGAACCAGAAATCAAATTCATTATAAAAATGGAATTGTACAAGAAATTTTTTATTTATAAGCCGGTGTGGAGAACACACTTATTAAAGTGCTTATACGGTATAATCTGACTTGGAAGAAAAATTTTAAAACTTGAATCTTACACATTAAATCTCTCCATTTAAGTGATGTGGATGCTGTACTCTACACACCGGTTTGAGAATAGAATAATTCATTATACAAAATGTTTTTGCAAAAACAAAAGAAAAAGAAAGAAAGAAAGAACACTTACATGTATTACTAAAACTGGACAGCTGACATTCCGTATTTTGTCTATATTCTGAAAGATTGCAGGGAGCTTCCTCAGAACAAAAGCAAGTAAAAAAGCTTGAAAACTAAGAACAGTAGTGATCTGAGCCAAACTTACTTTGAAAATGTCGAACCAAAATGTCATCTTGACCGGATACAACACCCGAATGCCAGAAAGAATGGCACTATGAAGAACAACACCCCTCAACGTGCGTAACCGAGAAGCCAAATGCAGAGTCGGCCCACTTCCAACAGATTGTCCATACAATATCAAATCCTCTTGCTTAATCCCATATTCCCTCTTCAAACAATTGTACACAGCCTCTATGTCGTAATATGTGTTCAACTCAGAAGGCTGCCACAATTACAGAGATATTGTCAGATGTACAGTTATATAGACAAGTACTAGATCATAAACATCTTATTCTTCTCAAGTTTGGATAATAATTAGAAGTTTTGAGTGAAAGATTAGGATCATCCTCTCAGTTTTGTGTAAAACCTGAGAGTTTTAAGCGAGATAAATAGACACATGAGATGAATTCAACACTATTTACTGAGCATTTGATGTGGTCTCAAAAATAATAAATGCCGTAAGACCACTTAGTGTATCTATCTCTTTTTTACTTGGGTCGATTTTTTTCTCCAGTCAAGCTAGATAAACATTATTCTTTCGGAATTAACTAACTGTCTGCAGTAGATTTTCCAAAGCAAACGGAAACTGTAAACGCAAATTAACCAGCCATCTTCAGACAGTACCTACCTTACCGGTGGATGCTCCATATCCTGAATAATCATAGCTGCAACATATCAATAGATACCGAGTAAATAACGAAGGAAAGGTTCTTAGTACTGCTTTAAATGATCAAATGAAGAATACAATGCAGGTGCCAAAATTAATCAAATGGATTAATTAATTAATCGCATCCCAAGAACATCATCATCATATACAACCAGTCCAAATAGAAAACAAATAAAAACAACCAAACATAATTTAAGAGCCTTTCATCAACGTATATCTGAAATTTTCCAAGATTTGGTAGAGATAGACGTACGCATTACACCTAGTTATCAAGAAACAAAATCAAGCATATTATTACAGGCCAGCGAATTTGTGGACAAATCAGACCAGATCCATACGAATGAGTCTCACCAGATGGCTCCAATATATGCAAAACTAAAAATACAAGGCGAGGGGGAAAGAGAGAATTGAAACGATATCGAGAACCAAACCATAAACTCAAGAAAAGAAAATCTCGGAAGCTTGGAGTGGGGGAGAAAACTGAAAAAGTTGGAAAATCAGAACCAGAAAATAATAGATAATTTACGCAAGCAAAACAATAAAGAATAAGATAAAACAACCACACACAAGGGATTCAAAAACGCAAATACAACCATTAAAAAAGTTTATGAATTGGGTACTGGAAAAAATTAATAGACAAAAATTGGAAGAAATGTTCATCCAGTAATCATCCAACGATTCCAATTACCCCCGCAAGAAAGAAAGGGAGAAAAAAAAAAAAGCCAGAAAAGAAGCACCGAACAGAGCATATATAGGAGAGAACCAAAACCATAAACATCCACAGGCATTAGGCCTATGATGACAAACCAACCCGGCAAAAGCAAAAAGTACCTCATGACATTGACACGCAGGTGAGCCCTGAGCTCGATGAAGAGCTCGTGCATCTGACCAAGGTCTGCAGCGTTGCCATGCGAGTACAGCAACGTGAACCGAGCAAGGGGATGCCTCCAGAACATGGCAACAATCTTGTTCCCGCTTTTGCTGTCCAGCAAATTCATTTCCACGTTCATGTCCGCCGTCACCCCAGGTAATACCGGCCTCCCATTTTCTTCTCTGTATATATCATACGTTGGCGGGTTTGGTGGGAAAAATGCGAACTTTGCAGCCACACTCGACGTCACATTGCCCATTTAACACGGACCCAGTTCAGAAATGGAGGTCAGGAACAGAACCCCGTATTTTTTTATCACATGGGATTAAGATTTTCTCTTGGGTTTACTAGAAGATAAACAAAAAAAAAAAAAATCTTCTTTTTTTCCAGGTATTTTCTGGTTTTAGGCTGGTGAAACTAAAGGGAGGGATTGGCAGAGAATAGATCCGATCTAAGCGGGTGAACAGGAAGTGGCGTTAGCAAGAGAGGAACAAGGTCCCTGAAAAAATAAGAAGGGAAAACACAAACCAAAGAGAAATTTATGAGAAACATAGAAAGTTCGAAACTATACGGGAGTTCTTGTTGATGGTGATGATCTGTACGACTAATGTTTTCTGATTTTGAGGAAGTTACGAAAAGACAGTTTTACCCTGCAAAAGACTATTTCATTTCTTAACACAAATTCAATCTATCTCATCCTCTCATCTAATCTCAAACAATTATTATAATTTTTCAAATTTTTCATATAAAATATAATAAATAATTTAATTTTTTTAAATTTTAAAATAAAAATAATACTAAAAAATTATATTATAATAATATTATATTTAATTTTTAACAAAATATTTTATCTCATTTCAACTGAATAACATAACTAAGCCTCGATTATTAAATAACTTGGAAAAAAATTATAACTCAATATTTCACATAAAACTTGTTTATGCAAATGCCACCTGCAAGGCTGCAAGACCTTAAATCATAAAAGTTGATCTTATATTTGTTTAAAGGGCAATTCCGACATTTTCAGTGGAGCTTGTAGCTGCATGCATGCAGGGATGTCCCCATTATCCTGAAAAAATATCTAAATTAGAAGGTTGGGATAAATGCAGAAAGGGAAAGATCAACGGCTGAGATTTGGTCAAACAGTGGTGGGATCTTCAGAAAGAAAGACAGGACAAAGAGAGTTTGATAGATTGGGGGCAGTGATTTTAGAGGCAGAGCCAGACATTCCTCGTTTTGTTTTCCTCATCTATAGTTATTAAACGATGTCAATTTCCACAACTGTCCTTGTTCCTCTAAGACTTTGACCACAATTTCCCTCCCATTTACCGTAG
Source organism: Juglans microcarpa x Juglans regia (assembly GCF_004785595.1). NCBI lineage: Eukaryota > Viridiplantae > Streptophyta > Magnoliopsida > Fagales > Juglandaceae > Juglans > Juglans microcarpa x Juglans regia. The sequence goes on from NC_054609.1 coordinate 19,224,585, forward strand.
CTTTTGGTAGTTTTTAATTTCTATTTTTAAGTACAGTATAGTTACAGAATTATCATACGTTTGCACCTCTTCATATTTCTTTATAATTTCTGTTTCAACTTCATGGTTCAAAACAAAGGGATACATACATATGTTGCTTCTATATAGTTGCCGTTATAATATTTCGATTCACGTTGATGTCAATACATTTATCTCTATTTTCTTCTAGATTTTAGAATTTGAACAAAACATTTAAAGAATCCGCATGTAATTGAGAATTATGCTGCTTTTAGATGTTGAGTTGAGTTTAACTGAGTTAAGTTCTTTATGAATAGTAGTGAGTTGAGATGATGGTTTGAGTTTTATAGAGTTTACTTAATATGAATTTAAATGCGTTTAGATGTTAAGATGAATTTAGATGTATTTATTAAAAGTTAAAAAAGATTGTGGGTTCCGAATGTAAATAAGTATTGAATTGAAAAATACTGTAGATTCTACATGTAAAAAAGTTTTGAGTTGAGATGAGTTTAATAATTTGAGAGTTAGATGTTTGGATGTTAGACTCATTTAAAATTATTAGACTAAACTGAATCTAACAACCAAATGGGATCTTAGTCAATACAAGTAAACAATTTAGAAAAGAAAAATGATATTTTCAGTCTTAGAATATATAAGCTCTGCAACCTCATTTTAAAAAAATTAAATAAATTTGAGACTCACATGAAATAAATATTTTTTTTTTATGGTAGATCCCTTCTTTTTATAATGTAGAAATGTATATAATATTATTCAACAAGTAATAATATCGACTCAATGAGACATAGGCCCTAAAGATAAGTGTTATTCGAAGCGATTAGTTGTTGAGAGAGATTTACAAGTTGAAATACTTTCGCTAGTGAATTTTAGAATGTCGTAGCCCATTAGATTGTATAACCACATGCTTGCCTAAATCAGTCTCTAGGTTTGTGCTTATGAGAATTTGGTCCTAAGCTGTAATTCCAAATAAGAAAAGAAGTGACATGATATGGGACTGAGTTGTAATTTTCTTCGTACCTCTCTTTCATGCCATCAGGTGGGAGGGAACTTTAGCTTAGTCCAAAGAAAAGAAAGGGTCAAAGACTCAAAAAGCCCATTGACTGCTTGGAATTTGATGCACTATATATACTTGTTTTTATCTTTAAACAGAAAAGCTTAAAAGCAGTGTACAAAAGCTTTTATCTTATATCAATTTTTAATATGTATATTTATTTTTATCTTTAAGAAATGTATAATTTTATAACGAGGAATAGTCACAAAAAAATTATATAAAAATAAATTTATAAATTGACATGACTTGATACAATATTTTAGATTGTAAAGTTATTTTTAATATAAAGTAGATCTTACGCATCACGTGAAATCGTGTCAATTTATAAATTTATTTTTGTGTAATTTCTTTGTATCTGTAATAAATCTCTCTTACAATTAATCAAGTGATTTCAATAATATCGACTCGTAATCGGCTATTAAGATCTACAAAAATGTCATTAAATTAGTCATTTTCAGCAAAATCTGCACAAAGTTTTTTCATATCTGCCCTTTCACTTTTGACTGTAAATATCAAATTATAATTCCTACCTTACTCATATAGAAATAAAAAGGAAGTTTTCATCCTGTATGTTGTTGTCATTGACTGATAATTTTGTGTCAAAGATAAATATAAATGATTAAATTATATTTTTATATTATTTTAAGTTTTTGAGACATGTGACAACAAATAATATCGTAATAGAGATCTTGAGTTTAAATCTCGATTCTGTAGTACTTTACGTTATTTAAGTAAATATTTCACGCATTGGACACACTCATTAAAAGAGAGATCGACCCATATGTGAACAAATATAAATGATTAAGGTTTCGTTTGGTTACACAGATGATATGAGAAATTTATGAATAATAGTGAGATAATTTGTAAAGTAGTGAAATGACTTGAGTTAAATTTTTTATGGAATTTTAGGAAAGAAGAGATAAAAAGTTAAATAAAAAAATTATAAAGTTAAAAGAGTGTTTGAATATAATTTTTAATATTATTTTTGTTTTAAGATTTGAAAAAGTTGAATTATTTTTTATGTTTTGTATAGAAATTTGAGAAAGTTGTAATGATTATTTAATTATTAGATGAAAAAATTGAAAACTTGAAAATTTGAAATTGAAAAATGTTTATATTTGAATAATGTTTGGATGTTAAGATGTGATGAAATGAGATGATTTTAAAGATTTGTGAAACCAAGTCAGGCCTAAATCTACATCTTTCGATTAGTTTAAACTTTTGAAAAAAGTAGTGATTTCAGATTTTGTATCTCCCTTAATTAAAAAAGCATAAGTACGATTTTAACATAATACTTTCTTCGGCTCTAATCATATTTGACTAATAACAAAATCTTGAGTTAATGTTTATACATGCTAGTCAATCAAAAGTAACTAATTTCTCAATAATTTGACCATATTTAATTGAAAAAAGGATTTAATTATAATTTTAAGTATTTAATTGTGACATTCTATACTTTGTAGAGTAGATTAAAGCTACTTGTTAATTTCAAAATTAAAATAATTTTTCGACGAGCACTGAAAACACTACCAACAATTGTGCCAATGACATTGATATCATATTATTAATAGTTTACAGAGACTTTGTATTTTTCCTTAAAAATATATAGATAAGTCTAGAAGTCTAGAAAATGGAACTTCACTTTATCAGGTAAATATAAGCTTTTCAGGAGGAAAATAAAGGTGAAAATGGAACTTCACTTTATCAGGTAAATATAAGCTGTTAGGAAAAAGGTGGAATATTTGTGAGCATCACATCACCAAAAGAAGGGGGTCAGCCAATGGCACCATATCCATATCAGCCAATGGCACCATATCTTACCTGCAAAGGAGCTAGAACCCCATGGATGGCCTTTTGTTTTACCCAAATGTGTATATATATATATATATATATGAAACGTCATTTCTGAATTTACTTTTATAAAATCTCTTTGTGGCTAAAACATTTCTCCTTACCTATAACACTCAAAGTTAATAGTGTTTTGCTACTTGATACAGCAGTATATGAGATGAAAGGGAGAGAGATTTTCACATTTTCTTCTACTTTGTGCGTGCTAAGTAATTCGTTTATTCAACAACAACAACAAAGAGACGTAGAATCAGAGTACAAGGTATAAAATTTACACTACCACAAACCATGGCATTCAACAGAAATTATCATGTTCCTAGTGTTTGATCTGATGAGACTGAATGGGGAATAAAATCAAGGAAAAAGCTAACTGCCCCTTTTAAATAAAACGTGCTCTTCTTCTAATGCAGTCTCATCTCCAACAACTGAAACCCAAACTTCTGCAATTTTATCAACTGTTCCATCCAAGATTTCTACTAAAGTGAAGGCTCGCTTTGTGCCAATAGACTCTGGCGTTGGAGGGGTTTCATTAGCAGTTCCTTGTTCATCGATCAATCTTTTAACCCTAGGAACAATGGCCCCATTCAGGTATATAGTGTTGTCAGCACCAACCGCAATCATCTTGCGAAGACCATTTCGATAAGCCAGCTCTTTATGCATGTGACCAAACACAACCACACGGATAGAGAACTTGCCAGTCTCTTTTAGGAGGGATATGGCTTGTGCTAGATCTGTATCATAAGATAACATTGCAAGGTAAAAGCATTGCTTAATCTTAGAACAGATGGACAAATTGCAAAATAAAGTAGTTCATTTTACTCCTTTCCATAATCAGCCTCAAAGCCAAATTACCTAGTGTTAAACACTAAAACCTCAAAAGTTGAAGAGCCATCATCCAGGCTTAAATAAGGCAGTTTGATCGAAGACCTTGGAAAAAAGAGTTATCAACAGGAAAAACAATCTGAAAACTGAGTAAAATTACCAGGATCACCATGGTCACCTCCCCCAAAGGCCCAATCTTTTCCACAGATGTCATCCACATTAGACCCCAGACCTGCCCAGGAATTTTCTTTTTAAGTAATGCTGAGAAAATTGTACCAGATAGCTGAACTAAATTTGATGTTGGCAGACGGATACACCTGTTGGGCCATTGTGTGCAAGCAATATAACTATATGACCCTCTGGCACGCGCAAAACAGCTTCATAAATTCTCTTGGCACTTCCATCCATGTCTTGGACTCCATATCTAAGTAAAAATATCAAATCGAAAACTGCAATATTATTCAAAACGAAAATGTGAAGGAAGACACCAAATGTGAAAATGTCATCTGCATGGTGCAGGAAGCATTTTCACTCTAATTCAATGGTAGCTGATGCCGGTGAAGGGATTAGATGTCCAACAAGAGTGGTGCCCATGTAACACCAGCAATGTGGTAGGCATGCATTAGCCATAAAAAAAAAAAAAATCTGAATTCAAAAATCAAGCCGTGACCTCTAATACATGCCTGCCACATCAGTGGAGTCATGTAGGTGTTAGTGACGTAACACAGGTGGTGTTGCAAGTGCATTACTAACTCATGCAACAGGGATGTTTGAAATTGAGACTTGACAGCAATAATATGAAGAGTGCAAACGAGATAAAATAGCATGGTAAACTCCAATTTTATAATATGCTTCTTTAGTAAGAGAGATACCTTGCAGTCAGAAGCCTTTTCCGAAACATCTGCTCTCCTCCACAAGAAAATGGCCGTCCACCCACGACACTTAATTTCATCAGAGGAAAGTCTAAACGCCGATAAGCTACGTGCTCCTCACCAAGACTGATCATTGCGAAACTATTTTCAGCTTTAACAAAATTCTTAAACAATTCAAGCGTAAAGTGTAATCTTCTCAGCAGCAATCAATATATTCATCTACCAGATTATTTTCAGTTGTTTTAAAACATTCATTAGAAACTTCTAGCAACACCATGAATTCTGCTATGTCCTTTTCTAATATCTTTTTCTTTCCATCATAACTGGCAGTGTTTGCAAGTAATGATCTCTCCAGACACAGTTTAAGAATCCTATATCGATTTTCTTTAGCAACCAAAAAGAGATGAATAGCCATTTGAGTTGAGTGATGGAGAATTCTGGTACAAACTACAGGCCCAAGATATTTATGGTATGACATCCATTTGGTTTGCTTACATTGGCACATTAGGTATTTCAGGGGTGAGTGGCTATCAATAATAAATTTGATACGGTGGTAAATACAGCTAAAGCATCTTCAATATTTTCAGAAATTTTCCTCCAATATGCATACCCAAAGCTTCTGGTATTAGCTTTCTCTTATTTCTGACAAGTAACGAATTAGATCTCGCATTATTTATTGAAGTAATAGTCTGCTAGAAACTGCAAGGTGAATCAAGGAATTAGAGATGACTAAGCAAATATTGAATACCCAGTATTAAACATTGTTTGGGATTGGAAAACACATAAAAAGAGAGAGAGAAAATGCTGACATTACCAACCATGAAAATTCCTTCAGAGTATAAAAACAGATGATATATTAGGAAGGTGTCAAAATAATTAGACACGAGAGAAAAATACGGTATAAGATACATCCTTAGTATTTTTCAGAATGTTTTGACCATTTCAGAAATAAAATAATCTCACCATTCAAGCTGAAGTTGAACACCATCCTTCCTCCTGATATTCAAATCAAGGACTTTATTAAGTTGATCATTCGGGAGTGCATACTAGAACTTAATTGTACATGTGCGGCACATGTGCAGAGAGAGAGAGAGAGCAACACACCCAAGCTAATGAAGTGCACAAATTTAAATAGCAAGAAGCCATCTAGTGAGCATATTATCGATGGTTGAAACAAACCGATATGCTAATTTCACCAAAGAAAGGAATAGCTTATAAACTTACTTGCCAGAGAACTGTTGAGTGAACCAGGAATCATGGTTTCCCAAAATAACTGCTTTAGCAAATTCAAGACTTGCAACACTTTGGACAAGTTCAACATTCTCATTACCAAAATCACCTAAATAAAACCAGAGAAAGAAGGCAAAACAAAACAAAACAGAAGATAAAAAGGTTTGTGCATTCAGTCGGTAAAAGAAATAGATCTTACTGATTATCTTTCCAGAAATTAAGGTACAGACTTGTGGAAAAGTCTAGAGTTTGTCAAACATATAGCAACGTTACAAATGCATTACAGAATAAAAGATCCAATCCACTAAACAAAACTAGTTAGATGAACGAATAGAACCTGCCTGTGAACAGCACCAAATCTGGCTGCATTTCATCATAAGCCCATATCAGGTGAGATACATATATAATTCTTTTCTACTTCAAGTTAAAAAAGAAAATAGTGAAAAAAATGGGCGCACAACAATTAACCAAGTAGAAACAAAGGCTGAGGCTCCGTATTGGGAAGTTCTGTTTGTTTTCGGCTGTTGCTTCAGGTGGTTAATTCACCAATATACATTAACCAGAACTTCTAATCAAGCTTTTTCAATTGGGGTATTATTAGAATTTAGGAGGAGGACTTTAAGAAAATGTATTGCATACAAAATCAAAAGGTATTTTTGTTTTTATATTATTTATGGAATCAGACCTAGGAGACTAAGACAATTCCAAATAGCAAAACCTCAATCAATTCAATTTGTTTGAAAGGAGAAAGGGAGAGGTACTATCTATTCTTAAATATCATTTCATATTGCACATGAATCTTAATGACCACGAATTCGAAATTGGCAATGTAAGAAACTATAGAATATATGGAATACCACAGAAAGATTATTTTTTTATGATTTATTCGTACAATTAATTTCAAATAAGACATATCCTTTTCAAATTGAAAAGGAGAGTTGAAGTTATAGTTAATTCACTTCTTCACCCTGGAAACAAAAAGTTGTTTAAATTCCATCAAGATAGTCAATTGTTCATGGAATATAGTACCGCAATTATATTCACGGCAAGCCGAGTAAGAGACCAAATAATATTTACTAAATTACCAGGTTCACATAGTTAATGTTCAATGCAATTGGTCCACGCTTATTTCCATTAGAATGATAATAATGCTAAGAACTAGAATCCACTCCCAAAAATCTCAAACCCCATTTTAACATAGTTATAATTACTGACATTCTTACATATTCAAATCTCGATTACAAATGTTAGGTCCATCAAATATAAAACGGAAGCAAACACAGAATGAAAATTGCAAACTGTTTCTTTAATCATATAAAAGCGAAAAGAGAAAGAGAGGGAAAAAAAAACCTGCAAAAACTGAAGTGCCTTTGTATCTTCTTGTAGATTCCAATCATCATGCTTCCAACCGAACCCCAAATTGTCGTTTAGTTATTTTTTTTAATGTAAAAAATGAAACAAAATAACATCCTTTTGAACAGAGATAGGATATCTAAATTAAGATAAAAACAAAAGCGAGAGAGACTAACGACGTCTCCGACGACTGCGATGCGAGCAGAGGTGGCCATGGAAGTGCGAGAGGAGGGGTTGAGCTTGGACGAAGAAGAGAGACAGCAGAGAGTGGACGCGTGCACCAACGCGGTTGACATGAGGGTTTTTCTTTTACTTCTTTCTCGCGTGCGGGAGTACCAAAAATCTAGATAGTCACCGCTTCGCTGCAAAAAGCCTCAAACTAGAGCATGTCTCCACGCCTTTTTTGCTTTTTATTTTTTATTTCTTTTATGCAGCATTTTTTTTTTAATATACTTAAAATAAAATTCAAAAAACTATATTTACCTATACTGTATTTAGCATATATAGCATTCGCAATTATAAAAATTAAAATATTAATAATTTTTTATTATTGTTGTAGAACTTATTTTAGACTTTTAGTGACATGTTGAGTGGGTAAAGAAAACTTTTTATATATTTATACATATAACATTCACCACCAAGTATTTTAACCAATAAAATTGTGCTTAGGAAAATATTACTTGGTTTCATAAGTTTGCGCTTTCAAAATTACTGTTTTGAGTATTTTAATTTTTTTTAATAATTAAGGAAGTGACTAATAAGAACTTGAAGCTGAGTAGTGCGAAATATATATATATATATATATATATATATATATATATATATATAAATATACACACACCATCCTAAAGAGTTCAGCTATGAAATTTGTTTGGCATCTCATATAACTATCATATTCTAGCTAGCTAGAGATATTCAAGTACTATGCAATAAGATTGTAAAAACCATATTAAAATATCAGCTTAACTTATAGGTTATATTTATAGACATAATGTTGATGTCGTGTTTCGCGGGTCTGGACAATTTTGCTCGGACAGAGGTCATGCGATCATCTGCACAGTAACAAAGGGGATCTCGAGATCCGTTGATTTTTCGATGCTTAAGTCAGTATAGTGTTGAAGATGAAAATGAGTTATATTGAAGATGAGAGTGTAAGATTACTTACTTGTGTGCTGCAAGTAGTTTTTATTTATACTCGTCAACCTGGTATCCATGATAGTGGAGTGTTGTATAGCAGGAAATTATATATTCACATTGTCTACTCGTCGAGCTATCTTTGTGTTGTCAGTTTGCCGAGCTATGAAGTGCTCAGCGTCACTATGTGCTGTTCGAGCCTTGGGCCGCATGGAATGCGGCGTATATTCTGTCTTGGGCTCTTTCTATCTCATTAATGCTGGGCGTGAATCGCCACACGTTTTCTCGTCTGGCATTGAATGCTATATTTCTTCCTTCGTAAGCCTCTCCTGCATTTTCTGTCTTGTTTCTTAATGTAAGCATGACTTGACCTGGGTCTTATACCTAGGTTTTGACCCAGGCGCTACTGTTTGACCCCGTCCATATTTTGTTCTTGGGCTCTAATATGGGCCTTGCCTCCAGCCGGATCCAACCTAGACCTTGTATTTGGGTTCTAATCTAGACCCTGCCTTTAGTCCAATCCAAGAGATTTTCTCCCTTCACAATAATAATGAAATTCAAGTGAAATGGACAATACATGTATAATGAGTTCTTCTATTAAGGTCCCAATATCTCAAGTCACACACCGCCTAACGTAGCATCATCAGGTTAGAAATTTTGTTTTTTAATTTGAAAAATGCCATATCTATTTGGAAAAGTAATTCTTATCTCATAAATAAATGAGCTCTAAATCTCGACGTACACCTGCCAAATTTCTTGAACCCAATCTCTCCCAAATTCCAAAATAATCCAATCCCAACCTCCCCAAACTCAACTCCACCTCAAAGTCCAACCTGCATCCTTCTGTCAAACTTGCTAAATCAGCTTTGTATTGGTTACCAATTTAGGTTAGGACATTTTACAATAACAAGCCTAAAGAGATTCAAGGAGAGTATTTGGTTCAAACACTCAAAATTAATGGTTTTACATGAGTTTGTCAACTGGATCCAGCGCTTAATTCAATCGAGTCAGAAGTCCGGGTTTTCAACTTTGCAGAATTATCATCTTTGTCAACATAATGATCATATAGGTATTAAAAATCCGGCGAATACCAAATATGCAGCGAATTAAAAATCACTGATATAAATATTTGCCAGCGATTATGTTGGTTTTTCCAGCGAGAATGAATCGCTGGTAAATGTGTTTTCCCTTGTAGTGAACGTGCATGCGTACGTAGGAGATATAAATGCAATTACTAGCTAGCTAGCTAGCTTTCAGCTGTCCACAGAATATAAATGCACTTGCCCATTTTGAGCTTCAGTACAAGTGCAGCAGTTGACTAATGCATTAAGGAAATTGCTTAATATCGTGGGCTTGGTCATCATCTACTCTAGCTCTAGAAGGAGCAGCAGGAGCAACTAGCAAGCAATCAGACAGACATTCGGAATGGAATGTCGACGTCTCATGCATGCATTAATCCTTTGGAATCAATATCGCCTTCTACGTACAGACAAAGCAACATTAATTAATATCATGAGATAAATTCAGCATTCTCCTTGAGAATAAAATCTTTGCATGCAAGTCGGTGATCTCCTTCTACATCGATCGATCGAAATCATCGCCTACCATTGTCACCACCCGGTCTGCTGCATTTAAATGTTAAGCTAAACTCAATTGAGTTTAGTTTTTTTTTTTTTTTTTTTTATATGAATAATAATGAATTAATGAGCAGTATAAGAAGTTATGTGGAGCCTATTAAATTGAATTTAAAGTGTGTTTGAATGTTAAAATGAGTTTAGTATTTTTTTTATGAGAAATTGAAAAAAGTTGTGGGTCTTACGTATGAAGATGTTTTAAGTTGAAAAAAGTTGTGGGTCCCACGTATAAGAAGGTTTTGAGTTAGGATGAATTTAATAATTTGAGAGTTGGATGTTTGAATGTTAGATTCAACTTAAAATTAAACTAAGCACCTTAAAACTACACAAAATATCAATCTTTGTGATTGGTTTTAAAATCATGTATATGAACTGCATGATAAAGTGAACTAAGCTTTTTAAGTAGTTGAGAATACACATAAACACACACATGCATATTCATGACTTCGATGCTTATGGCAATTAAATTATAAGTTGATTGTGGATCGAGCTGGCTGGCTCAAACTCTTCAGTATTAATGGTCCGATCGATATGATCTTCTGCATGCACTTTGGATAATTTTAAGCTGACATTTTAGATCATATATATATATAGAATTAATACTGATCATAATTCCTTAAATTGTGCCAACTACTGATCCGAGCTAGCTAGCTACATGAATTATACCTGACCCGACCGGCACGGCATCATCAGTAAACTAGCTGCAATAGTCCTTTCATTTCTGGACCCCTCTATATATGACAATAAACATGCAGCTCCCTCAAAAGTCTTCATTGAAACCGTGTATAGCTACGATCGAGCTTAAAGTTCAAATAATTAAAAGCATTATCTTTTCTATATAAATTATATGCTCTCAAGGATTATCCCATAGAATACAGTACGTTCTTCTTAATTCCCTTGATCATTTCAATGGCTTCAAAAACCTTTGCATATGTACTTTCCGTCGTCCTTTTCCTTTTTCTTCTCCAACTCCACTCCTCTGCCGGACAGACAGTCGTGAAAGGCGTGTACTGGTTTCCAGGCAGTGGATTCCCGGTGTCCGGCATAGATTCCACCCTTTTCACTCATATCTTTTGTGCCTTTGCCGATCTCAACCCCACCACCTACCAAGTTACCATTTCTTCCTCGAACTCTGCCCAGTTCTCGACCTTCACCCAGACCGTGCAGCAAAAAAACCCTTCAGTTAAAACCCTTCTGTCCATCGGTGGAGGAAGCTCCAGTCCTTCCACCTTCGCTTCCATGGCTAGCCAAGCCAGCACCCGTAAATCATTCATAGATTCCTCCATACAGCTAGCCAGGAGTTACAAATTCCATGGTCTTGACCTCGATTGGGAATACCCGTCCACGCCCAACGAAATGAACAACCTTGGCTTACTCCTGAATGAATGGCGAGCAGCCGTGACTAAAGAGGCCAGCAGCACCCGCAACACAACGTTGCTCCTAGCCGCAGCATTCTTTTATTCGTCAAACTATTACACGCTGAATTATCCCTTTCAGGCCATTTCAAACAGCTTGGATTGGGTCAATGTAATGGCATATGATTTCTACGGCCCCAGTTGGCAAGGCAGCATGAATATGACCGGACCGCCTGCTGCATTGTACAATCCAACAAGCCAAGTTAGAGGGGACGCTGGCATCAAAGCTTGGATTCAGGCAGGTGTGCCAGCCAAAAAACTAGCCCTCGGCCTTCCATTTTATGGCTATGCATGGCGTCTGCTTGATGCTGGTAAAACTGGAATATTTGCACCGGCAAACGGACCGGCTATATCCTCAGATGGATCCCAAACGTATAGCCAAATCAGGGATCTCATTACTCAGAGTGGATACATAAAAGTATACAATTCTACTTTTGTGACGAACTACTGCTATAAGGGGCTGACATGGATTGGATATGATGATACAGAGAGTATCTTTACCAAAGTTACATATGCCAAGGCAAAGGGATTGCTCGGTTACTTTGCATGGAGTGTTGGCGCCGACATAAACTTCACTCTTGCTAAAAATGGTTAGTCTCGGGCTAGTTTGAGTCATAGAATATTATGAAAATATTTTATTATTGTTTATTATTTTAATATTATTTTGTATTACTATTCACTATTATTTTATATTCTATCATTATTTTTATTATTATTTTTATTACTATTCACAGAATATCTGAGATCACCTCACTAGCTATATATCCAAACTCAACCTATATCCAATTATTTATATCGATGATCTCTTCCAATTCACATGCTTAATTTCAATTTGGTGATTGCTATATTTAATTTAGATATATGTGTGTGTGATTATTAGCCTCGTTTGGTTATGCAGTTCAGATGAGATGATATGAAATGTTTTGATGAAGATTGAATAAAATTTTTTTATAATAAATTTTTTTAATATAATTTATTTTTGAGATTTGAAAAAGTTGAATTATTTATTATATTTTGTATAAGAATTTAAAAAAATTGTAATGATTATATGAAATGAGATGAGATAATTTGATTTTGTGTAAACAAACCAACTCTAGTGTAATCTAGTGACGTAAAGTTGCTTTTGGGGTCCCGAGTGGATCATGAGAGCTACCCTTCCTATATAATTGAGTCCCTGATGATAATCATGATATAATTAAGCTAGTTAATCCACAAAATATTTTTTTGGATGAAATTTTTCGCCCAAAAATAATATTTTTGTTGTAGTGTATTCATTTTAGAGTGCATATAGGTGGAATAATTATAAAGATTCTTAATCCTCTAACAGAAAAAAAAAAATGTCAATATATATATGATAATAGTAATCTTATTAGATCTAGAGTAAGTGCACTGGCTAAGAACAGGCCGATCGAAGCTAGTTAGCATGCATGAGAATTAATTAAGAGTAATGATTTGTATAAGTTTCAATTAATAGATAAATTTCGTACAATCTCTTTATGAAAAATTAAGACCCCACTATCATGATCAATAAGTGTAGAAAATATATTTTTTATTTTATAAAGACCTATGTCGATACTTGTTTATTTGAGACAGCTTATATATATATACCTAACTAGCATTACTCATTAATTATTATGGGATTGTTTGAATTTTGTGTTCTGATCTTATTGCTAGTTAATTAGTAGTACTGCATGGGCATATATATATTTGAAACGATTAATTTATTTTATCTTTTGGTATTTCTGTATATAGTATAGTATACCTAGCTAGCTTCGAATAATTCATTATTATAATTTCTAACGGATGATGCTAATTACTGTTGTCGCAGCTTCAAGAACATGGGGATGAGCGTAGATCGAGACTATATATATAATATTTGATGATATAGATCAAGCTTATAATAAGGCTAAGATATTATCAGATCATATATATATTATCTATGTGTAATAAGGCCTAATGGGCGGTGTACTTGATCTACTTATCATGAAAGGGATATATATATATATTAATTTAGCCAATATTCCAAGCTTGGCACAGATCAGAAAGTGAAAGTACTCATGAGATTAATATATAACATCCTAATCTACAAAACTATATATTAATTATTATTACGAAAAGAGTTTTTCTCAAGCTTTTATTCGAATTTTAAAATCTCCAGTGGAAGAAAAATAATCACGCCATTGGTATGAAATGAATAAATATTATAAATTTAAAAAATTGAGAATAACGCCATTAATTATTATGAATATATATATATATATATATATAGTGTATATTATTTTATTATTTTCGAAAGATCAATATATATATATAAAACTTAATCAAGTACTTCAACCTGACCCTGGGATCAATAAGAGGAAGTATATCTCTCCTTTAGCAAATCCAAGCTAGCTAGCAAATTAAGTCATGCTGTGTAAATTAATTAAGTCGCCATGACTTCTTGCCATTATATCATAGTTTGCCTAAGCTAGATTGTATCAAAATTGCCAACGCGGGTAGGTGATCTGGATCCTAGCTCTGGGCTCTTATGGCAAATAAATGTGGCCTAATTTATTAGTTTCAAAGTCTTACTATAAGAAAATTCAAAACTTTTACATGCAGTCACTTTTGTATATTTTTTTATACAGTTCATTAATGTAATTGGTTGTATTATTTTTTTAAGATAAAATAACTATTTTAATTAATCATATCAATAGAATGTACAAAAAATACACAAAAATGACGTATATAACAAAACTCAAGAAAATTACTTATTTATTATCAATTATTTTTAACAAAATAAATTTATTTTTATCGTATATAGTCATTTCCATCGCAAACAATTCGTTATAAAATTCAGTTGGGAAATATTCTGAAATGCTTTGTAAACTAGAGAATATGTAAAGTAACAAGAATAAATTAGAAAGAGAGAACCTGATGTTGAGGCACGTTATGATAGACGTTTTCCTTAGAGTAGATTCCGCCGCCTTCAAATTCAAACATGCACTAGGCTTCTTGATAGTCTACTCTCAAGATACAACAACATCGGTTCTCGTTAATCTCCTCGTCGGTATACACAAAAGGAGATCCTCGAACCCGATATAAAATAGCCAAAATCCAAAGAAAGAAAGAAAGAGGAAGGAGGAAGTGTTTCTCTAATTTTTGTCGAGAATTTGAAATTAATGAATTTGTGGGTGGGATTCCCTATTTATAGAGAATGAAATGACACTTGTGAAAAGTCACAACTATAATGAAATGACACTTGTGAAAAGTCACAACTTATTTAAATGAAAGGATAAATGTGAAAAGTCACATCACATAAATGAAATGGTACTTGTAAAAAGTCACAACGTATATAAATGAAAGGGTATTTGTAAAAATTCACAACTAAAATGAAGGAACACTTTGAGAAGTCACAACTTCTCAAATATTGGAGAATATATTAAAAATGTTCCTAATTCACTAAAGGACACAACCTTTTATTTAGTTGGGAAGCGATTAAGGCTCATATCCGCAGGAGGCATACAATAGTTCAAATACCTAGACATATTTTTATTTAAATCTAAACAATTGAACAAATTTAATGATTTACATTATTTTTACTTTATATCAAATATTTTAATATTTTTAAGTTGAAAAAATCACAAATTCATTATAAAAGCTCAATTTGAATGTCGTGTCATATATATATATATATATTTTGTCGTACTTGCTGATCAACAGAGGAACGTGCTGATCATGATCAATAATAAGTTAATAACTGCATGCTCACCAACCATTTTTTTCACTAGTACTACTTACCTACCTACCTACCTAGTTTCATTAATTTAAAAATTGACGTTAATTGGCAAAATCCAATCTCGTTTAATTATATAGATGAAGTCATGATGAGATAAAAGTTAAATAAGATATTATTAAAATATAATTTTTATTTTAAAATTTTTATTTTAATTTTTTTAATATATTTTATGTAAAAATTTAAGAAAATTATAATGATGAGATGAGATGAGATGAGATGAAATGATTTGTGTAACCAAACGAGGTAACTAGAAACTTAAAAAAATAAAAAATTGTACCAAACTCAATATATAATATGCCCATTATGATCTATTTATTTATTCTGTTTACACAATATAATTAAATTATATTATGATTATTAATTATTACAAGCAATAATCTTTTTAGCTACTTATAAATTTATTAATCTTGTAAGTGAGATTTGAAATTAAAGAAAATGAGATGAGTTGGTTTCCAACGAGTCCTTATTGTACTTCCTAACAAAAACCACAACGATTTTTTACGACATGTCAAACCCACGAAAAAGATAAAACTCGAATATGTATACTCTAAAACTAAAAACATTAATATTGGAACTATTTAAATGGATTAATTACTATTTGTGCATTTTCTAATTTCCCGTATACGCACGTACGTACGTCATCATGCAAACGTTGCGGCATTGCATAAGCATAAGTACGTACGTCACGGCCACCGACTCGATATTCATGATCTGAACATTTGATCGAACGGTACATGATCATTTATATCTAATAATTTTATCCACAGTTTCTTCAAAATTCTCAACTCATGATGAGTTCTCACATGCGCTACATGAAGCCAGTACTGTTCAATGACATTTAATTAATTAAACGCCAATTAATTAATCATATATTGATATTCGTACCCACTACACCTTTGTTTCATTCGATAACTAGCTAGTACTTAAATCTAATATTACCATTCAAAGTTGATCAGTGAAAAAAGAAAGAGTTAAGAAAGCTGAAAGCTAATCGAGATCGGAAAAAATATATTGTAATTTGAAGTCAATGACCAATTAATAGTCTCCGCGTTCACATATAATTTGTACTCGTCTGCATGCGTTAACAGAGTTGACCGATTAATGCATACAGTACAATGAAATTAATCATGCATGCTGCATATATGCGTATATAAATAGATGAAGACAGCTTGGAGCCAGCAATCACTACTGCAGTTCGAAATATAGAACATCGACATTCCAAGTACTACGTAGTACTAGTACTGGCTGGCCTGCCTGTGTACGTTGTCTTTGGCCGATCATATATATATATATATATATATATATCTACAGCTAGCTAGCTCATCATCCTCCCATGGCAACCGTAGCTGTTATACTTTTATCGGTTATTGTTGGGTAAGTGTGTTCGCATTAATCTAATCTTGGATTACGTACGTATAGGTAGTAGCTCTCTCGCTCGTATGTGTTAAGATTCTATTAACATGATAAGATTAATTTGATAATCTGTATGAAATTTCATTTAAAAACTATTCTTTAATTAACTTCATTTGTCAATCTGATTTGATCTGAAGTGTGGTTTGAACTATTGTCGTCTCGCAGGTTCGCAACCACTTGGGCTACATATGTTTTTCGCAAATGCATCGGTTTTTGCTGTTGTTTAGGTCTTGCAGGTTGTTTTACTTGTTGCGATACTTGTTGCGATTGATCTTGAAGCTGCTTTGTGCATGATGATCATGTCATCACGAAGATCGTCGTACGTCAAAATAAAGTTAACAACCTGATCATATTTTTGGGTTGTTAATAATCATGTAGAACCACGTCCTTGTATTCATGTCAATTAAATTAATTAATAAGCTGGTCATTTCCATGTTATTTGTAAGGCACTTTGATCAACAAGCTAGCTGCTGGTGACGATCGGTACGCACGTAATAATAATTCTATTCTATTCTAGCACTGTGTTGTGTTTATAATTTGAAGCTTAATTGTAATATTATCACGTTCCGGTCCTTAATTTATAAATGATTTATATATATATATATATATTAATCGAGTTTCAATGAGTGGATATTGCTTAAAATTAAGGAAATATATTATATAGAAGAATATTATAAAAGTTATAATAATACATGATGAACAATATTGCATATATCAGCTGGTATACGAGTTTAATTTCATAATATGATCAAGAGCGGAAATTAAAATATTATATGCAATGTGGTACTTCCTTTTGCTATATAATATTATTGATCGACTTGGTATATATTAAATTATAAAAATGATATTTACAGTTTTAAGTTATACAAATCCCGCATACCCTTTGAAAGAGGTGGATTGTTAATATGGGACCTACATAAAAAGTTTAATCTTTTAACGGTTGGCGGCCCACTGTTTTTCAAAAGAAGCGTACAGTACTTGCACATTTTAATACTATTGTATCTAGCATTATTCATTGGACTAAACAAAATGATGTAATATTATGGGTAGGGTGTATCAAATTATAAACAAACTGTAGTACTATGCATTGACCCAAAAGAAAGATGAGAATTACATTGACTTAGGTTTAATTAAACCCAATCTTAATCCTATTATATTTTATCGTATCGAGTTGACGAGTATTGTTAAGCGGCCCTAGACATAAAGATCTGTCCTCTTCACTTAATTCGAAAGATGAAATGTATGTACTCCAGTATTCTTATCACCTTCCAAAACGCAAAATTAAAATAATATGTATTTGGACCTCGACCACAATAACATGGTTGGTAGTCCGGTCTAAGGATATCGAAAGACACCACAATGGTTGTTGTATCTGAAAGGAATACAGTGGATTTAGAACTTATTGCATAACAGATTTTGTTTAGAGTAATGATACATACATAGACACTAACGCGCCCACTGAATTTGTGTCGTATAAACAGTAAAAATTTTTGATTTGTATTTTTTTTAGAAAAAACATTAAAATTCTAAGAACATTTTAATTTCTCACATGCATTTTGTTGGACCTATATGTGAAATTTCATCCTTGCCTTTGTCGGGGCATTAGAGGAATTATTAGTCCCACAAATTTTGTGCATATTTAAGAAATGTGAAATTTGAGCTAGCCATACTACCTAATTATATATATATATATATGAGATTTAAGCATATTTGCAAAATTTCATATTTCTCGTCTTGGTTCGTATGGGATTGGAAAATGCACGTGTCAGATGGGTAATTAGTTGGGACAAAACCTCTAAATTCTCTTGTTAGAAAGTGTGTGCGCCTATAGATAGGTAGGAGTGGGCTCCAACTTCGAGACCACCACTCTGACTAAGTTGGGCTCTGAGTTCGATCGAAGTTGCAGGAGTTGGAGGTCAAAGCTCTCTGATCAGAGAGAGTTAGGAAAGAAGAAAAGCATAAAAAAAAAAGAAAAAAATAAAATAAAATAGCCCCAAAGCAACAACTAAATTTGCAGAAAATCAAGAAATCAAGAAAAATCAAACAACAGCCGATTTAACTATGTAAAATCAAGAAATCCAACGAAACATGGGAAGCAATCGTAACCCGTTTAAGAGCACTCTCATTTAGGTAAAGTTAAAGTAAATTTTTTATAAATATAAGATAAATTTAATTTTCAGATATTCTATTCACTAAGTCTCCAATTTAAAATAGCTATTTTTTCATTATATGACAATAAAATAATAAAGATGAATTTAGTTTTGGTTATTCACATTAAATCTCTACATTAGATTATCTATTTATTCATTATATAGTAATGGGTAATTAATAATTTCAAAAATATTTTAATTTTTTTAATTATGAATTTATTTTATTTTATCATATTTTACTATTCATAATATTATATATTAATTAGTAATCATATTCTAATTAAATTATGGGTTAAAATAATTATATTTTTTCAATTGTCATTTAATGCTATTACCACAAATGTCTAATTAAACTTATCTAAAATTCTATATAAATGTCTTAATTTACAAACCAATCCAATATTTCCCATCCAACTATATATTTTTTTTTTACCAAATTTTCTTCTACCATATAGTTTTTTTGCAAACCTTTCTCTTATCTAATAATCATATCTACTAAATTTTTCATCCAACCATCTTCTTTTACTAAACTTTCTTCTATCAAACAACCATATCTACTCAATTTTCCACTCAACAACATTTTTTTGCTAAACTTTCGTCTATCCAACAACTATATGTACTTCATTTTCCATCCAACCATCTTCCCTCGCCAAACTTTCCTCCATTCAACATTAGTATCATCAATTAAAATATAAAACTACATTCTTTTGCACGAAAATTTTGTTGTAACTAATAGTCTTGGGACAATCTTATAAATAGACCAACTCCTAATACTTCCCACTCATCACAAACAAATCCTATTGAGGTTTCCAATCTTCCTTCTTCCAATCTTTCTACAACACACCACTCAATTTTCCATGGATCCCTTTTGGAGTGATGATCATATTATATATGATGATTATTCTGATCAATAATTTCAAATGATGCAAGCAATGACACAACATCGAGAGCGAAGGGCTACCCAAGGAGCATCTGCTTCCCATTGATAGAATGAGGTATTGGAGAAATGTTTGGTGACACCAATGATGGAATTGACAAGTTCTTATTTTCATATATGAATGGTTGGAAGAATCCGTTTTTTTTTTTTCTTACCCAGAGGTAGCATGCTATGCAATGCAATAGAAACCAAACAAGCAAAGTGTAAGATGTGAACTGATTTGCACTACCAGGAAAATATTCAATAGCACTGTAACGTTGAAACAAGAAAAACTTCCACCCATCAATTAGTAAACTTATATTTTCAAAAGAACAATATTTTTTATCATCTTGAAATTTATGAGGTTCTTTTTTTATATGTAATTAAAAGGAATACAAACCAATATCTTTAAAGTTATTGTAGTTGTAGTTTATTCAAATGTAAACTTGAAATTTAAATTCTTGCTATTCTGTTACAACAACTCTTGTATAAATTATGTGTAATCCTCACAGAAACAAAGTAGAGAAATATACACAAACAGATCTATATAAATTCTTGCCTTTTCTTTTGCTTACATGCAACCCCTCAATCATAAATAGAGACAAAAAAATAGATCCACAAACAACTAAACCCACCCACAATTAAAGATTAGGGTTTGGAGAAGAGGAATGCGAGAGATGGCGAGGTGCGGAATAAAGTTAGGGATCATCAAGAGAATCAAATCTTATATGAAGAAAGAGATTACCTAAGCTTCGGAGAAGCAGATCGGCGAGAGAAAGAGGGGTTTTGGTCGTTTCCAACGAGAGTAGGAGTGCGGTGGCGCGGTGGTGCGGTGCCGTTGTTGTCGACAAGATGTGGGGTGGTGGTGTGGTGGTGATGCAGTGGTGGGTCTCTCTAGTCGAAGATGAAATACTCAGATTTTGGTGGGAAGGGTGTCTGGTTTTTGAGAGGGAAGGGAGAAAACTTTGGGAAGGAGAAGGGAGAAAGACGTTGATAGAGATCTCGGGAGAGAGAAATAAATGATATAAAATGTATTTGATGAATAAACAGTGTCTTTCAAATGTGAAAATTATTTTAGAAGTGACTGTAGCTAAATTCCAATTATTTGAAATTTAGCTATTCCAATGTGATAACATTTTATGGTTCAATAGCTAAATTTTCATTGGATTTAGCTTTTAGCTAATCCAATGAGAGTGCTCTAACAAAATGACAAACAACGGACAAACTCATTTTTATTTTTATTTTCAAGAACAGAGGCGGAGTCAGTATGGTATGAGAACTCACAAAGGTAGAGTTGTATGAGTATGAGAGCTTGGAGATGAGCTCAGGGACGTCGAAGCCGAGAGGAGAAGAGCCAACAATGTCGAAAGCGAGAGAAAAAAGAGAAAATAGAGGAAGAGAGATAAAATGTTCATATAGGAAGAGAAATGTGTAAGAGAAAATGGTTGAGGAAATGCATAGAGGAAGGGCTTCGTTTGCTTTCAGAAAACATCTCATCTCATCTAATCATTACAACTTTCCTAACTTCCAATACAAAATAAAATAAATAATTCAACTTTTTCACATTCCAAAACAAAAATAATATTAAAAAATATATTTTAATAATATTTTATTCAACTTTTTAATTTTAATCTCATCTCCGAAAACAAACGAGCCCTTAGGGTTTTAAGAGAATGGATAAGAAAACGGTTTCGTTTTTTCCTTTATTAAAAAAAATTGCAAAGCATGACTGTTTGGGCACTCAAACGCCAATCCGGGTTGGGCAAAACAGAGTCTCAATCATTAGGCCACCCAACAACATATAACTTATATCACCATATTTAATACATTAAGTATAAATATCGAAATCAGAGTTTGGAGGTTGGAGCTTACATCGGCTCCAACTCCGACTCTGACTCTAACTCAGACTAGTTTTTTAGAGCAACTTCAATTTTAAATTTCAATTTTTTATTTTATTTTGTTAGATTCACAATCAGAGCAGACGTCGGCCGGAGTCGAAGCCATCGGTGGTTTTGCCCACCCTTATATATAGGACATGAATGTTATTTATAAGAAATCATACGAATCTTGGGATTATGCATAGAAAGAAATGAAAAAATATAGCTGATATCCGAGTACACGCCGGACCAAAGCATTGGACTTCTACATCTTATCTTTTCAGCCTTCAATAAGAAAGTGTTGAATGCCTTTTCCAATCTTTGCATGAAAGATGGCAAGCCACGATTACTGATTTTTTTTTTTTTTTTTGGGACTCTTTGCACATGTTAATACTCATTATTAGCCCCATATCGATAATTGTACGAAAGACTGTTCCTATTCAAACTCGACAGACATCAGCAGTTTACTAGTACTGTATCTGTGGTTTGATGATGTTTTAAGGGATGTGACGAGAATGAAATGAGATGAGATAAAAATTTTATAAATAATAATAAAATAATTTGTGAATAGTAGTGAGATCGTTTAAATTAAATAGCCATTGGGTTTTGAAAAAGGACAGAGAAAAATTTGAATAAAAGAAATTATAAAATTAAAATATTATTAGAATATAATTTTTTAATATAATTTTTGTTTTAAAATTTGAAAAATTTAAATTGTTTTTATTTTTTATTTGAATGTTTGAGAAATTTGTAATGATTAGTTTGAAATTGTTTATATTTAGATGATATATGAGAAATAAATGAGATGAGATGAAATTGAAATTATTTCTAAACATCCCCTTAGCGTAGGTCAGATGAGGCAAGATGACCCCTCTCTTCCATTGTGGTTCTTGATAACAGATTATTTTAGGGATACATTCATGGAATGTTTAATGACAAATAACAAGAAATAAATAAGATGGTATTTATATAGCTCAGCTCTAAGTTCTACGTCCATAAGTCCTGAGTATAAAATTAATTATAAATATGGTTTGATAAAAGCAGTGAATTTTCCCTAACCTTTCTACAAATATTACTCTTATAGAGTTCTTTATAAGAAAAATAGTCTTAGAGCTGATCAAAAGTCTAAAAATCCGACTTCGACTTCAACCCCAATATGTAGAGATCGGAGTTGGAGTTTTTTTTTTTCAAAAAAGTCGGAGTCAGAGTCGGAGTAAAAAATATAGGTGTACCAACTTCGACACCGATTGTTCGACTTCGACTTCGACTCCGATATTGTATATATTTTATAAAAATATATGTATTTTTTATATATTAATCATATAAATATTATATAACTATAATTTATATAGTTATTTAAATTCAATATTATACTAATATGAGCAAATTATTAGAAACTAATATACTTAATACTATAACATAAATAGACTAAATTGGCTAATAATTGTTTAGTATATGTAAATACCGTACTATTACTACCATGTAACACTAATGTGTAATAATATGTAATACGAATGTATAAACACTAATGGATAATAACATGTAATACTAATATATAATAACTAATGTATAATAATATTTAATACTAATGTATTATTCATAAACATAAATATATAAATTTATAATAATATGTAATACTAACGTATAATAACTAAAGTATAATAACATGTACTAGTAATCTACAATAATCAATGTATAATAACATGTAATACTAGTGTATAAACATTAAAATATAATAGCATATAATACTAATGTATAATAACTTTTGATAGTAATGTATAATAACATTTAATACTAATGTATCATGTATAAACACTAATGTATAAATTTATATATAATAACATTTAATAGTAATGTATAATAACTAAAGTATAATAACATGTAATAGTAATATATATTAATCAATCGATAATAACATGTAATACTAATGAATAAGCACTAATGTATTATAACATTTAATACTAAGTCTAGTACATAAATAAATTAGAAATAAGTTAGAAACTAATATAATAACAAGTAATTGAAAATATAGTATAAGTTTATAATACTAATAGGAAATTAGGAATAAGTTAAACATTAGTATAAAATATTATAATGTGTTAATATTTAATAACATATAATACTATAGTACAATAACATGTAATTAGACAACAGTTAAATAGTAATTATTACTGATTAGTACTAAAAATTAAATTTAGTGGTAAAAAGATTATAAAAACCATAAATAAAGAAATTTATGACTTAAATAAAGATTAAAATTTGTTTAGGATTTGATTTTGAGTTTAGGAAACAAGAATGAGCTAAATAAAATGTAGTGGTGCAGCCCAACCCGACCAATAGGGCAAAATAGAGTCAAAACATCGTCATTTTGACTCTGTTTTGGTCACAAAATGCCACAGTCAATGTAAAATGGCACCATGTTACGAGTTTTGACAGAAACTTATCCCCCTGCGAACTTCAGTTCATCACTTCACAATTTCGAATCACTCCTTCTGGTCTAACCCTAACTGCAGTACGTAACTGCAGTGTCGTACGAACCCACAAACCCTAACCACAAGATCCCATGAACTTAGCCTCAGTGTGAGATCTCTAATTTTACTTGTGATTATATTTCCATATATTTTAAATGTGTTATTTATTTTAATTATGTTATTTATGATATTTTATCTATGTGGTTA
Organism: Juglans microcarpa x Juglans regia; assembly: GCF_004785595.1. NCBI lineage: Eukaryota > Viridiplantae > Streptophyta > Magnoliopsida > Fagales > Juglandaceae > Juglans > Juglans microcarpa x Juglans regia. The sequence goes on from NC_054609.1 coordinate 19,248,771, forward strand.
TTTTATTTTATAATTGTTGGTTGGATTTGTGTGTAGTTGTGGTAATTTATTTTAATTGGGCTGTGTGTGTGTGTTTTCAAGATCCAGCCCAACCCTTATGAGTTTAACCCAACCCGTGTGAATAACCCAGCCCGTGCGTTTATTGAACCCAGCCCGTGTAGCATCTGAAGCCCAGCCTTGTGATTACCAGCCCGTGCGGAAGTTAGGAACCCAGCTCCTTTTTGTCAAACGGCGCCGTTTTGGAGGATGACCTCTAGGGCTTCATCACTTTTCTTCTTACACCGTGCAGCAACTTTTCTTCTTGCTTCTTCTTTTCTTCCATCTTCTTTTCTACCTTCTGATTTCTTCTTCTCCTAGCATTCTGCCAAAGCTTTTTCCTCCTCCAATTAGATCATTGCCAAGTATTGCAACCCGTGCCTTTGCCACCACCTCCTTTCCTCCACCTCATGGCAGCTTTGTGTCATTCGGTGGAGGCTCCGAAGCCTTGTTGTCGAGCTGCTGCTCCTCACGGCCACCACCACCTTCCACCTTTTCCGTGAGCAGCTCCGTGTTGACTGGTGGTGCACTCCGTGTTGCGCTGTCCAGCTGCCGTGCCACACGTTCGCACCTTAGCCTTCCTCTCCTCCACGGCTTATGCTGCCGTTTTTGCTCATCTTCTACCCGTGCGACACACAGCTCTTCAAACCGCCACATTCGGTTTATTTATAGTCCACAGATTCCTCAATTTAATTCTTCTGAGTTCCTCTTCCTCCTTCACTTGTCTAAGCTATTTTCATTTCAAAGTTTTTAGATTATTGTGTTGTGAATTTTGGTTGTTAATTCGTGAGCTTGTGAAGTTTTGCCGAGCTCTGTTTGGTTCTAAAACTGTGAGTTTCACTCGATTCTTGGTTAAATTATTGGTCTGTAGTGAGTTAAGTTTTCCATCCACTTGTAATTTAGCCAACCCGTGAGTTGAGGGCTCTTTTTGGGCACTGAACCGCCGTGTGCCGCCGTTGTGCCGCCACCTTGAGCAACCCCCCTTTTGCTTGATCTTCTAGATTTATTCCCTTTCCTTGTATGTAATTTTTCATCGCAACTTAAATTGGCTTTATAACTACTATTTAATTGTAAACTGTTGGTTTGTTGGAAATTGGGCCTTGGGCCATTGAAGTGTTGGGTTGTGATTGCAGTTGGTTTTGGTGTTGGGCCTTGGGCCGGATTGGAGGACGGAATTACACGTGGTGTTGTGAAACTGTATAGTTGTAAATGGAGGGCTATTTTATGTAAATGAGTTATTTAATATTTCATCCAATAAATTGTTGTCATGCACATTTATCGTCTTAAATAAATTGTGCTTTGAGGTCACGTTGTCTGTTTTGGAAAATGAGACTGAATTATGTGGGTGCGTATGTATCATGATCCCCAAGCCGAGATGGGGCATTATCTCGGTGGAACTACTTTGGTCACTCGGGAGGGTAACAGACTGAGGTGACGTCCCCTGAGTTGTCACAGGGTGACGATGGGAACAGACGAGACGGTAACGCTCTCGTACCGATTCCGTGACCTTTTGGCTGGCGAGGTTAGAGGATGCTTGGCCATGTATGTGCTGAGCACGGAACTGGGCATCGCTCGTTATGAAGTCTCATGCACGGACGTTAATCGTGATGTGACGATGAGAGCCAGGGTATGCGGACGGTCCATAGGAGAGACCGTGGTGCATGCGTAATTTTGTAATAATGATTATGATTGGGCCAAAAATGAGATTTTTGGCGTGAGTACTAGAAGTGTGTTTTTGGGAAAAAGAATGTGGTTTGTTTTTCTGCATATTTGTCCGTATGGAGACGTGTGATTATATTAATATGTTTTAAGTCTCTTGGATGTTGTTTTGATTAATTACTTTCTGAGATGTCATAATCTTATTGTGGTGTTTTACTCTACGGTTCCGTCTTATGGTGCCATAGAGTCTGACACAGAGCCTGAGTATGAACCCGAGGGATAAGCTCCGCCGGAGGTTTGAGTTGCTGATATGTTGATCAGCGTTATGAGATTTGTTTCCCTTATATTTTTTCTTGTCTTTATTTTATCTGTCGGATAACTGTTTAAATCTTGTAATAATATTTTACTGTTTTTGAACAATTCTGGTACTTAATAATGAAAGACCCTTTTTTATTTCTCCGCTGTGAATATTATTTTGTACACGTATTGCATATTTTACCCACTCTAAGCACTGGTCGTTGGGGTGCGTGATCCGTGTAGTCATCATCCTGGTGTCACGAACTCCACAAAAATAACACGTGGGTGTCAAGGGCGCCACAAGTGGTATCAGAGCGGTCTGGCTCTGGGTAAAACCGTAAAAATACCTAGATGCTGTACCAAAAAAAAATTTATCGTATTTGAAGTTGTTTATTAAATAACAGGTTTTAAAAGACGTATTTTATCAAAAAGATGGTCCGATCAGGACAACCACATCCTGAACCTGAGGATGACTTGTCTCGTATTGATGGGAATCTCGCTATGGCTGGAGCCTTAACTCGTATGACAGAATTTTTTCAACAGAATTTTCCTCCACAAAGGGAGCAATAGAACGGTTGTTCGTATGAACGATTTTTAGCTCATAGAACCCCTGCTTTTTCTGGACAAGAGGATCCACTTCGTGCTGGGAGGTGGATCAGTGATCTTGAAAAGACATTCGAGATCTGTGGGTGTATTGAAACTCAGAAAGTGTTATACGCAAGTTACCTGTTGCAAGGTTATGCGACTACTTGGTGGGGGACCAAGCGGGAGCTTCTGGAAATGGAGTTAGGATCAATTGCAGCGGTATCCTGGCCGCGTTTTAAAAAGGAATTCAATGATCGTTTCTTCACGAACACTATGAGGAAATAAAAGGCACGGGAGTTTAACAATTTAGTGTAAGGGGAGATGATGATCGAGTAGTATGCCCGGAAGTTTATAGAACTCGGGAAGTTTGCTACACATTTAATTGCTATAGAAGAGATTCGGATCAAGCGATTTCATGAGGGTCTATGGCGAGAGATCCGTAGATAGGTTGCGTGTTTGCAAATTCCAACCTTTCAGCAGTTAGTGGAGGTTGCTACGATTGCAGAGCGGGAGTTTATTGACCCTGTTGCTGCTTCAATCGATCAAAAGAAAAGAAGTTTCGGGGAAGGAAGTAGTTCAGGGTCTACACCTAAGTTTACTACCAGGACTGGGGCCCGACTGCAGATGGCCACCGGAGTACGAATGGGAGGACGAGCGCCATATGTGGCAAATGCAATAGGTCACATGTAGGCGAGTGCCATTTGTTTGGGATTCAGTGTTTCAGATGCGGGCAAATAGGACATCTTGCTCGCAATTGCCCTACCATGATTCGGGTGAACTGAGGCGGTTACCGTGGTGGGAGGACTACCTCAAGACCAACTGTTCAGGCTAGGGTGTATTTAGTGACCCCTGGTGAGGTTGATGATGAAGCTCCGAAAACCCCAAAATGCTGGAGTCATCACAGATATAGATTTCTATCAAGTTATTTGAAATTACTATACTGTGTGATTTGATTTATAGATTTCATCAATAGTTTTAATCTCTTTAGGTAGAGTTCGATTGTATGATTTTTATGCTTGCACTTTGTTTGATTCGGGAGCATCTTAGTCGTTCATATCTACCACTTTTGCACGGATGTGCAACCTGGTTTTTAAACCTTTATCGCAGTCTTTGATAGTGAAATTACCAAATGGAGAGATTGTATGGTGTTCAAAGGTTACCCTAGGATGTCCTTTGGTTATTAGTGGAATAACTCTTAAGGCAGATTTGATAATGTTTAAATTACTTGAGTTTAACATTATTTTAGGAATGGATTGGTTATATAAGCATTTTGCCAACATTAATTATCATAGTCGGATAGTTAGTTTCCAACTACTTGGAAGTGCGTATTTAGAGTTTGCAAGAAGTAAGATAAAGGAGAAACCTGCAGTTATATCTGCCATTCAAGCAAGCAGGGACTTAGCAAATGGGGCGGATGCCTTCTTTGTTCAAGTGGTGTCTGCACTGTCAGAGAAGAAATCTTTAGCAGATATTTCGATTGTAAATGAGTTCTCTGATGTGTTTGTGGATGATTTACCCGGCTTGCCACGTGTTCGTGATTTGGAGTTCGCCATCGATCTAGAATCCGGTGCGGCACCAGTTCATAAGGCCCCATACCGTATGGCGCCAACGGAGTTAAAAGAGCTGAAAAGTCAATTGCAGGAATTGGTAGATAAGGGGTTTATTCAGCCTAGTTATTCACCATGGGGAGCACCTATTCTATTTGTTAAGAAGAAGGATGGTACCCTTAGAATGTGTATAGATTACCGAGAGCTCAATAAGGTAACCATTAAGAATAAGTACCCCTTACCTCGAATTGATGATTTATGATCAACTCCAAGGTGCAACTACTTTTTCTAAGATTGACTTAAAGTCGGGATACTATCAGTTGAGGATAAAGGATCAGGATATACGTAAGACTGCCTTTAGGTCTAGGTATGGGCATTATGAGTTTAAAGTGATGCCTTTTGGATTAGCCAATGCTCCTGCAACATTTATGGATATAATGAATAGAGTATTCCGACCCTATTAGGATTCTTTGTGATAGTTTTTTTTGATGATATATTGGTCTATTCTCGAGAACCGGTTGAGCACGCCAGTTACCTTCGATTGGTTCTGGGTAAGTTGAGAGAACATCAGCTCTATGCAAATCTGAATAAGTGTGAATTTTGGTTGGAGGAGATTAAATTTATTGGTCATGTCATGTCCCGAGATGGCGTAACAGTTGATCCAAGTAAAATTGAAGCTATCTTGGCATGGCCACGTCCTTCAACGGTGCACGAAATTTGAAGTTTCTTGGGACTCGCCGGATATTATCGCAAGTTTGTGGAAGGCTTTGCTCGATTGTCTGGACCTCTTACTACTCTTACCAGGAAAAATGTGGAGTTTGTTTGGTCCGACAAATGCGAGAAGAGTTTTCAGGAGTTGAAGAAAAGGTTAACTACAACACCTGTTTTGGCGCTTCCGGAACCACATAAGCTGTTTGTGACTTTTAGTGATGCTTCCAAATTTGGTCTGGGATGTGTTCTTATGCAGGAGGGAAGAGTTGTGGTATATGCATCCCGCCAATTAAAAAATCATGAGAAGAATTATCCCACGCACGACTTAGAGTTAGCAGCTGTGGTTTTCGCTCTCAAGACTTGGCGGTACTATTTATATGGGGAGACTTGTGAAATCTACACTGATCATAAGAGTCTCAAACATCTCTTCTCGCAGAAAAATCTTATTATGAGACAGAAGAGATGGTTAGAGTTAATCAGTGATTATCAGAGTGAGATTAAGTACCACCAAGAAAAGCAAATCAGGTTACAGATGCGCTCAGTTGGAAGTCTTATTTGGTTGTTGAGGCTAAGTCATCAGGGTTAGACTCCCTTCTTTGTGGTATGAGGAGACTTCTTGCGGAGAGTTCGCAGTAGGAAGAGACATTGACTTCAATTCATGATATCCGAGTTCTTGGTTTTATGGAGTTGAAGACTCTACAGGAAAATGACTCTAAGTTGTTAGATATTAAAGAAAGTGTCAAGAAGTCACAAGGACCTGCGCATTTCAGTCTAAGCAGAGATGACATTATTTTATTACGCAATTGTAGGGTGATTCCTACAGATTCAGAATTTAAAGAAAGAATCTTGGCTAAGGCCCATGCAGCCCCTTATTCTGTTCATTCTGGAAGTACAAAGATGTACCGAGACTTGAAGAAGAGTTTTTGGTGGGAAGGAATGAAGAGAGACATTGCTTTGTTTATTGCAAAATATACAACTTGTCGGCAAGTTAAAGCTGAGCATCATAGGCCTGTTGGCTATCTTCAACCCCTCCTTATTCTCGAGTGGAAATTGGACTACATTGCAATAGACTTCGTAATTGGACTACCAAGGACGCCTAGTGGGAAGAATTCAATTTGGATAATTATTGATCGGTTGACCAAGAGTGCCCATTTCTTACCTATTTCTAACACTGATACTTTGGAAAGTTTGACTCAGTTATATGTCAAGGAAATTGTGCGTCTTCATGGAATATCCAAGAGTATAGTGTCAGATAGGGACCCACAATTCACGTCTCACTTCTGGAAGAATTTGCAGACAGCATTGGGCACCAAGTTGAAATTTAGCAGTGCTTATCATCCTCAAACTGACGGTCAATCAGAGCACACTATTCAGACCCTTGAGGATATGTTGCGAGCTTGTGTTTTAGATTTTAAGGGAAGTTGAGAAAATCATCTGCCACTTATAGAGTTTGCTTATAATAACAGTTTTCGAGCGACTATTCAAATGGCCCCTTATAAAGCTCTTTATGGGAGGAAGTGTAGATCTCCCTTGTTTTGGGATGAAGTTGGCAAAGGGAACCTACTTGGACCGAAAATTGTTCAGGAGATGAGAAATCATGTTAAAGTTATAAGAGACAAGATGGCAGCTGCGCAGAGTCGTCAGAAAAGCTATTCGGACACGAGGAGAAGAGATCTATTATTTGAGGAAGGTGATTGGGTATACCTCAAAGTTTCTCCAATGAAAGGCTTTAAACGTTTTGGTAAGAAAGGGAAACTTAGCCCGAGGTATGTAGGTCCTTTTAAGATTCTAGAAAAGGTTGGACCTGTTGCTTACCGTATTGCCTTGCCAGAATATTTTGGAGAGATTCATGATGTTTTCCACATGTCGTCATTGAAGAAGAGTTTTGGACAACAAGAGCCATGCATCGTTGACCCAGGAAGCATTCAACTCTGGCCTGATCTCACGCATGAAGTTGTGCCGACTCAGATCATGTATAGAAAAGAGTAACAATTGAGATCCAAGACGATACCTTTAGTTATGGTATCATGGGGAGATCCTTTGGCTCAGGATTTCTTGTGGGAGAGAGAGTTAAGCATGAGGAAGTTTTACCCTTACTTGTTCGGGTAGTTTTGAATGTTTGTTTTCTTTCTCAAGCTTGTTTTGAGCTTTGTATTGTATCTTGTCTTGGAATCAATGAAGGAACTTGGCAATTTCGAGGACGAAATTTCTTTTAAGGGGGGAGGTTGTGAGATCTCTAATTTTACTTGTGATTATATTTCCGTATATTTTAAATGTGTTATTTATTTTAATTATGTTATTTGTGATATTTTATATATGTTGTTATTTTATTTTATAATTGTTGGTTGGGTTTGTGTGTAGTTGTGGTAATTTATTTTAATTGGGCTGTGTGTGTGTGTTTTAAAGATTTAGTCCAACCCTTATGAGTTTAACCCAACCCAATAACCCAGCCCGTGCATTTATTGAACCCAGCCCGTGTAGCATCTGAAGCCCAGCCTTGTGATTAGAGGGCCCAGTCCGTGCAGAAGTTAGGAACCCAGCTCCTTTTTGTCAAACGGCACCGTTTTGGAGGATGACCTCTAGGGCTTCATCACTTTTCTTCTTGCGCCTTGCAGCAGCTTTTCTTCTTCCTTCTTCTTTTCTTCCAACTTCTTTTCTACCTTCTGATTTTTTCTTCTCCTAGCATTCTGCCGAAGCCTTTTCCTCCTCCAATTAGATCATTCCCAAGTATTGCAACCCATGCCTTTGCCACCACCTCCTTTCCTCCACCTCATGGCAACTCTGTGTCGTTTGGTGGAGGCTCCGAAGCCTTGCTGTTGAGCTGCTGCTCCTCACGGCCACCACCACCTTCTACCTTTTCCGTGAGCAGCTCCGTGTTGACTGGTGGTGCACTCCGTGTTGCGCTGTCCAGCTGCCGTGCCACACGTCCGCGCCTTAGCCTTCCTCTCCTCCACGGCTTGTGTTGCCGTTTTTGCTCATCTTCTACCCGTGCGACACACAGCTCTTGAAGTCGCCACATTCGGTCTATTTATAGTCCACAGATTCCTCAATTTAATTCTTCCGAGTTCCTCTTCCTCCTTCACTTGTATAAGCTATTTTCATTTCAAAGCTTTTAGATTATTGTGTGGTGAATTTTGGTTGTTAATCCGTGTGCTTGTGAAGTTTTGCCGAGCACTGTTTGGTTCTAAAACTGTGAATTTCACTCGGTTCTTGGTTAAATTATTGGTCTGTAGTGAGTTAAGTTTTCTATCCACTTGTAATTTAGCCAACCCGTGAGTTGAGGGCTCTTTTTGGGCTCTGAACCGCCGTGTGCTGCCGTTGTGCCGCCACCTTGAGCAACGCCCCTTTCGCTTGATCTTCCAGATTTATTCCCTTTCCTTGTATGTAATTTTTCATCGCAACTCAAAGTGATTTAAATTGGCTTTATAACTGTTATTTAATTGTAAACTGTTGGTTTGTTTGAAATCGGGCCTTGGGCTTTTGAAGTGTTGGGTTGTGATTGCAGTTGGTTTTGGTGTTGGGCCTTGGGCCAGATTGGAGGACAGAATTACACGTGTTGTTGTGAAACTGTGTAGTTGTAAATGGAGGGCTATTTTATGTAAATGAGTTATTTAATATTTCATCCAATAAATTGTTGTCATGCACATTTATCGTCTTAAATAAATTATGCTTTGAGGTCACGTTGTCTGTTTTGGAAAATGAGACTGAATTATGTGGGTGCTTGTGTATCACGAACCCCAAGCCGAGATGGGGCATTATCTCAGTGGAGCTCCTCTGGTCACTCTGGAGGGTAACAGACTGACGTGACGTCCCCTGAGTTGTCGTAGGGTGACGACTGGAATGGACGAGACGGTAACGCTCTCGTAACGATTCCGTGACCTTTTAGGTGGCAAGGTTAGAGGATGCTTGGCCATGTACGCATTGGGCGCGGAACTGGGCATCGCTCGTTATGAAGTCTCATGCACGGACGTTACCCGTGATGTGACGATGAGAGCCAGGGTGTGCGGACGGTCCATAGGGGAGACTGTGGTGCATGCGTAATTTTGTAATAATGATTATGATTGGGCCAAAAATAAGATTTTTGGCGTGTGTACTAAAAGTGTATTTTTGGAAAAAAGAATGTGGTTTGTTTTTCTGCATATTTATCCGTATGGGGATGTGTGATTATATTAATATGTTTTAAATCTTTTGGATGTTGTTTTGATTAATTACTTGCTGAGATGTCATAATCTCATTGTGGTGTTTTACTCTACGGTTCCTTCTTATGGTGCCATAGAGTCTGATGCAGAGTCTGAGTATGAACCCGATGGATCAGCTCCGCCGGAGGTTTGAGTTGTTGATATGTTGATTAGCATTTTGAGATTAGTTTCCCTTATGTTTTTTCTTGTCTTTATTTTATCTGTCGGATGACTGTATAAATCTTGTAATAATATTTTACTGTTTTTGATCAATTCTGGTACTTAATAAAGGAAGACCCTTTTTATTTCTCCGCTACGAATATTATTTTGTACACGTATTGCATATTGTACCCACTCTGAGCATTGGTCGTTGTGGTGCATGATCCGTGTGGTCATCATTCCGGTGTCACGAACTCTACAAAAATAACACGTGGGGGTCGAAGGCGCCACACTCAGCCTGTGTTTGGCGTTCACCCAGCCCGTGGTCGACTTTCAACTAGCCTGGTGTTCACCCAAGTAAGTCCCTCTCTCTTGTCCTGATCCCCGTCGCCTATCTCTCCCTCTTCTCCCGTCGCCTCTTAACTCTCTCTCTCTCTCTTTCTTGTTTTGAAGTTTTATTTTCTCTGAAATGTTATAGGGTTTCGAAGCTACAAGGGTCTCTTGGAATCTTGAATTGTGTCCCCGTCACCTCTCTCTGTCTCTTGGAAGAGTTACTTTTTTTTTTTTTCAACTTATGCATTCTTTTGAATATTTTGACTAATCTATTGGTTGTGTTTATATGAATCTGATGATTGATCTAATTCGTATGGATCTAATGTGAATGGATCTGATTTGTACCCCTGAAACTGATCTATTTTTTCGGTTGTCTTGGGCAATGCTTATGTCATACTATTATTTATGAAGCTAATCTATTGTTTATGTCATGGAAAATCAATGGATGATCAATGGGCTCCCATTGAGTTGTGTTGTTTTGAAATCAATGGATTATCAATGGTTTTTCATGTCATTGAGTTGTGCTGGTTTGTTTGAACTTCAGTGAAGTAGTCACCCTTTCACATACAATTTAATTAATTGATTGTTATTTACTTTTTGAAGCTGGTTGTAATTTACAATCTGGTTGTTATTTACAATGTTTACAATTTGGTTGTTATTTACAATGTTTACAATCTGGTCGTTATTTTTTGTTAAGAAGAGGATGGTACTCTAAGTTTATTGATAGCCCTCACTTTTGACAGTAGAAAACTGTGTTTACAATCAGACACTTGGATGTTACAAATAAGCATACAGACCAAAAACCAAAAGACCCAACCACAATCTAAGAAAGCCAAAAAATTATAAACCAAATAGAAAGAAAAACCCTAATAAACCAACCTGCAAAAAAAGGAACAGATCACACATATAAGAAAATAACAAAGAAACGATCTAGTCGTTATTTACAATATGTGTGGTGCTAATTACTTTTGAATCTGGTTGTTATTTACAATTTGGGTGTTATTTAGTTTTGTTATATATATCTTGATTTGTCATTTTTTTATGCTAATTTCTTATATTTTAACATCTTAATGTAGAATTGACTACCAGTATGACGACTTTACTACATGAAGAAGATTGAGGTTTGAGGTGCATTTGTGCTTTGTAACCTGGTCATGAATCTATATAACTTACTAGCATGATGAAATGATGTGTAACTTACTAACATGATGAAATGATGAACTTTGTAATTTGGTCATGAATCTGTGTAACTTACTAGTTTAGTTTCAGAGTACAAAATGATGAATCTGTTCATACTGTTGTGTAACTTGTGTTTTTGAGGCTACGTTGTTGTGGTTTGGAGCTATTTTTCTTATTAATATGATGCAAAAGTTGGAGCTGTTTTGAATGATTAAACTTTGATTATAAAGTAAAGTTAGGGCTATTTTCCTTACTAATATGATGCAAAAGTTGGGGTTGTTTTTCCTTACTAATATTTTCATATTTTTTCAAGCACAACTTCAAAGTTTGGGACATTTAATTTATTTTGGTTTATTTGTTGGACATTTAGAAGTTTGTAATTTAATTTATTTTGGTGCATTTGAAAGTTTGTAATATGTTGTTGTTGGAAACATTTAATTTGGTTGGCACTTAGAAAATGTTGAGTTCCTTTTGTTGTCAAAATGGAAACTTAAAAAATGTTTGTTGTAGAATTTGTAAGTAAATACTATTATGATTGATGTGGATGATGGGTGTGGATGATGGATGGCGGTGTGGATGTTTATTGTAGTGATTAGTTGAATATGGATGATGGGAGTATTTGTAACAATAGGACTTTCTCTTTAATTTTTATTTTTATTTTTTGGAAGCATGTTAGTATGTTACTTGTTTTTATTTAGTTGTATTTTTTGTTATAATCAAAAGTGAATTATTTTGTTTAGATTGTAATTTTTGAAAAAATTGAGATATGAAAGCCACACAATTTTTTTTTTTTTTAAAGGGGCCAAATATGAAGTTATAAATGCCCAAAAGAAAGCATAAAATCCGACTCCACTCCGACAAGTTTGTGTCAGAGTTGGAGTTGGAGTCGGGTCGGAGGATGTAAATCTCAGAGTAGGAGTCAAACGCCAGATCAGAATAGAAGATTATTCTGACGGCTAGTTAAACAACGGAAGCTAGAGATTAAGATTGAGAAAAATCGCATACAGAGATAAACTTTGAGATTAAGGTTTTACTATAAAATAAATCAATCATCCCTCTGAAACCCACAAGCCGAGCTTAAATAGTTAACGAAAAAATGGAAAAACTATAATTAAGGCCAAACAATAGAATTCAAAATAATATAACTATGACTAAAATCTAGCGTAAGAATATGGAATAAAATCGTTATTAAAGATAAACATTACCATAAAATAAAATTAACCAAAAATGAAAGAGTTGACTAAAATTGATGCTTCGGAGGTAAAAATGGCTAATTTTGGGGTCGACAGGTGCCCACCAGGCAAAGCATGGTGACCATAATGTGCGTGCCGAAGAGATCTTTCCGTGTTGGGGTCATATGCACGACTTTGATATCTATAGTCAAAATTATAGTTAAAGGATGTCGCCATTTCTCCTCGCCTAACTCAGAGATAAGTCTCCTTGCCCAACTAAGGGATAAGTCTCCTCGCCCATCTGAGAGATGAGATTCATCGTCCAAATCTGCCGCTCCTAGCCTAAATCATTATTTCTTCCCGCCTACTTTGCACTGGTCTACCTTCTCTAAGTAGTCTAGTGCTTTTAATGTCGCATTTGTAAGCTGAGCCTCATCGGACTCAGATTCAGACTTGGATCCCTTGCATCAGAGTCGGATGAAGAAAATGTCAGAGTCAGAGTCGGAGGTTGGGCCCTCCGACTTCGACTTTGTCGGTTCTCAGCCCTACCTGGAGCTTTCTAGTTCTCTCATTCCCTCTAAATCTCAAAATGAAGCCTTTCTCTTCTCTATTGCCTCTCTCCCTTTTTGAGTCCTTTCTCATTGCTTTATGTCCTGTCTCCTCCCAATTTATATCCTCCATTCCTCACTTCTGTCCTAACATAATGGATTTCGGCTTAAGCTTTATACAAGCGCTCATTTTACCCCAATATCCCCAACCAAGAATGAAAATTATAATCCCAAACATGAAAGATAACAACATTTTGATATTTTACTAGATGAATAGATGAAGAGCAAGACATAAGCAGAAGCAGCAACAAATTATATACCTGCGGAAAGAGGGATTGTATAAGATAAAGAGGGGGGTAGATGACTCCGAGGACTTCTTCTTCAGCTTCTTCAACCTAGCGACGAGAGCTCCAACGAGAATATCTCCTCCAACAAATAGATCTCTGACTTCTATTGTGCAATGAGAAACGAGAGACTATGAGAGACTGTAAAATACTTATGTTATAGTGGACTTTCCCCTCCCCAAACACTCGTGGACGTTGGCGTTATCCCGAACTACGTAAATCTGTGTGTCTCAATCTCTTTATTTTCCTTGCATTTACTTCTTATTCACTACCATGGATGTATGTATAGATGTCAAACAGCGGATCAGACTATCGCCAGGTGCTCCAAACTACACCGATCGAGGTCCGAATCGTCAACAACAGGTCAATAATGACTATTTCTCCTATTCCGGCCTGTTGTGCAAATTTTTCGACGTTAACATAGTAAACAAATTTATGGCTTTTATTACCAAATAATTAATTATTTGAAAGAAAATAACTTTTCCTGATCCTCTATTAAAGATGATATAGTTCAATTGTATTTAACCGTCCATAATAACACAACACGTGTAAATTATAAGGACAACTATTAATCATGCAGAAAATCAGCACTAGAATTTGTAACTGCATCAGACACTTTAATTGGTTTTGATAAGCTAGATAAGGAAATCTGTACAGCTCATACTTTCCTACATTTACACATAAGTTGTTATATGTTAGCATAAGTTTAGGAGTAATTTAAGTTTTTCAAATATGCATTTATAACTCTTCTTCTAATGGAAAAGTATGGAATCATTTTCTTCATTCTTGTCCAAGACTCTATATGGTATCAGATTAAAGCCTCCAAACTCCAACGAGTATTTCCTATCTTTATTGCTTCCGCCATGGCCACTTCTTCCTCTAAAAGTGTTCCAATAGCCATCAATGCCACCTAGCAAATTATTGCACGTCTCACACCAACAAACATCCCTTCATGGCATGTTCAATTTGAGTCTCTCTTTCTCGGCTATAACCTCTTTTGTTATGTCGACAACACTCATACCTGCCCACCCCTATTGAAGTCGACTGATGCAGCTGCCACTGCAGCTCATCACCTTTGGTTCCATCAAGATAAACTTATCCTGAGTGTTATTCTGACTTCAGTGTCCCCAGTTGTGATACCATTCATAGCAACCTGGATCAAACTAACAAAACTTTGTGCTAGTCGATCTAGGACTCGCGTCATGCAACTCAAAGAGGATCTCACCCTCATGCAGTGTGGAACTCGCAGCATCACAGAGTACCTTCACTTTGTTAAAACCATTGCCGATGAGCTTGCCCTCATTGATGCACTGTTATCTCAAGATGACATCACACTGTATGTTCTCCATGGCCTAAGATCTAATTTTCGTGACATTGTTGCTCCTATTCGTGCCCGAGAGTATTCTCTCTCATTTGAATAAGTACATGATCTGCTACTTGGTCATGAGGCCTATCTCCGATGACTTGAATCCACTGCCCAATCCTTGGTCCTTATTGCCAAGATCACTCAATGCTAGGACTCACGCTCTTTGAAGAATCAGTCTTCACCAAATTATCAACCATAAAAAATTGACTCCAAATCAAGGCCTCGACATTCCAAACAATACAAGTACACTCCAAAGTGTCAATACTCTGATCAACAGGGTCACATTGCAAAATACTGCCCGAAATTGAAGCACTTTGAAGCCAATATGAACTGAACAATTGCCACTCCTAGTCTGGATAAATGCTGGCTCATTGATTCAACGGCTTCTTATGTTTCCAATTTACAATTTCATTCTGAATATGATGGTACTGTTGAGGTTATTATTGAAGATGGATCAGGTTTGCCCATTACTCATTCTGGTTCACTTCCTTGCCTACTGCTACTTTGATTGCTTTGTCCATGAATAAACATTAGTAGCTGGTTGGCATCAACGCCTTGGTCATCCATCATCCAAAGTTGTCACTCGTCTCATTAGTTCTTTTTCTCTTCCCACCAATTCATGTTCTTCTAGTTCTAATAATTGTCATTCGTGTGCTATCAATAAAGCTCATCAGTTACCCTTTCACAAACATGGTCTAACAAGCATGTCACCATTTGATTTAATTTATACTGGTGTATGGGGACCTTCTCCCACTCCTAGTCTCAATGGTCACAGATATTATGTTATTTTCGTTGATCACTTACAAAGTATGTGTGGTTCTTTCCCTTGCATCATAAATCAGATGTTAAAATAATATTTCCTCATTTCTACAAAATGATAGAAACTCGTTTTGACATAAAAATCAAAGGAGTATATTCTGACAATGGAGGTGAGTTTACTGTCCTTCGACCATTTTTCACCAACCATGGCATTAGTCACTATACGATTGCTCCTTATACACTCCAACAAAATGGAGTGTCTGAGTGTTGTCATAGACATATTGTGGAGACAAGTCAAACTCTTCTAAGTCATGCCTTCCTTCCATCAGAATATTGGACTTATGCATTTGCAACAGCCACATATATGATAAATCGACTTCCATCACCTGTTCTCAATCATAAATTACTTCTTCAAGTAGCAACCTTGATGTGAAAAACTACATTCCTTTGGATGTCTATGCTTTCCTTTGATGAAGCCGTATAACACCAACAAATTTCAAAAGAAATCTGTGTTTTTGTTGGCTACTCTACTAGCCAAAGTGCTTATCTATGTCTTCATAGTCAAAGTCAACGCCTATACATCTCCAAGCATGTCAGATTTGATGAGTCTGTATATCCCTCCAAGCAATCTCCTCCTGACTCATCCACACCAGAAAATTCTTCTCACTCTGGACCAACTTTACGGCTCGCTTCTAGGGAACTTCTAGAAAGCACAAGGTCTCAAGGAGATCTCCCTCTTGCTTCTTTGACTCCAACTGAAGATCCAACTCTTGTGGAACCTCCCGAGGCACCAACATCTATTTCAACTTAGGTACTTCCTACATCCTCTGCCCTTCTTTACTTACTTCTGTCACCCAACTATAAAATTCAATTCCATCCTCTCAAACACCACATCCAAGAACCATCATCACCCCCATGAACAACATTTTTCGGCCGAAACAACTTCACAACACCACCAAGCACCCATTACCTGAACCACCCGAACCCTCTTGTGTCAGTCAAGCCCTCAAAGACCCTCAATGGCGCAAAGCAATGTTAGAAGAAGTTACAACCCTCCTTCATCATGGGACGTGGGAACTGGTTCCTCCTACTCCAGGCCAGAACCTTGTTGGGTGTAAATTTGTGTTTTGGAAGAAATGAAATCCAGATGGCACAATCAATCGATATAAAGCTCGACTTGTCGCTAAAGGATTTCATCAATGGCTAGGTATTGGCTACTCTCAAATATTCATTCCCGTGGTAAAACTAGCAACAATTAGGCTTCTTTTAACCATTACGGTATGAATGGATGGTCCCTTCGTCAACTAGACGTCAATAATGCATTCTTGCATGGTACTCTTGAAGAAACTGTTTTTATGCATCAACCTCCAGGGTTTGAAGATCCATCTAAACCTGAGCATGTTTGCAAGCTCAAAAAGAGTATCTATGGTCTTAAACAAGCACCACGATAGTGGTACAAGGCCCTTCGGGATGCACTCCTCAGCTTTGGTTTTGTTCACTTAGCCACTGACACTTCTTTGTTCATTTATAAGTCTCATGCTATCTTGTGCTATTGCCTTGTTTATGTTGATGATATAATTGTCACAGGCAATACACTAAGCTTTGGTAATGAGATTATAAGAAAGCTTGGCTCTACATTCTTAGTCAAAGACATGGGCTCCTTGCTTTTTTTCTTGGGAATAGAAGTGATTCCAACTTTACAAGGGCTCTTTCTGTCTCAACATAAGTATATTCGGGATCTCCTTTCACGAACCTCGATGGAAAATGCAAAAGAAACACTCACTCCAATGTCCACCACAGCTAAGCTTATGATTCAAGCTAATTTAGAGCATGTCGACAGCGCTGAGTACTGCAAGACCATTGGAGCACTTCAATATTTGGGACTCACTCGCCCAGACATTGCGTCAACATATTATCCTAGTTCATGCAAAAGCCAACAACAAACCATTGGGCTGCAGTAAAAAGGCTCCTCAGGTATCTCAAACAGACAATGTTTCATGGCCTTCTACTACAAAAGCATGATCAATTCCAACTCTGGACATACATTGATGCAGATTGGGCATCAAATATGGACACTCAGGTTTCAACCACTGCCTTCATCACCTTCATTGGTCCTAATCCAATCTCATGGTCCCCAAACAAGCAAAGGGCAATCTCAAGATCATCAACAGAAGCAGAATTTTGGGCACTAGCAACTGCCACATTAGAAATAGTTTGGCTTCATTCCCTTATCAAGGAACTTGGTCTCAATCTCAGAGAAGCAACTCAAATGTTTTGTGATAATATTGGCGCCAATCACTTCAGTTTAAATCTAGTCCAACACACACAAATGAAACATATTGAAATCGATCTCCACTTTGTTCGAGATCTCGTCAAGAAGGGAACTATTCATGTGCATCACATCCATACCATAGATCAACAAGCTGATCTCCTTACAAAATCACTACCACATCAACATTTTCAAATATTAAGATCCAAGGTTGACGGTGCAGATAGCACCTCCATCTTGAGGGGCATATAAGGACATCTATTAATCATGCAGAAAATCAGCACCAGAATTTGTAACTGCATCAGACACTTTAATTGTTTTTGATAAGCTAGTTAATTAAGGAAATCTGTACCGCTCATACTTTCCTGCATCTACACATAAGTTGTTATACGTTAGCATAAGTTTAGGAGTATTTTAAGTTTTTCAAATTTGTATTTATAACTCTTCTTCTAATGGAAAAGTGTGGAATCATTTTCTTCATTCCTATCTAAGACTCTATATAAATAACCCAACTATATATATATATATATTAATTTGTAGTAATGTGTAATTGTACAGAAAACAAGACAAGTAATACACGATATTCAATGGCTTTGGCATCCCGGAAGAGTCTCCTCTCTGGTTCTCTCTAGAGAATAGAGGTGGTGTCCCGAGTTTGACGATCATGGAGAAAATCCATGAGATGTGGGAGAACTTTCAGTTGAATGAAGAGGAGGGCGAGGCCATAGACATTGAAGGGGAGGGTATTCCAGAAGTCCTACGTAAAGGAGATCGGAGTTTGATCAGTAAGATCTGGTCGGATAGGCAAATTGGGAAGAACATAGTTGAGTCTACTATAGCAAAAGTGTGGAGGCTGAGCAAGCCTGCTACTTTCACCGAAATGGGGAGAAACATTTTTGTTATTACTTTTGCTAATCATGCTGATAAGAATCGCGTGGAGAGGGGGAGGCCATGGTTTTTTGATGGCCATATGTTTGTGATGAAAGCTTTTGATCCCCACTAAATAGAATGTCCTTTGATGTTGCTGCCTATGGGTCCAGTTACACAATTTACCATTGATTGGTATGTCACGGGAGTGTGGAGAGAAGATGGGAAGGTCATTAGGAGTGGTGGAAGAGGTAGAAGTGGATGGGGATGATGTGGGATGGGGCATGTTCCTGCAAGTCAAGATTCTGTTGGATCTGAAAAAACCTTTGGCTAGGGGGCGTACTATCACGGTACAATGTGTGAAAACTTGGTTTCCCATCAAGTATGAGAAATTGCCGTGCTTCTGCATGCAGTGTGGAAGAATTATTCATGAGGAAGAAGGATGTCCAGTTTCTGCTTCCATGGAGACGAGCAACAGGCAGTTTGGAAGTTGGCTTTGTGCAGATTCTGGAGGTCGGAGATCTCGTGTTTCTAGTCAAACATGGAATAGTTCGGAGGCAAAGAGAAGCCCGACAGGAAAAGGGAAGGCCATGGAGAGGAAGGCGGTGCAGAGATTGTAGTTAATGAGATGCAGCGAAGAGAAGATTCTGATGATCATTTTGTTATGGGTAGCGGATTTCGTGGCATTAATGTAGGAGGAGATCAACAGAATCCTGTGCACGAGCCAGCAGAAGATCACTGCAATCAGTTGCAAGGATTATCCCAAAAAGATTTGGATCCGTTATTTAAGGAAGGTGATGAGCATGAAAATATAGTAACGGATAAATTGGAGGGAAGTGTTTTTAACGGTAATTCGAATAATAATGGAACCGTTAATTTCGGGGTGGGCCAGGAGAATGAGAGGGCCTCCTTAGCCCAGGAAGAAATGTTTACTGAAGCCCAGCAAAGGCATAAGATGATGACAAGAAGGTCCACTCGAAACACTTGGAAAAAACGTGCTCGACAGTTGGGCAGTTTAACTATAAATCAGATTATGTCGGCATGGAAGAAACGTTCTCTTGAGGAAGGAAGCTATGTGTCAATACCAAATGACGGAAGAAAGAGGAGTCGGTTGATGGTGTTGACCCAAGGAGAGTCTGCAAAGTGTCAAGAAGTTGAACATGATATTTCCATATCGGCAGAGGCTGTTGAACAACCCTGCCAAACCCAATGAGTCTCCTCAGTTGGAACTCCCGTCGGCTTGGGAACCCACGGGGAGTTCGAGTTCTGGCTGATCTAGTCAGAGCGGAAGCTCCCAAGGTCTTGTTTCTATGAGAGACCAAATTACATGGTAAAGTAATGGAAAGACTTAAATATAGACTGGGTTTTGAGAATTGTTTGGCAGTGGGTTGTGAGGGGAGAAGTGGTGGGATGGCCCTATACTGGGAAAAAGAGATTGATGTGGTTGTTAAGAACTTTTCACGAAGCCATATTCATGCCTCTATTCATGACACCAAGGATGCAGGGGAGACATGGTTTTTTACTGGGATATATGGGCAACCTGAGGCTCATAGGAGGCATGAAACTTGGGATCTCATTAGATCTTTGAAGATGCCAAGTGATCAAGGATGGCTTCTGATGGGTGATTTCAATGAGGTTTTGAGTAACCAAGAGAAAAGTGGGGGGTGGGATAGATCAGACAAGCAAATGCAAGATTTTCGAGCTGTAGTTGATGAGTGTGAGCTATTAGATCTGGGGTTCCAGGGTACTCCATTTACGTGGTGCAATAATAGAGAAACTGATCACAGTATCAGTGAGAGACTTGATAGATGCTTGGCTAATCTTAAGTGGAAGGCGTTATTTCCTATGGCTAAAGTCATTCATGGCAATGTAGCTTATTCAGATCATATTCCAATTAAGTTACAGTTGCAGTCTAATGAGTTTTTGAGGAAAGGAAGAAAACCATTTCGCTTTGAGGCAATGTGGGTGGAGGACAAGAATTGTCAAGAGATTATTAAGACTGCTTGGGTGGACAGTGCTGGAGAAAGAACAATGGAGGGGGTGATGAAACAGATTAGTAGGTGTGGTGAAAAGCTAGAGAGGTGGAACAAAAATAGTTTTGGGCATGTGCAGAAAAATCTAAGAAAGGCTAAGAAGAAACTCCAAATGGTACAAGATGCAGATCCTAAGGGCCTTAATCGTGAAGCTATCAAAGATGCAAGATCAGAGGTGCATAAGTGGTTGG
Source organism: Juglans microcarpa x Juglans regia (assembly GCF_004785595.1). Classification (NCBI taxonomy): domain Eukaryota; kingdom Viridiplantae; phylum Streptophyta; class Magnoliopsida; order Fagales; family Juglandaceae; genus Juglans; species Juglans microcarpa x Juglans regia. The sequence continues at coordinate 19,269,004 of NC_054609.1, forward strand.
AAAAGGGTGAAATCATGTGGAGACAGAGGTCGAGAGTGTTATGGTTAACTGAAGGGGATAGAAATACGAAATTTTTCCATCAGAAGGCTTCACAAAGAAAAGCAAAAAACATGATTAAGGGTGTTAGAGACTCTAATGGGACTTGGCATGTGGATGATGCAAGAGATGCAGTGATTTTGAATTATTTTCAAGGTCTGTTTACAACATCTACTGAGAGGGGTAGTGCTGATTTCTTGGAGAATCTATTTGGCAGGGTCACTGATGATCTGAGACAGAAGCTTGACAGGCCATTTGCAGCAGCAGAAGTGGGAGTTGCTCTTAAGGAAATGAATCCCACAAAGGCCCCTGGCCCTGATGGCATGGCCCCTCTATTTTATAAAAAATATTGGCATATTGTGGGTAGAGATGTTACTCATGCTGCGTTACATGCCCTCAATTCTGGTATTTTTCCTTCCATGTTGAACCATACTTTTGTCACTTTGATCCCAAAAAAGAATAAGGCTGAACTAGTTTCTGACTTTCGGCCTATTAGTCTTTGTAATGTCATATACAAGTTGGTATCAAAGGTGATTGCAAACAGACTGAAAGGAATTTTACCCAACCTGATTTCATCTTCACAGTGTGCTTTTGTCCCAGGGAGGTTAATCTCAGATAATGTTCTAATAGCTTATGAACTAGTCCATTTTATTCGAAGGAAGATGCAAGGAAAGAAGGGGTTCATGTCCATCAAACTTGATATGAATAAAGCTTATGACCATATAGAGTGGAGTTTCCTTGAACTAGTGATGCAGAAAATGGGTTTTGGAGCAAATTGGATTGGTTTGGTTATGCATTGTGTAAAGTCTGTTTCCTTCTCAATATTGGTAAATGGGGAGCCCAAAGGTCCAATTTATCCTACTAGAGGTGTAAGGCAAGGGGATCCTATCTCCCCTTACCTTTTCCTTTTGTGCACTGAAGGCCGTATTTCTATTCTAAAGCAAGCTGAGTTAAATGGGGCAGTAGAAGGGATTCGGATATGCAGGAATGCTCCTATTGTTAATCACTTAATGTTTGCAGATGACAGTGTATTGTTTTGCAGGGCTACTTTACAAACCAACTTGAACATAATGCACCTACTAAACATATATGAGAAGGCCTCTGGGTAGAAGGTGAATAAGGAGAAGACTGCCATGGTGTTCAGTAAAAATGTTATTCCTACTCAGCAAGCCGAGATCATGCAGGTGTGAGGAGTGCAGCAATGCCAAAACTATGACAAGTATCTAGGGCTCCCTTCCATGGTGGGGAGAGGGAAATACCAAGCTTTTTCTCAGCTTAAGCATAAAGTATGGCAAAAGCTTCAAGGGTGGAAGGAGAAGATTCTGTCTCAAGGGGGGAAAGAAGTACTTATCAAGGCTGTAGCTATGTCTATACCCACCTACACAATGAGTTGCTTTAAGCTTCCTTCATCTCTATGTACTGAATTGAAGAGTCTGATTGCTAAGTTCTGGTGGGGTCAAAAGGGAGAGGAGAATAAAATTAGGTGGGTTAGCTAGAGAAAAATGTGTGAATCAAAGGAAAATGGTGGTATGGGTTTTAAAGATTTAAAAATTTTCAATTTAGCACTCTTAGCAAAGCAGGGATGGAGGATTCTGAAAGAGGAGGATTCGCTACTTCATAGGCTTTTTAAGGCTAAGTACTTCCCCTCTTCAAAGTTTAAAGACTCTAAGCTAGGAGCAGATCCTTCTTATGTGTGGAGGGGTATTTGGGAAGCAAAGAGTTTGCTATTAAAAGGGTGCAGATGGAGAGTAGGAGATGGAAAGGCTATTAATATATGGTCTGATTATTGGTTGCCAAAGCACAAGTTAATCCCAGTTTTAGACTCTATTACTCCAACTTAGTTGAACTGGACAGTCTCAGATCTGATAAATGAACAGACAAGGTGGTGGGATTTGGGAAGGGTACGAAGACTCTTACCTCAAAGAGAAGCTCATGAGGTCCTAAACATCTTGCTACCTACTGATAACAGATCTAATAGTATGGTGTGGGACCATGAGTCTAATGGAATGTTTAGTGTCAGGAGTGCTTACAGACTATTCATGGACCTGGGTGAAGAAAGATAGCTTGGCGAGGTTTCATATAGGGAGGAGCAAAGGAGATGGTGGAGGAAGATTTGGAAGATGAGAGTTCCTAACAGAATAAAGATTTTTGCTTGGAGGGTGTGTAGGAATGGGCTACCAACTCTGAAAAATCTGCAAGCAAAAAAGGTAGTGGATGATGCCAAATGCAGATGGTGCAATGTGGAAGAGGAGGACATTAATCATGCTTTACTATATTGTTCTAGTTTCAAAGATGTTTTGCAAGCACAACTCAGTTTTTTGCAAGACTTTCAAGTTCAGACTAATTTTATGCAGATTTTGTCTCATTTGATTAGAAGGAATCAACAAGGTGAAGTTGAGAAACTATTCCTATGTGCGTGGGGTCTGTGGTATAGAAGAAATAAGCTAATTTATGAAAATAAAAGTTTAATTACAGAAGAAGCTTTGGACCATGCACTAACAGGTTTCAATGAATTCATATCTATTGCAGAGGAGAAGAGTAAAGGATGCAGACCTCAATATGGTTGGGAGCCCCCACCTTCGGGTGTTTTGAAGTTGAACACAGATAGTGCTATCTTCCATGATCATTGTAGATCAGGTGCTGGTATGGTCCTTCGAGATGAGGGTGGCAGGGTGATTTTTACAGCAAGCAAAGTTGAACATGAGGTCGATGATCCTATGGAGATTGAGTTACTGGCTGTGCTGAGGAGGCTTCAGATTTGTCTTCCTTTGGGTATTGCTGATCTTCAAGTTGAATGTGATTCCATGTTGGTAGTTCTAGAACTAAACAAAGAGCAAGAATCTGTCTTTGTGGGGGACTTTGATTCAGGAGATAAGGAGGATGGTTCTTAGATTTCCAAAAGTTACAATAATCCATAGAGGCCGAATGGCCAATAATCTAGCCCATTGTTTGGCAAGAAATTCATGGCATGTAGATGACCTAATGGTTTGGTGGGACTTCTTCCCAGATTTTGTTTTCCAAGCCATTTGGCATGATGCAATGATGTAATCTCTACTTGAGGAATAAAACAGTTAAGCTTTGTTTATCAAAAAAAAAAAAAAAAAGAAAATAAGAAAAATACACGATATTCAAACTTCTTCCTACAGTTTCTGTTTCCGTCTTCTCCGTTTTACATCCTCCTTTCAAGATGATGATATTTTCTTGATTTTAAGGGAATAAACGTACTAAAACCAACCTGTAAACATAAAAATAATAATAATGGTTCATTTTGTTGTTCTTTTTTAGATTGAGTAACAGCTAGGTATATACGTAAGACACTTTTGAAAGTTTCGTGGAAGTTTCAAAAATAGGTTGGTCGTATATGAATGAGTACTAGCGCCATCTGCATGCGCCGACTGTATTGAATTGTTATTTGACTCATGAATTAAATGGGCAAAAGATAGAAAGGTCATAGAGATCCAAAAAATCTGTATACGTACAAGACCTTTTGGTTCATGCATGCACCTGCCCCTCTAGCTATCAATGCCTTGCAGTAGTGTGGTCCGGTGTGCGACTACGTCAAATAACGTGTCATACATCAATTACTAATTTGGCATAACATCTCTGTTAAATATTGTAACATCAACATTAGTATTTGAATCTTTAATTTTTTTTATTATTCACGATAATAAATAATAGTAGTTAAAAAATGTATCTCCTCCATTACAGTTTAATAAATAATCTGACCTGATTATGAGAGAATGATTACCTTAACAATTTCACCTCCAAGTGTCTCCCGATTAGAAGTGTGGGACCAAACCATTAGCTATTGGTCTGGTTGGTCCATGTATATTTTTTTTCTTCTTTTCTTTTTTTTTGACAGAAAAATTAATACAAAAAATTAATTAAATTAGTAAAATTGATATTAAGTAATCTCTTTAACATTTTATATATGGTTAATAAATATTAAATAATTTCATTATATATATGGTCAATGGTGATCCCTTAGATAAAAATTACATAATTAACTTATATAACTATTATATAAAACAATATAAAAAATATTTATATATGTATATACATTCGTTCAGTCTCTGTCCAATCTCATTAAAAAAAAAAAAAAAACCATGCCTCGAGACTGACCAATAAAAATATCGGTCCAGTCCGAACCGATAGTCTTACACCCTTACTCCTGATGGCTAAATGCACAATTATGTTATAGATACCCTTAAACCCTCAGTGCTATTTATAGACTTTTGGCCATCATAAAATCTAAAGATATTCGTGTCCCACTATGATTAAATCTAGAGGTATTTGTGTCCCATTATGACTCATTAATTAAGTGATAATATTTGAACTAGTCTCAATCCATTAGGATATAGGTGTGTGAGACATAGAGTTTTAATAAAACTCTTACAATGTCACCACCAAGATTTTTTAATATAAGAAAAATAAACAAAAATAAATAATATTACATAATAAATAATACAAAATGATAAAATTCGGAGATAAATTATACGAGTAATAATAAATATAAGTTTCAAATAAACAAACTCACACACATTTATTGTAAAAAAATAAGGGGGTGTTTGGAAAAAATTTTCATCTCATTTCATCTAATTTCCTTTTCAAATATTACTTAAATACAAACATGACTTTCAAACTAATCATTACAATTTTTTCAAACTGATCATTACAACTTTCCCAAACTTTTAACTAAAACATAAAAAATAATTCAACATTTTCAAATCTCAAAACAAAAATAATATTTAGACCACTGTATATTTAGGCCCATGGATGTAAATCACGGCGCACCTTCTACATAATTTTCCTTCAAGCAAACTTGCCACCGCCTCAAAGCCCAAGGTCAGTAGTATCTCCACGCCTTCCACGTCCAACACCCAATAGGCACGTCCCTACGAGTCCAGAAAACATCACGCAACTTTCCACCACTTTGATTTTTGTTTCAGTGAAACAAATCTTCCACATTGTTACTAAGTGAAAACTGAAAACCATCTTAATGTTTATTTCTCCCTCATAAACCGCAGCCACTCATGCACCACCTTAAGGTAACCTCACCAAAGCCAAGCCTTTTTCACTGCCCAACCCACGACATGTTCATCCCTCATTCGCCATCTCAATTGACGAAGCCATTACACCACTTGAATCATCGTGCCCAAACCACTACTCAACCCTCGTCACCCCGAAGCCAAACAGAAACCAACCACCGCACCGTTGCCACCTTGCACCAAAGAACCACCGAGCAGCGCCAGCTTTTTGGCAAACTGTGAACCCATCCACCCCACATTGTCACTCCTGCACAACTAGCACACACATACGACCTCCACCTCACGGCACACCAGCCTGAGCAATGTGACGAGACCTCCCTCACAGGATAGAAATCGCCTTTCCACTACCTAACTCCATGCTTATGTCCCTCCATTGACAACCAAAATAGTTTGCTTAGCCACCGTATGCATCTTTGTTTTACTTTTAAAAAATAGAGCATCGTTGGAGGTCACCGTGGGCTTCCAATTAGCCACCTTACATTGCTAGCCTCCTCCATGTCATCGCCACCGTATTGCACTGCCGTCGCCTCAAGTCACTGCCCTCCCTCTCGGTAACATTTTTCCTTCACACCACGGTGCTCTCTCTTTCTCACCCTCCGTTCTCTCATCTCTCTCTCTCTCTCTCTCTCTCATCAAATCTCTCTCTCTCTCAGTTCTGTGCTGCCGTGCCTACCACCTTTCATCTCCGCCCACCTCATCAGTCGTCGCGACTCTCCCCCTCTCTTGGTGAGTTTGGACACCCCTCTGTCGCCTGGTTTTGGTCCGGTAGTTTTCATAATCTAAGATTCCTTTTGTTTCCATGCTTTTCCCAAAAGCCCATGCATGTTTATAAGTTATTTTCCAAAACACCCTTGTCATTAGGATGGTTCCATATTGGACATGATTTTAAGATGGGCTTCAAGATGATTACAGAAAATTTGTATGTTATTTTATGTGAGTTTCGGCTCACTTTATTTAGTCCAAAAGTTTGTTTGGCAGAAAATAGTTATGGTTTTTAAATGACAGTTGGTATTAAGGTCTAAAGAATTTAGAGTTTGTCTTCGTTGGAAATTGAATGAAAATCGATACATTCGAGATTTGATGATATTTTATGGTTTCGAGAAATTTAGATTTTTAGGAAAATAGGTTACTTAGCATTTCAAATTCAAGTATTGAAAAAGTGTTAATTTCGAATATTTATGGAAATTACGTAATTATTTTTATAGTTGATGATTGATTTTCATTTAGTACTGTTGTGGAGAAATTCTAAAAATGCTACAAGTCCAGGTAAGCGGGGTTCCTATACTAGAATTTACGCGAGTTGTCTACATTGAGGTTGACTTTATGAAAATTTTGCATGTTTTGTTATGAAATGAGAAATTAGAAAAATAACCTCGGTCGTTTCTTTGCATTACTCATAAAATCAATATGAAAAAGAGAAAATATTTCTGACATGCATTGTGTAGACATAAGTTATATTTAGTTATGCTGTCTCTGAAATCTGAAAAAGTGCAATATTGAAAATCTAAAAAATTGTGCAATGATTTAGAAAGATGCTCCGATTTTTGTTTTCAATGATTTAGAAAAATTGTGCAATGAAAAATTGTGAAAATGATATGAATATATTTCGATACATTGTTTTGTTTTGATATGGCATCTGAAAACCTTTGGCATGGTGTATTGATTTTGAATATGACTTTGTCTCTGCTATGCTCTGTTATACTCTGCTTAGCTCTGTTTGGGTTGGTACTAACTTCTCTGTCTCTGAGTGTACCCATTTTGGAAACAAAGTGATTTTATGTGGTATTTCCTGTGTCCACACTTCGGGCTCCGAGAAGAATAAGGGAAAGATTTCACCTCTATCTTTTCCTGGTTTGGCCACCAAGGTTAGCACAACCCTACCACGGGGGTGAAATATGGTCTCTGCTCTATACGATGCTCTGTTTTGATGTGATGATGATGCTCATGTTATGTTATGCCAAAGTACTATGGGTTTCATGTGACTTAAAATCCATCGTTTTGTTAGGTTTGAAAATATGTTTTGTTCTGTATGATAACTCTGGAAAATATTTTGTTCTGCATACTGTACTTTGTAAGTGCTCATGTTTGCATGTTAGCATATGTCCCAAGCTTACTGAGTTGTTGATAACTCACTTTTTATCTTCACAACATTTTTAAGATATTTTGGATACTTCAACGAAAATTCAAGAATATGAAACATGGGTAAGGGTATGTAAGCATAGTGTATTAAATACGGAGAGGGTAGGGGTGGGCAGCGGGGCCCCTCACCCCACTGCCCCTCCCAGTTCGCCCCGCCCCCGCCCATGCGGGCGGGGGTTCCTGCCATCTCGAGTAGGGTGCGGGGGCCCTGCCTGCTCCTTAGGAATACTACGGAGGCGGGGACGGAGGGGCAAAGCCTGCTCTGTTTTTCCCCCGCCCCGCTTAATATATATATATATATATATAAAAAATTAAAATTATATATATAGGAGTAATGAAAGAAGAGTCCAATATTAAGATCCTTACTGGAGAAGAGTTAATCTAGACTAGAAATTGGAATAAAAAAAATGGCAGATAGGAGTAGTGGGGGTCCAACGTTGAAGGGGTATACGAAGTATAATGCTGATGAGTGTAGAATGAAGTTAGCTCGTATGGTTATCATTGACGAGCTACCTTTTCAGTTTGTGGATGAGAGAGGGTTCCAAGAATTTGTCCAAGAATTGGAACCAAGATTTATGCTTCATTCTTTCCATACTGTGGCAAAGGATATTAAAAAGAAGTAATGGAAAGATAAAGATGTTTTGAGGGGCCAATTGGCGGGTTTGGTAGTTTGCTTCACTACCGATACTTGGACATCTGTCCAAAATTTCAACTATACGTCTTTGACTGTTCATTTCATTAATTCTAATTGAATTCTTCATAAAAATATTATTAAGTTTTGTCAAATAACTGATCACAAGAGTGAGACGATTGGGAAGGCCTTGGAGGCCTCAATAAAGGAGTGGGGGTTATCACAGGTTTTGACAGTTTCGGTTGACAATGCCTCGTCTAATGATGTCGCCTTGGGATATCTAAAAACTTATCTTAAAGAGGCAAATAAGATATTCTTGGGTGGTGAATATTTGCGTGTTAGATGTTCTGCACATATCTTGAAACTAATTGTGACTGAGGGGTTGAAAGATGTTGATGACTTGGTTGCACGAGTTAGACTAGCTGTGAAATTTGTGAGGTCTTCTCCTATTATTGGAGAAATTCAAGATTGCTACGAACACTGTGGACATAAAATCAAAGAAGGGTCTTTGTACTGATGTTCCTACTAAATGGACCTCATCCTTCTTGATGTTGGAGGCGGCTAAAAAATATAAGGTAGCCTTTCAATTATTGGGTGATGAAGACATTCAATATGTCAAATACTTTTATGAGCATGAGGGTTTAGGAAAGCCTAATGATGATAATTGAGAGGTAGTTTGTACTTTTGTTGATTTCCTCGGGCTTTTTTACGATGTCACATTGAAGTTATCTGATCTTTGCACCCTACATCCCATGAATTTTGTCAACAAATATGTAGGATGAAAGAAGAATTAGAAGACATGTGCAGGAGATCCAATCCAAGGATGAGGGGGATGACATTGACTATGAGGGTCAAATATGACAAATATTGAGGAGATTTGACTAGACTAAATATTTTGTTATATGTAGCTCTTATTCTTGATCCCCGTTTGAAAATTTCAGGCATGTTATATGGTTTGAGACTTGCACACGATCAGGCATGGACTGATCTTATTGATGAGATGGCCTGAGATACTATTTATAAATTATATGATGAGCTTAATTCAATTAAGGGTGGTACTGCATCTACTACACCTACACCTACCCCAACACGTCCTCCAAACACTGGGGTAACAAAGAAGCGTAGATTGGCATGTACTAAGACTCTCGCACATAATCCCACACTAGTCTGTCAATCTACAGAGGTGGTTTCAGAGTTGGACAATTATTTGTCAAGAGATCTTATTCAAGATGATAATGATTTTGACATATTAGGATGGTGGAAGACAGCATCAAAGAAATATCCTATCTTTTTTCAGATTGTTTGTTGTATGTTGGCCATTCCTATTAGCAACATTGCCTTGGAATCTGCCCTTAGTACTGGAGGTCATATATCGAATCCTTTCCATAATTTATTGTCTCCTACAACTATGGAGACGTTGATATGCACACAGAGTTGGACGATAGGAAATGATATTTATGTTCCGGATGTTTTAGATTTTAAAGAGATCGACGAAGAGGGTGGTGATCAGTTTGGGTCTGGACTATCTGATAATTATTATTTTTATTTTATTATTTTGATTTATCTATATTCATTTCAATTTCATCAGTATTAATTTTAGTATTAATTGTTGTAACAACATATGAGACAACTCAGACGATGTCTACCTCCACTGCAATATGAATCTGTGCTCAAACTTTAAAAGACTATCCATCCGGTTGCCCCAAATGTAACAGTCAAAGATCCAAACAACTCGGCTCTATTTTTAGATTCTTAATTTCTTATAATATTGAAATTTGAATCAGTTGTATGTATTATGTATTTGATTTGTAATTTTGTAATGTTGATACAATGTCTATTGGACATTTTTTCCTTTATAATTTTGTAATTGTTTAAACTTTCCATTTTATTTTTGTAAATTTGTAATAGCTTAGTTAGTATTATTATTTATTAGTTTATTAAGCAGTAGACTTGTTGTCTATAGTAGTACTTCATTAGAGTCTTAATTATATAAATTTGTGTTATGTATATATTATTTTTATTTATGTAACTTTTTTTCTTTTTTTAACTCTCTTTTTAAAAAGAAAAAAAAAACTCCTATTTTTATGGATCCAAAATGGCCCAGAAGCTGGCTATTTTAGGCCTATTTCAGTAGTTTCTAGGCCAGAAATCGCATCTGGGCCTTTGGGAAGGGGGGGCAGATGGATCACCCTCCACCCGCACCCCATCATTTGGGACGGGATCCCCCGTCCCAGCACTCTGGGGGCGGGGGACTGGGAAGAAACTTGCCCCCTGCCCATGCGGGGGCGAGTAGAACTCCTAAAAGAGGGTACTTGTTGTTGGAGAATTTTATTTAATAGCTTCGTTTTACTCTGTTGACTTAGTACTTTAGGAAAGTTGGCATTTTTTTTTGAGACTGTCGTATTCTTAGTTAATTATTTTGGAGTAAATTGTTTAAAATAATGATCTCTTTCTGGCACAAGTACTCCGATTGTCCTGCATATTATATTGTTAATGTTTATATTGATATTTTTAAGATTTAGAATATAATTTATATATATAATTTATTTATATAACCACTATCTCAAAACTGTACACTAAAATATACTATTACCAAAATATTCCGTTTCAATATCTTAACAGGAATGATCACATGAACTGAATTCAAAACTTTGATATTTAGTCCAACTTCGTCCAATTTGCTTAACCAATCATCACATATATGTCAAGTAAAAAAAACACACACTTTCAAGCCAACCGACTCCTTTTGAAAGGAGTCAGTTGCAGCCAAAAGTCATAATAGAGTATTGGTAGAGGTATTGCTTAGTCAAATTCAAAATTTTTCAAAATTAGTTGCATTGGTCTTTCCATATCATTTCAAGTTATGTTATGAGTTACAGTAAATAAAAACAAAAATGATATTTGGTAAGTTACTATTCATCAAATAAAAGAATATTTTATTAAAAATATTGTCTTTCTCTTCTTTTCTTCTCCTTTTCTCTTCCCTTCTTTTTTATATTAAATAATTTGTTTGGACAGTAAAAATTAAATTATTAATTAATATATAGAGTGCATTTGTAAAATATTAAAAAAATTAAAAAAATATTAAAACATATATATAATATTGTATTTGTACAATACAAAAAACATTAAACAATATTATTAAAATATATAATATTATATTATTATTTTGATTTTAAAATAACAAATTTAATGTAAATTAACCTCTTCAAAAATTTTAATTTTAGCGAAACCTCAAGTTTTAATCAAAATTTATACTTGATAATTGCCAATGCTGTTAAAAAAGAACAGTTCCGTATTTTGAAGCATAAAACTGAACAGTGCTATTAATCACATGCTTTGCTGTTTGCACTACTTTTCTTCTGCAGAATTCTGCTGGAACATCTCTTCTTTAAGTGCTGGATTTCCCTGCACATGCCTTTGTGTTATATGTGTTGACAACATTCTTCCATGACGTCCAAACTGGTTGCCCTCTTCGTCCTCATCCTCCTATATCTCGCTCTCCAATGCCACTGTTCAACCCCACAATCACGGGTCAAAGCCAGTTACTATTATATGGGTATCGGAAATGGCATTTCCGATATAAGTTCTAATCTTTTCACGCACCTTATATGCGCTTTCACTTATGTTAACTCCTCCAATTACCACCTCTCCATCAACTCCTCCACCGAACAACAATTCTCTACCTTCGCCCACACCGTAAAAACCAAGAACCCGTCCGTTACAACGCTTTTGTCGATATGGGTTGGCAGAGAGTCTTTGCTAAACTTCTTCTCAATGATAAACCAGTCCTCTTATAGAAATTCTTTCGTTCAGTCTTCCATAGAAACAGCTAGGCTTTATGGGTTTCAAGGTTTAGATCTTTGTGGGCTTGTGCCAACAGGAAGTAGCTCGGATATGGCCAATTTCGGTACCCTTTTGGACATGTGGCGAGTTGCTGTAAATTCTGAGGCAAAAAATTCAAGCAATCCAGAGTTACTCCTGGTCATGGCCGGCAATCGTCTGCCAGGTTTGGGTTCCGTGATTTATCCAATTGATTCCATGAGTAGGAACTTGGATTGGGTACATGTATCAGCGTACGATTACTATTTGCCTGATAGGGACAGAGTCACATACTTTCATGCAGCTCTGTATGGCCCTTCGAACATGGCTAATACGGATGATGGCATAAATGAGTGGAAGAGAAGAGGTTTTTCGCCGAAAAAGTTGGTCTTGGGGTTAGCTTACCACGGCTATGCGTGGAGAGTTTTGAGCCCCCAAAAGAATCCAATTGGTGCAGCCTCTATGGGTCCGGCTACCACCATCGACGGTTTCATGGGCTATAATTACTTTAAATGGTTCATTAGACACTATGTTCAGGAAGCAGTTTCCGGGCATAATGCTACTTCAGCGGTGAATTACTGCACGTTTGGGTTAACTTGGTATAATTACGACGATGTGGAGGCTATTAGAGCTAAAGTTTCTTATGTAAAGCAAAAGGGTCTGCTTGGTTACAACGCGTTTCATGTCGTCAATGACGACAACTGGGTGCTTTCTACAGCAGCAGGTTGGTACATATTATTTGTTAAGAAAATCTATTTATAAGTCTTATTTTTTACATAAGATGTATTGAATTCCACGTGATCTGTTTCTTTTATTCCTTTGGATTAATGAACTAAAACGAACATCGTCACAATCGGTCAATATTTTCTCAAATTATTATTGCAATGGCGCATCATTTTTTTTTTTACTTTTTATTACCAAGTAATTACCGGACAGAAAATAACTTTTCCTGACTTTGTGGGAATAAAAGTAAAACCAACCTGTAAATTCAGGTAGGACTCTTTTGACTTATCAAATAAAAGCTGGTAGGACTCTTTTTCAAAATTCAGGAATTTAGAATGAATGTGCAAAAGGTTTTGTGGAAGAGTTTTGCTATGTACAAATAAATTTGTATACCAATCTGTGTGTTAATGTTATTGTCTTCTGTATTCTAAATTCAAATTAGTATCATTTTTAATAAAATCTACTTTCTGACCAATCTTATTAAATGGGTGTGCATTTTAATGTACAGAATCACTTACAATTAAATTTTTCTTTTGAGATTTCAAAAATGGATTGGTTGGATATGAATGACTAGCGCCATCAGCATGCGCCGACAGTATTGAATTGATCTTTACTTTGGAATAAATAGGCAAGATAGACATGAGATAATAGAGAATCAGAGATCCAAAAGACCTTTAAATTCATGCAGCTGCCCCGCTTGCTATCAATGGCTTGTGGTAGTCTGGTCCATGCACAATGAACAAAAGGGTGGGACTACAATGCGCATACACCACTTCCATATCTGGTCTACTTTATAAACTTCAAATAACGTGTCATAAGTCAATTACTTTAGCATAACATTTCATCACCGCCAATAAATAAAATATCTTACACGGGATGTGGCTCTCATGATTCAGAGGCGTTGACCATATGTTGTACGTAACAGCGATTACCGCCGTGCAAATACAGTCATTGACATTGTCTGCACTTTCGGTTCACATGAGGTGGAAGGAAATTACTAACACCTAATCATTCCTGCTTTTGATCTTTTCCTTTGTCTGCACAGATGCATGCATATTTTCATGTTGTTTATGAGTCTGCTAATTTCATCTTCATTACACCTTGCTGGCTAATATCTGCTTCTGAATGACCCTTCCTCAATGCTTTCTAAAACTTTTATCGCCCTGTTCTGTGTTTTCCTATCTCTAGTAGCACTTCACCCTTCGGAAGCACAGACTTGGGTAAATGCCGGTTACTGGTTATCCAGCACAAATTTCCTGTTTTCTGACATAAACTCCGCACTGTTTACCCACCTTTGTTGTGCTTTTGCTGTTATTAACTCTTCAAGTTACGAGCTATCCATCCCGTCCGGTGATGAGAAAAACTTTCCCGTCTTTACGGACACTGTCAAACATCGAAACCCATCAATCACCACCCTGGATTTCAGGGCCGAGACCTGAACTGGATTTCTCCTTGCACAAGCTCCGATGTCACCAACATGGGCAACCTCTTTGAAGAGTGGCGAGTAGCTGCAGAGTCCGAGGCTAAAAATTCTAGCCAACAACTGCTCTTGACTGCTGCAGTTCATTAGTCGCCATATTTAGGATCAGTTTTTTTTTTCCCCCGTAGATTGAATTGGTTAAATATTATGGCTTATGACTACCATGCACCAAAGCGGGATAACGTCAGGCTGCTCATGCGGCTTTGTATGATCCAGCGAGCCAGCTCAATACACATTATGGTATCCGCACCTGGATCTCTAGGAGCTTATCTGCAGGCAAGTTGGTTTTGGGGTTGCCTTTCTATGGCTATGCGTGGAATCTTGTCGATTCCCAGGACAACGCCATAGGTGCACCAGCCACAGGTCCAACCAACACAACTGAAGCAGCTATGATCGATAAGCCAATCAAAGATCATATTTGGATGTATGGGGCTGCTGTAATGTACAATTCCACTTATGTGGAAAATTATTGCATTGCTGAATCATTTTCGATTGGTTTTGATGATGTGGAGGCTGTCAGAACTAAGGTTTCTTATGCCATGGAAATGACGTTGCTTAGTTGCTATGTCTAGCAAGTACCCAACCATGATGACAATTGGGTGCTTTCTCTAGCTGCAGGTAGGAATTAGAACATAGTAGTGTCTCTTCAGAATGTATTCCTGATACATAATTTGTAGATATCATTCTAGTTAAGTATGTAATTGGTGACATTAATTAAACCATTTATGTTTACCCTGGTTTAGTTGCTTTTGCTAATACATCACCAACGACTTTTACAAATGGTAAATGATAAGGTTCAAATTGATTAATTTTACGATATGCTTCTGCATCTCTGATTGTGAAATGATTTGACCATCAGCAGAGGAGCTTGATGATGAAAATCTGATCCAAAAGGGGGGATTGTTAGTGATTGTTTTGGTTTCGAGTAGTGCTACGATTGTTCTCCTCCTAGGCTCAATGTGGGTGATGTGTTATTTGAGGAAGAGAGAGATCAAATTTACAGGTAATTTCTTTTGTCCTAGTTGTAACTCGGAATTAAGATAATACTCCGCTTAATTCCACATATATTGAAAATTGATATCTTTAAATATTTTTTCGCTTATTTGTCCTTTTCGGTTACAGGGACTGTACTGAAGGCAAGGAAAGGACAAGAAGCCAAAGTAAATGGTATAGCAACTACTGATAACTTAAACACCAATGTTTCGGATCTTTAAGTCTATAGTTATGCTGATATTGAGATGGCTACGAATAAATTTCCATTTGAAAATAAGCTAGGAGAGGGTGGATATGGTCTTGTTTACAAGGTAAACTTTTTTTGTGCTTGGTAATCTATAATTAGACAATGCATAGTTATCAGATATTGGGCTGCTGCTTATATGCTATATGTTCTACCTTTATAACACTAACCATGGATTGGTGTGTATGTTATAGGGTGTACTAGCAAACAAACAGGAAATAGCAGTGAAAAAACTTTCAAAAGCTTCAACACAGGGGTTTGAGGAGTTCAAGAATGAGGTTACACTAACAGCAAAACTACAACATGTTAATCTTGTGAGAGTATTGGGATTTTGCATCGAAAGGAATGAACAAATGTTGATCTACGAGTACATGCCAAACAAAAGCTTGGACTTCTACCTCTTTGGTAGGAATCCTATCTGTTCATAATTAGCATAATGTAATTTGTTTTGCAATGTTTCTTAAATTTTTAGTGTTGAAAGTAGAAACAAATATTCATGCCCCACATGTTCCCTAGTTTAGCATATATGAAAGTGGTGGCAATTGTGCAGTATGAGCAAAGAAATATTTTGTATTCTTGGTGGCTGGTGCCATGCAGAGTTAAGCTTAAATATAAATCAAGGAGAACTTAACTTTATCTTAAGCTCTAGAGGGGTTTGACACTTAATTTTCTGGTTCTGAAAATACATGTGAACTCATTAGCATTTTGCTCCTTTGTTTAAGTCATTGCTCTGGAAACTGGTATTTCATTATTGAATTGATGCAGACAGTGCTAGGCGATTTTTTTGGATTGGAAAAAGCGTGTTCATATAATCGAGGGGATTACTCAAGGACTTCTATATCTCCAAGAATACTCCAGATTGACTATAATTCATCGAGACCTGAAAGCTAGCAACATTTTACTTGACAATGAAATGAAGCCTAAGATCTCAGATTTTGGTATGGCAAAGATTTTCAGTAAAGATGAACATGAAGCAAACACTGGCCGAATTGTGGGAACATAGTGAGTATTCTTTCTGTTAAAGTTGAATAATTTAAGCATTCTTTTCATCCAAGACTAATTGTTGTATACAATTTACCAATGCAGTGGTTATGTTTCGCCGGAATATGTTAAAAAAGGTTTATACTCTACTAAATCATTCTCTAATGTGGCATCAAATGATTGACAAATAAGTAAAAATAATTAGTTTTTCAATTATTTGATGATACATCTTGAGATGTAAATAACGTTACTATATTTACAGCTCTTTAGGCACTTTGGTGGGGGAGGAAAAACAACAGTTTTGGTCAGGACAAGCATAAACTTGAAGTAGAGTGGGGAGGATGAAGAGGATTTACAAGAGGTTTACGCCTTAACATAACCTTGATTTTGTAACAAAAGATCAAAACATGTCTTAAAATTTAATCCAAAGTCACGAGAGAGAGGAGCAAAGGTCATCAAAAACTAATCCTTCAAAATTATAAATTAGAAGAATAGATGATAGGATCGGAGGTCTAAATTCTAGCAGAGTCCAATCTTATATGTCTTCAGCCTATATATGCAGACTTATTTAAAACGATTGCACTATGAGGTACTATCATGAAAGAGATTTCAAAAATCAGACCAAAAAATGCATGCTTATTTTTTTTAATAAGCAAAATGAATGCCCACTGACTAATACTTTACACATCTTTGATTTTGCTGAGAAAATAAAAATTTTATTCATAAAAAGTATGTTAAGATATAAATTAATTAATAAAATCTATTTATTTTTCATAAGTTTAAACTTTTGGGATAAGTGATGACTTTACATGATATTTGAACAGAAGTCCTGAGTCTGAATCTTGACTCTACACTTTACCTCCATTTGATTAAATATTTCACATGTTGAACCCACTCATTGATGAGGAGTGTTAATATATAAATTAAATAATAAAATCTACTACTTCCTATAAGCCTAAACTTTTAGGATAAATGATGATTTCAAATGACAAAATTCCTGATTACTCCCTCCTACAAGTCTTTGGCTGTGTTTTTTTTGTTACTCTTCCTCCCCACGAACATACCAAAATTGAACCTTGTTCTTGGCTCTGTTGATTTCTTGGTTATAGCTTAACCCAAAAAGGTTAACACTGCTATGACCCCATAACCAAATGTTTGTGCGTCTCTCTCATGTAGAGTTTTGGTAACATAGACTCTTTACGAGCCTCTCCATATTCTCATCCTCTTCCTCCTCCTCACATTCACATATTTTCACTGACCTCTTAATTGCCTTATTTTCTGACTTCTTTGCAGAGACTACAAGCTCCTTAGACAGTCCTTACTATGGTTACTCTCCCTCCATCTACTGTGTCTGAAGGTCCTCCTGCACCAACACAGAGTCCTCTCAGCGACCTCCACTTCTTTGATCTAGTTGGGTAAATGTTCTTCCCTCTCATCTTCGGCATTATCATTGCTTTTTTGCTGTAGCTACCATTCATGAACCTCACAATTATCGCAAGGCTAGTACAGACCCCCTTTGGCGTAAAACTATGTCTAATGAATTAGATGCTCTCACCAAAATCCACACTTGGGACCTAGTGGACCTGCCTCCTGGCAAAACATCAATTGTTCGTAAGTGGATGTAACACCTCGTACCTGGAGGGTCAAGGCTTACTTCCTGTCACCTAATAATCATCTCTCACATTACATATATAATAAATGTGTATATATATATATATATATATATTCGAAAGACTCCATAAACATAAATTCATCTATTTCATACAAATATATGTATTCATCTACAAGGTCATCAATGCAATATTCCAAATAAATAAATCAACATCTCCACAAATGCTCAATAACAATGTCAATCTCTCAAAATACCCAATTAAATAACATAGGGCTACGCAGGAACTGTCCACCCCAGCCAGAAACTAATCAGACCTGCTGTCGGAGCACGGAACTGGCCGAAATCGGTGGAGAATCGATCGACATGCAGCAATAAATAGAGAAAATCCCTGAATCGGCTGATTAAAGAAAATATTATATATATATATTGTACTCAAAACGACACCCTTCTACTTAAGTTTAAGTAGAACAATGTCGTTTTAAGTCAGTAATTATGTTTTAAACACAACTGAAACGACATTGTTTGGTATAAATGTCGTCATTTTATTGATAACAATAAAAAAATTTAAGTAGAACAATGTTTCTAAATTAGATCGTCTCTTCCTTCCTTCCTTTCTTCTTCCTCGATTCACATCTCATTTCTCTCATCCTCTCTCTCTCTCTCTCTCTCTCTCTCTCTCTCCCCTCTACAGCACTCTCTCTCTTAGACGCCGCTAGGGGAACCATGAACCACTAGAGAACCGCCGGAGTCAATATGGCTGGTGTTTCTCCTTCCCATTGACCAGTTACACTCGGTAGCTACTCATTTTCTTCTCTCATCAGTTGGCGTCGGTTTTGCTCATAACCTGCGCTAAAGGGGTTGGTTTTTACCCCTAAAATAACATGACAATTCTACTAGTAAGGCTGTTCAATAATAAATACCCTTTTGTACTCAATCCTCTAAACTAAATTAAATCATGCATGTGTTTCTTATCCTTCATTCCCAGCCAAACTATCCAAATCATCTGAAAATATAGTGAAGATAAGGGGTGAATAATCAACAGCTCAATAAGTAGTGAACATAAACTAGTGTGTAAACATGATCCATTTACAGAGTAAAGAATGCAGAACAAAACATTTTTAGTTTCAGAATGCAAAACAAAACATGTTATCAAAATATCAAAGCGACAATTTCAGAAGCATTCATATGCAAAAGTCATTTGGCATAGCATAGTTGAATTTCATCATATCATAACAAAAACATAATATAAGATAGAGATTATGTTTAACCCTTGTTGTACGATTGTGCTACACCTGATGGCAAAACCGGGCAGAAACTGAAGTGAATCTTCCCCTTATGATTTTTAAAGCCCCGAGTGTGCATACATGAAAGACCACACAGTAAAACAACTTTGTTTCCAACGTGGGTGCACTCAAAAACAGAAACGCTTCTACCAACACAATAACAGAATCAGAACTATCAGACCAGAACTAGAAATATAATCAGAATGTCATGCCTAAAGTTTTCAGATGTCACATCATATCATAGAAGTTTTGAATATATTCATATCATTTTCATATATTCAAAACAGATACAGAGTATCTTCACATAACCATGCACAAATTTTCAAATTTCATACTTTGCTCTTTTTACACAGTTCAGAAACAGAATGCCAAACTCATGTCTACACTAGTCATGGAAAAAAATATATTTCTCTTTTCTTATTTAGACACAATGAGTAATGTAAAACAAAATGATCGACGTTGTTTCCAATGTTTCATAACAAAAGCATGCACGTTTTTCATAAAATCACCTTTGGTCCATTCTTTTTATGTAAAGTCTAGCATAAAAATTCCGCTTACATGACTCTTGCAGAGAGTTACCTAAGTTTTGAACTCGAGCTCTATCAATGTCACAACCTAACCAGAAAATATCCACAAAATTGTTAGTAACCCGAACAAGCGCAAAGGTAATTTTTCCAACAGACCTCAAACAAGTACAATACCTGTAACACCTGAGCCCAAGCCCTGGCCCAAGTTGTGGAAAATCCATCATGTTGAAGTAAACGACATTATTTTGGTAATGAGTCATTCCCCACTTAGTATCCCTCTCCACCCCGTCACTCTCCTCCCGATTCCCTCTCCCTCTCTGTTACTTTCTTTGCCAATTTTTTTCACTCACAAATTTTCTCAACCTCTACATCTGCTCTCTCTCTCTCTCTCTCTCTCTGTGTGACTCCTGTGACCAAACCCAAACACACATATCCCCACCCACATTCTCTGGTTTCCCTCTTTCTCGCCACATTATCTTCTATTTTCTCTTTCGGTGATGTGCCTTTCGTCGTTGCCGCCAACCACCACGTCGTTCACACCATTTCCATCCCTCAATCTCTACTCTTTTGCTGCTATCCTTCACGCCGTGAGTTTCATCCCCTATGATAGAACGCACAATAGCTCATCCACATCAATCCCAAAACTTTCTGTGGCCAAACACACACAACCCCACCCAGATTCTCTGGTTTCCCTCTCTCTCGCCACTTTCTCTTCTAGTTTCTCTTTCGATGATGTGCCTTTCGTCGCTGCCGCCAACCACCACATTGCTCACACCATTTCCATCCCTCAATCTCTACTCCTTTGTTGCCATCCTCCACATCGTGAGCTTCATCCTCCATGATAGAACCCACAATAGCTCCTTCACGTCAATCCCAAAATTGCAAGCCACTACACACATACACACACAAAAAGAGAGAGACCTATGCACTACGCTTAGCCGCCTTTAACCTACCCTAGCAACAACCACCATCATCGAAGCCCAAAGCCCCACTATGTGCCAACACCCCCATCTCATGAAAAAATGTAGCGGAAACATCACATGAGATGTGGAGCACAAGCAACCATTGCTCTTGCACAATGAAAGCCGCTAAGCCCCCAACCTCAAGCTGCTGCCTTACACCATCGTTATAATGCCCTGGTCTCGCAGGGATCGAAGAGTTACTCCCTGTAACTTAAAACTCACAATTTCTCAATACATTTACAGACTCCAAAAATATAAAGTCATCAGAATACTACAAAAATGTCCTAATAAAATCCACCGATTCTCAGAAGTCCTCTACGAGTAATCAACCATGCTTAAATAATCATCTCACCGATGCTCCATAATCTTGATCCTTAGCTGAACTATTCAAAATCATTTGAAAAATATATGGAGAGAAAGGGTAAGTTATCAACAACTCAGTAAGCAGAAGACATATAGTAGCGTGTAAACATGAGCGTTTTCACAAAGTTCAGAATGCGGAAACAAAACCTTTCAGTATCAACATGGAAATCTCAAAGATACATATTATCAGAAAATTAGGGCAACTTTTCAAACATTTTATATTCAGAAACCAACTTTTCATATTCAAAGACTCCTTTGGCACAACATGACTGAACATCTTCATCTTATCATATCATATCAGAGCATCATATCAGAACAGAGTCCATGTTTAACCCCTGTGGTAGGGTTGTGTATCTTGCGGAAAGCCAAGCAGAACATAAATCACCATGTTACCAAGGCAATTGCACTCAGAACAGAAAACTACTATTATATCTCGTGGCGGGCCAGAGGTCACTATTATCTCATGTGACAAGGCCAGAGGTCACTATTGTATCCCGTGACAGGGCCAGAGGTCACTATTGTATCCCGTGATAGGGCCAGAAGTAACTATTGTATCCCGTGACAGGGCCACATGTCAGAGCAAAACAAAATTAGAATCACCATATCAGAATCAGAGTCAAAACAGAATCAGAAAGTCATGCCAAGGGTTTTTCATATGCCACATCATTTCAAAACAGAGTACTGATATTCAGATCATTTTACATTTTCCAAAACAAATTCAGAACATCTTTACGTCACATGCAAAATTTATCAAATTTTCATATTCCCTCATTTTTCTCAGTTCAATAGCAGAATGTCAAAAATAAGCTTATATTTACACCAGTCATGACAGAAAATACTTTCTTCTTAAACAAAATCTCATGAGTAATGCAGAACAAATATCTGAGGTTGTTTTCAGATTTCTTTTCATAACAAAACATGCACATTTTTCAAAAAGGACCTCAGTTCATTTTATTTTAAGCAAAGTCTAGCATAGGAACCTCGCTTACCTGGACTTCTTAACCCTTTCAGAATTTTTCTGAAAAATGTCGAACAATTAACAATCGTCACCTATAAAATAATCAAGTAATTCCTGTAAATTTCCAATCAACCACTTATTTTGATATTTAAACCTAAATACTAAAAGAACCTATTTTAAATCCACAAAATCTAAAATCCTCATAACCTTAAGATACCATCACTTTCTAAGACCATCAATATCCACTTAATTGAATTCATATTGAAGAAGAAAATTTATCGAATAAGTATTATGATAATTATATAACTCAATAAAAATTAATATTCAAAATATCTAAAATACCAACAATATTTTAAAAATAAAAAGAATACATTGGTTACTAAAATTTCCATAAAATAAATCATGAAAAACTCATATCTTTAAAAAAATAGCTTTACTTCCTTTAGTTACAATATTATTAAAATATAATTAACACAAAAATAATATTTTATGAGTCTTAAGGCAAAACCCATTTAAAGATAAACCCCAAAAAGACCACTCATCCGAAATAATACATCTGAAACATACACCGGTAATAATACTTAAATATTAGGTTAACAATTTACATATATATATATATATATATATACACACTCTTAAGAGAAAACTAGTAGTGAAACGGAAACAAAAACATAGAAAATAACCGAGGTAGCGACGATAGGGACTTACACCAGGAGAAGTTAGGGCCGCGTGCGACGGTTGGGTTGGAATAACATGGTGGCGCGACTGTCGAGCTGGGAAGGGAGTGCGGTGGCGAAGCTGCCTACGCTGGGCGGCAAGAGCGAGAGAGGTAGAGAGAGATGAGCGGGAGGGAGAGCGAGTGAGGCAGAGAGAGAAATTATGGTGTGAGGTGGCGACGGGGTTGCGTGCAATGGCTTCCGTTGTGTAACATGACTAAAAACCGAGGGGCACGGGGAGAGTGAGAGGCCGGCAGAGGGAAACTTAGTGGAGGACTTGAGCAAGAACTTGCTCTATTTTTGGATGGATAAAATAGAGTATGGGGCTTGTGGGGTTGGTTGGAAGGTGGCGTCCAGTGGAGGTTGGGCTTTGGTGTTGCTCGTATACGGTGGAGAGAGGGGCTACGGTGCAACTGGGTGGTCTGGTTCAGTAGTGTCACGGAACGTGACAATGGTTTCCTTTTCGAGCTGTGGCTGGGGGCTGCATGGCTTTTCCACAGTAGTCCCATGGTTGCCACTAGGATAAGGGGAACAAGCAAGCGATGCTTGAGATGTGGTGGTCGGTATCCGTGAAGTGCTGCAGGTCTTGGTTGCCCACAGAGCAGCGGCGTGGAAAAAAAGGCTTGAGTGGAGGTTTGTGGCCATGCTATTGCTTGGTTGACACCGTTTATATATAGTGATGGGACAAACCCTAGGGAAACTAGAGAGACGTGTGTGCGGATGAAAGGCTGTGTCGTGTGTGTGCATGGAGTGGACGAAAGGATGACCTAGGGGGAAAAAGAAAAAAAAGACGGAAAGAAAAGAAAACAAAATAAAAGTTGTGGGAAAAATAAACGTGTGAAGAAAATATAATAAAATAAAATGAACTAAAAATAAATAAATAAATAAAAAATAGAGCTTGATTGGGTCCGAGTGTTACAATCGTAGAGCCACGTCCCCAACCACCGTAAACCGGCAACGATCAAGCCTTGTTTTAGACAACCCAAAACAGGGTAGCAAGCATGCACCACGGAAAACCACCCCTCCTCCACATGCATTGTGAGTTTCATCCTCCATGATAAATCTCCACGCCGCACCACCGTGCACCTAGTCCAACCGTGAACCACCGTAACCCTCACCTCTACGCTTTTCTCTCAGTAGCCACACGGTATGCCTCTCGATCTCCTCATTAACTCTCTCTCTCTCTCTCTCTCTCTCTCTCTCTCATGTTCTGCTGCCCTGGACATCCACTGTTGCTCACCCATGCCGAAAGTTTCTTGGTGAAGCCAAGACCCTAGTCTCGCGGTAAGGCTACCCACCCATTTACAATAGAAAAGAATACATGAAATTCATATAACAAGTGTCGTGTGTCTAAAGCGAGATTACAAATACCCATTTTTTAGGTCAGTATTGATCACAAAACAATTTAGTTTTTATGATGATTTCCTTTAATAAATCAAGAAAAATAGATGGTTGGGGTGGAGAATATTTGGGAGAGATGATTTTTAGGTTATGATTATAGGTAAATGAAGTCTAGGTTATTTAGGCATATCGGGTTTTAATTTGCAAGCGTGTGCTTAATTAAATAGTTACGTACAATTGGATATTTACGCAGGTTATATGATTATTTTATAGGTGACGATTGATATCCCTTTGGCACTGTTGTAAGAAAATTCAAAGAAATTTAGAAATTCAGGTAAGCGGGATTTCTATGCTAGAGTTTGCATAAAATGAATGGATTGAGGTTGACTCTATGAAAAATATGCATATTTTGTGATGAAAAGAAAACTTGAAACAACCCCAGTCATTTTATCTGCATCACTCATGGAATTTGTATAGGGGAAAAGTATTTTTGTCATGACTGGTGTAGACATGAGCTGATTGTGGCATTTTATTTCTGAACTGTGCAAAAGGAGTGAATAAAAAATTTGAGTGTTTTTGCATGATTAAGTGAAGATGCTTTGAATATATTTTTGATTATGTGAAAATAATATGAATCTGTTCAATACTCTGTTTTGATATGATGTGATATCTAAAAAAATCTTTGGCATGACTTTCTGATTCTGTATCTGATTTTGTTTATGATCTGTTTCGTTAAGGCCCTGCCATGGGTATAATAGTGGCATATGGCTTTGCCGCGGATTTAATAGTGATATACGACACTGTCACACGTATATTAATGCTATACGGCACTGCCACATGTATAATAGTGGTATATGTCCCTACCACGGGTATAATAGTGGTATACGGCCTAGCTACGGGTATAATAGTAGTATACAACCCTGCCATGGGTATAATGGTGGTATATAACCCCACCACGAGTATAATGGTGGTGTACAACCATACCACTGAGGTTAAACATGACATGTATACTGATGTGATGCTCCAATATAATATGAAGTTGATGTCTCAGATTATGATATGCAAAAGGACTTTTGAACAAGGATATTTCAGAAAGTTTTGCTTAGATATTTTGATAATATGTGTTGATTCTACATTATGAAAGTAAATGTTTTACTATATATTTTGAACTCTGTAAATACTCATGTTTACGTACTAGTATATGTTCTATGCTTACTAAGTCATTGATAACTCACAATGTAACGCCCTGTACCTGGAAGGGTCGGAGAATTACTACCTGTCACTTACAAACTTGTCTCTCCAGGCATTTAAATTTCCAGGGACTTCATAAATAGTACATAATCTCATATTTTCTAAAATAACCATAATACAAACTTCATAAGTTATCGTTACAGAATAACATAAACAAAACGGGGTTCGGAATCTCCCAATAATCTCAACGAAATAAAACGATACATCTTTAGGTCTCAATAGGTCCAAACAACATAAAGTACTTCAAATACTCAAGTTAAATCCTTTTACTAACAATGGTACTCTTAGGTACTCGACCTTCCATCCATATCTAGCCAATCTCAAATTTCTATTCCTTACCCCCAGCTGGGTAATCAATGTCATCTGAAAATATATGAAGATAAGAGGGTGAGTTATCTACAACTCAGTAAGCAAAGAACATATACTATTATGTAAACATGAGCCATTTTTAGAAAGTTTGGTATGCAGAAAGAAAACATTTCGTTTTCATATGCACATCTCAAAACATGTTATCAGAGAAATCAGAGTGACTTTTAAATCTTTTCATACTCATAAACCATTTTCATATTCAAAAACCGCTTTGGCATAACGTAACTGCACATCTTCTTCTTATTTTATCATATCATGTCATATACCATGTTTAACCCCCTGTAGTAGGGTTGTGCTATCTTCGGTGGCCAAACCAGGTAGTATCGTGTTGTGAAACTTTCCCTTTTTCAATCTCGGAGCCCCGAGTATGCACACAAGAAAGAACACGTAAAAGACCACTTTATTTCCAAAGTGGGTGCACTCATATCATATCATATCATGTTGGTACCAACCATATCACGTGAACCAGTATCATCATATCAGAACCATATTCAGAATCAGATTCAGAACATATAAGTATGCCAAAGGTTTATCATATCCATATCATATCAAAACACTTGCAAAACATATTCATATCATTTTCGCATAATCAATAACGATTTCAAAATATTTCATATTACATGTACAAAAATTCACAGATATTGTATTCGCTCTTTTGCACAATTCAGAAACATGTCAAATATTGCTCATGTCTACACATTCATATCAAAAACATTTATTTCCTCTTTCATACGTATCTCATGAGTGAATGCAAAACATATACTGAGGTTATTTTTCACCTTTTCTTTTTAAAACAACATGCACATTTTTACAAACCAAGCTCAGTTCATTTCTTTTTATGCAAATCTAGCATAGGAACACTGCTTACCTGGATGACTTAGTTTTTCCAGAATTTGTCTCAAAAATGTCGAGTGGACTTTAAATCGTCACCTATAAAAATAATCACGTAATTTCCGTAAGTTTCCAATCAATCACACATTTCGATATTTAAGCCTAAACTTCTAAAATGACCTATTTTAATTCCTCAAAACTTAAAACTCTTATAATCCCAAAATATATCATCACTTTCTAAAATCATCAATATCCACCGTAACCAACATCAAATTCAAAACACCATTATTTAAACCCGAAATCGCCAATAAATCTTACATCATAAACCAATCATACAAACAACTTCATCCTCCAATCCATCCGACCTCCGTACTCCTCGGACTGAGTCCGGCATAACCAACCAGTTCTCAGATAAAATAAGTTAGTGCAAAAATACATTTAAATCATAAAAGTTCTTTGGAAAAATACTTACAGTGCTATATAGTAATTTTCGAAAAATCACAGAGCTGCAAGAAGTGACAACATAGCTGCAGAACAGTGCAAAATGCACTGTGGCCGTGGGTCTCAAAAACTCACTTTTGAAGGGGACAAATCAAGACCCGAAATTGATAAGGTAGGGCTTAGGGATGTTGGTGAAGCCAATGGTGGTAGTGGATGGCCGTGGGTGGCGGCGTAGATGGCGGTTTAAGGCCAAAATGCCCAAAATAGAAAATGTTGATGGTGGAGCTTCACTGGTGGCAGATCGGAGCTGGGGATGGGTGGGTTAGGTTGCTAGGAGGTCGATGATGAAGTGGTGAAGAGATGGTGGCCGGAGGTGGCGTGACGGCAGTGCGCGAGCTCAAGATGTGCCGCGGCTATGAGGGGTTCGTGGGGGCAAACAGCGGCGCGAAAGGGGCTGATAATGGAGGGGGTGGTCGCCGGAGGGAGGGGAAAAAGGTGGGCTGGGCGGTGAGGTGCACGACGGAGCTACGGCAGCGGGCTGGGGAGAAGAAAAATCACACGGGGGAGAGAGGGAGAGCAGCGCGCAAGAGAGGAGAGAGAGAGAAGAAATGAAGAAGAAAGAAAAAAAAGGAAGGGAAAAGACAAGGAAAAGAAAAAATGGAGGGAAAGAAATGAGGTCCAATCCTCACATCTTGGGTCACAAAAATGATCCAACGAAAAAGATTTTAAAACAGCAAGTCAATTAAAATAATTTAAACGTAATGATAAAATGAAGATAAAATTATTAAATCCCACAATAAATTAATTTAAACAAAAATAAAGAACAATTTAAAAGCATAACAACAATTAATATTAAGGAAACATATCAAATTTAATTTTTCACAAATTAAAAATCATAAAAATAAACCCACTAAAAATCCGACAATTTTAAAACAAGAGAATAAATTTTTAAATTATTAAAAATAATCATTCAATAAAAATACACTAAAATACAGGGTGTTACACACCATTTCTTTCTACAATATCTTTATGATGTTTTGATGTTTTAGCTAAGGATCAAGAACAAGGAGCATGGGTGAGATGATTTAAGCATGGTGGGAAAATTTTATTTAGTAGATTTGTTTTGTTTTGTTTTGTTGACTTGGATTATTGGGGAGTTTTGAGACATTTTGGTATCTTAGATTGATTACACTAAAGTAATCAATCTAAAAACACCCCTGAATTCACACCCAACTTCCTTTGATGCTAAAAACATGGCCACCTACAAAAAAGCACAATCACCTCTCTCTCTCTCTCTCTCTCTCTCTCACTTAACTTTATCTCAAAAAAGAATTTTCTCTTTCTCTCTTAGCTTTCTGGAGCAACGAGAAATTTGAGACCCAAGCCCGTGAACAAGGCCCAGCCTTATTGGAGAACCAAACGATGTCGTTTGGTAAGCATCCCTTCTATCAGTTTTTCTTTCCCGATTTTTGCTCATGTTGGTTACTTCTTCCCCTGCTTTTCTCTCCCCATATACCTTATTCTTCACACGTTGTTTCAATTTTGACTTCATGTCTCTCTGCACTCTTAATCCCTTGCATATTATTGTGCCTCTCTCTATCTCTCTCTCTCTCTCTCTCTCTCTCTCGCACCCTTCTATTGTCCAATAATTGTTGGTGTTGCAATTTTGGGTAAAACAAAATTCAGACTTGGTGTTGCCGAGAGTCCCTTTTGTTGGTAAACTTTCTCTTTTCTCTTTCCCTCTTTAAGAATTCACATCTATCTTCCTCTCACTTCTTTCTTGCAAGTCTTGTTGGGTGCTGATTTAAATTTAGAAGTATTGGACAGTTTTGTGGAGTTGTGAACAGAGAAAAGTTGGATTTGTATTACGGTTTTCATGGAGTTGTTGGTGATTGTTTTGGGTTTATATATTGACTATTGAATTGATGTGGTTTCCTTGTGGGTTATAAATTGCAATCTGAGTTGTTATCAGCGGTCAAGACTGTTTTTATGGCTAGTTGCGTGTGACAAAGCTTGTTTGAAATTAGTTTGGTGGATGTATCGGTCATTATTGAAATTGGAATACGGTATTTTTGGATTGAAGTGTGAGCTGTCTGGTTTATTTTGTGGATGTTTTGAGTAGTGTTAATTTGTTGAAATGTGGTTTGGAATTATGAGTTTTAATTATTTGGATCGAAGTTGTGTCGTAGGTCTTTTAACACCTATTGCATGTTTTTTTTTTATAAATAGGTGACGAGGCTATTAGAGGTCAAATTCAAGCTTTAGATAATACGTTGTAGGAGTCAGGTAAGCGGGGTTCCTATGCTAGGCTTTACTCAAATTATTTAGATTGAGGTTGACTTTCTGAAAATTTTGCATATTTTATTATGAAATGAGAACTTGAGAAAAACAACTTCAGTTGCTTATTTGTATTACTCATGAAATCTATACGAAAGAGGGAAAATGTTTTCTAACATGCATTGTATAGACATGAACTTTATTTTATTATGCTATCTTTAAAATGTGGAAAAGAGCGATATCGAAAATCTGAAAAATTATGCATTGATCTAGAGAGATGCTGCGACTTTTGTTTTCAGTATGTGAAAATGATCTGAATATGTTTTAGTACTCTGTTTTGTTTTGATATGGCATCTGAAAACCTTTGGCTGGTGTACTGATTTTGTATATGACTTTGTCTCTGCTCTGCTCTGTTACGCTCTGTTCTGCTCGGTTTGGGTTGGTACCAACTTCTCTATCTCTGACTGCACCCACTTTGGAAATAAAGTGGTTTTATATGGTCTTTCTTGTGTGCACATTTGGTGCTCCGAGAAGAATAAGAGAAATATTTCACATCTATATCTGCCCGGTTTGGTCACTGGAGATAGCACAACCCTACCACGGGAGTGAAACATGCTCTCTGCTCTGTGAAATGCTTTATTTTGATGTGATGATGATGTTCAGGTTATGTTATGCCAAAGTACTCTGAGTTTTATGTGATTTAAAACCATCGCTCTGTTACGTTAATTTAATTACTATCAATGAGACCTTGAAATGTCTGTGAATTTGAACACCAGTACTTATTCCTCCTACTAACACTGTCAACTTTGGTGACTGGTGATGTCGACACCATATTGATCAGGAAAGACTTTTGCCATTCCTTATAGCAAAACGTAGAAGGACTTTATCACCATAAAATATCTAGAAATTTTTTTCTTATTAGTCACTATTCACACTCCATACCCTATGAAAAACACTCATATCCTATGAAAAATACCTCAACACTCAATGAAAAAATTATAAGTATGAGTGTGGAGTGTCTACCGTGGCTGATACGTAGAATTATTCAAATATCTATATATATCAATATCACAAAGAAAACCGATGACACGAGCGAGAAGTCGGAGTTTTTTTTTTTTAGATTCTAGAAAGAATATCATTTTCATATGAAAATCTAAGCCAAAAGTCATTGTAGAGTATTGGTGGAGGCATTGCTTAGAGCTGGACTAGCTAAATGTCAGTCAAATCCAAATTTTAATTAAATGTTTTCAAAATTAGTTGTATTGGTCTAGCCATATCACTTCAACTACTTTTCTTCTGCAGAATTCTGCTGGAACATCTCTTCTTCAAGTGCTGGATTTCCCTGCACATGCCTTTGTGTTATATGTGTTAACAACATTCTTCTATGTCGTCCAAACTGGTTGCCCTCTTCCTCCTCATCCTCCTATATCTCGATCTCAAATGCTACTGTTCAACCCCACAATCACGGGTCAAAGCCGGCTACTATTATATGGATGTCGGAAATCTCATTTCCGATATAAATTCTAAGCTTTTCTCTCACCTTATATGCGCTTTCACTTACGTTAACTCCTCCACCTACCACCTCTCCATCAACTCCTCCACCGAACAACAATTCTCTACCTTCGCCCACACCGTAAAAATCAAGAACCCGTCCGTTACAACGCTTTTGTCGATATGGGTTGGCAGAGAGCATTTGCCAAACTTCTTCTCAATGATAAACCAGTCCTCTTATAGAAATTCTTTCGTTCAGTCTTCCATAGAAACAGCTAGGCTTTATGGGTTTCAAGGTTTAGACCTTTGTGGCCTTGTGCCAACAGGAAGTAGCTCGGATATGGCCAACTTCGGTACCCTTTTGGACGAGTGGCGAGTTGCTGTAAATTCGGAGGCAAAAAATTCAAGCAAACCAGAGTTACTCCTGGTCATGGCCGGCAATCGTCTGCCAGCTCTGGGTTCAGTGATTTATCCAATTGATTCTATGAGGAGGAACTTGGATTGGGTACATGTAACAGCATACGATTACTATTTGCCTGGCAGGGACAGAGTCACATACTTTCATGCAGCTTTGTATGGCCCTTCGAACATGGCTAATACGGATGATGGCATAAATGAGTGGAAGAGAAGAGGTTTTTTGCCGAGCAAGTTGGTCTTGGGGTTACCTTTCCACGGCTATGCGTGGACACTTTTGAGCCCCCAAAAGAATCCGGTGGGTGCCACCTCTACGGGTCCGGTTGAGACAGGGGACGGTTCCATGAACTATTATTACTTCAAATGGTACATTAGAAAGTACGCTCATGAAGCAGTTTCCGGGTATAATGCTACGTCTGTGGTGAATTACTGGACGGCTGGGTTTATTTGGATTAATTACGACGATGTGGAGGCTGTTAGAGCTAAAGTTTCTTATGTAAAGCAAAAGGGTCTGCTTGGTTACAACATATTTCAAGTCCGCAACGACGACAACTGGGTGCTTTCTACAGCAGCAGGTTGGTTACATATTATTTTCTTAAGAAATCAATTTATAAGTCTCATTTCTTACATAAGATGTATTGAATTCCACGTGATCTGTTTCTTTTATTCCTTTGGATTGATGAACTAAAACGAACATCGTCACAATCGGTCAATATTTTCTCAAATTTTTATTGCAATGGCGCATCATTTTTTTTTTTTTTTAACTTTTATTACCAAGTAATTACCGGAAAGAAAATAACTTTTCCTGACTTTGTGGGAGTAAAAGTAAAACCAACCTGTAAATTCAGGTAGCACTCTTTTTCAAAATTCAGGAATTTAGAATGAATGTGCAAAATGTTTTGTGGAAGAGTTTTGCTATGTACAAATAAATTTGCATACCAATCTGTGTGTTAATGTTATTGTCTTCTGTATTCTAAATTCAAATTAGTATCATTTTTAATAAAATCTACTTTCTGACCAATCTTATTAAATGGGTGTGCATTTTAATGTACAGAATCACTTACAATTAAATTTTTCTTTTGAGATTTCAAAAATGGATTGGTTGGATATGAATGACTAGCGCCATCAGCATGCGCCGACAGTATTGAATTGATCTTTACTTTGGAATAAATAGGCAAGATAGACATGAGATAATAGAGAATCAGAGATCCAAAAGACCTTTAAATTCATGCAGCTGCCCCGCTTGCTATCAATGGCTTGTGGTAGTCTGGTCCATGCACAATGAACAAAAGGGTGGGACTACAATGCGCATACACCACTTCCATATCTGGTCTACTTTATAAACTTCAAATAACGTGTCATAAGTCAATTACTTTAGCATAACATTTCATCACCGCCAATAAATAAAATATCTTACACGGGATGTGGCTCTCATGATTCAGAGGCGTTGACCATATGTTGTACGTAACAGCGATTACCGCCGTGCAAATACAGTCATTGACATTGTCTGCACTTTCGGTTCACATGAGGTGGAAGGAAATTACTAACACCTAATCATTCCTGCTTTTGATCTTTTCCTTTGTCTGCACAGATGCATGCATATTTTCATGTTGTTTATGAGTCTGCTAATTTCATCTTCATTACACCTTGCTGGCTAATATCTGCTTCTGAATGACCCTTCCTCAATGCTTTCTAAAACTTTTATCGCCCTGTTCTGTGTTTTCCTATCTCTAGTAGCACTTCACCCTTCGGAAGCACAGACTTGGGTAAATGCCGGTTACTGGTTTTCCGGCACAAATTTCCCTGTTTCTAACATAAACTCCGCACTGTTTACCCACCTTTGTTGTGCTTTTGCTGTTATTAACTCTTCAAGTTACGAGCTATCCATCCCGTCCGATGATGAGAAAAACTTTCTCATCTTTACGGACATTGTCAAACATAGAAACTCGTCAATCACCACCCTGGATTTCAGGGCCGAGACCAGAACTGGATTTCTCCAAGCACAAGCTCTGATGTCACCAACATGGGCAACCTCTTTGAAGAGTGGCGAGTAGCTGCAGAGTCCGAGGCTAAAAATTCTAGCCAACAACAACTGCTCTTGATTGCTGCAGTTCATTAGTCGCCAAATTTAGGATCAGTTTTTTTTCCCAGTAGATTGAATTGGTTAAATATTATGGCTTATGACTAACATGCACCAAAGCGGGATAACGTCAGGCTGCTCATGCGGCTTTGTATGATCCAGCGAGCCAACTCAATACACATTATGGTATCCGCACTTGGATCTCTAGGAGCTTATTTGCAGGCAAGTTGGTTTTGGGGTTGCCTTTCTATGGCTATGCGTGGAATCTTGTCGATTCCCAGGACAACGCCATAGGTGCACCAGCCACAGGTCCAACCAACACAACCGAAGGAGGTATGACCGATAAGCCAATCAAAGATCATATTTGGATGTATGGAGCTGCTGTAATGTACAATTCCACTTAAGGGAAAATTATTGCATAGCTGAATCATTTTCGATTGGTTTTGATGATGTGGAGGCTGTCAGAACTAAGGTTTCTTATGCCATGGAAATGACGTTGCTTGGTTGCTATGTCTGGCAAGTACCCAACCATGATGACAATTGGGTGTTTTCTCTAGCTGCAGGTAGGAATTAGAACATAGTAGTGTCTCTTCAGAATGTATTCCTGATACATAATTTGTAGATATCATTCTAGTTAAGTATGTAATTGGTGACATTAATTAAACCATTTATGTTTACCCTGGTTTAGTTGCTTTTGCTAATACGTCAGCAACGACTTTTACAATTGGTAAATGATAAGGTTCAAATTGATTAATTTTACGATATGCTTCTGCATCTCTGATTGTGAAATGATTTGACCATCAGCAGAGGAGCTTGATGATGAAAATTTGATCCAAAAGGGGAGATTGTTAGTGATTGTTTTGGTTTCGAGTAGTGCTACAATTGTTCTTCTCCTAGGCTCAATGTGGGTGATGTGTTATATGAGGAATAGAAAGATCAAATCTACAGGTAATTTCTTTTGTCCTAGTTGTAACTTGTATTTCAGATAATACTCCGCTTAATTCCACATATATTGAAAATTGATATCTTTAAACATTTGTTCTCTTATTTGTCCTCTTCGGTTACAGGGACTGTATTGAAGGCAAGGAAAGGACAAGATGCCAAAGTAAATGGTTTAGCAACTACTGGTAACTTAAACACCAATGTTCCGGATCTTGAAGTCTATAGTTATGCTGATATTGAGATGGCTACGAATAAATTTTCATTTGAAAATAAGCTAGGAGAGGGTGGATATGGTCCTGTTTACAAGGTAAACTTTTTTCGTGCTTGGTAATCTATAATTAGACAATTCCTAGTTATCAGATATTGGGCTGCTGCTTATATGCTGTATGTTCTACCTTTATAACACTAACCACGGATGAGTGTGTATGTTACAGGGTGTACTAGCAAACAAACAGGAAATAGCAGTGAAAAAACTTTCAAAAGCTTCAACACAGGGGTTTGAGGAGTTCAAGAATGAGGTTACACTAACAGCAAAACTACAACATGTTAATCTTGCGAGAGTCTTGGGATTTTGCATCGAAAGGGATGAACAAATGCTGATCTATGAGTACATGCCAAACAAAAGCTTGGACTTCTACCTCTTTGGTAAGAATCCTATATGTTCATAATTAGCATAAGGTAATTTGTTTTGCAATGTTTCTTAAATTTTTAGTGTTGAAAGTAGAAACAAATATTCATGCCCCACATGTGCCCCAGTTCAGCATATATGAAAGTGGTGGCAGTTGTGCAGTATGAGCAAAGAAATATTTTGTATTCTTGGTGGTTGGTGCCGTGCAGAGTTAAGCTTAAATATAAATCAAGGTGAACTTAGCTTTATCTTAAGCTCTAGAGGGGTTTGACACTTAATTTTCTGGTTCTGAAAATACATGTGAACTCATTAGCATTTTACTCCTTTGTTTAAGTCATTGCTCTGGAAACTGGTATTTCATTATTGAATTGATGCAGACAGTGCCAGACGATTTCTTTTGGATTGGAAAAAGCGTGTTCATATAATCGAAGGGATTACTCAAGGACTTCTATATCTCCAAGAATACTCCAGATTAACTATAATTCATCGAGACCTGAAAGCTAGCAACATTTTACTTGACAATGAAATGAAGCCTAAGATCTCAGATTTTGGTATGGCAAAGATTTTCAGTAAAGATGAACATGAAGCAAACACTGGCCGAATTGTGGGAACATAGTGAGTATTCTTTCTGTTAAAGTTGAATAATTTAAGCATTCTTTTCATCCAAGACTAATTGTTGTATACAATTTACCAATGCAGTGGTTATGTTTCGCCGGAATATGTTAAAAAAGGTTTATACTCTACTAAATCCGATGTTTATAGCTTTGGAGTTCTAATCCTACAAATCATAAGTGGCAAGAAGAATGCTTGCTTTTATGGTCTAAATGAAAATTTGATCCTCCTTGAATATGTAAGTTGGTTCAACACTCTCTTCCATAATATATAAGTACGAACAAAAATCAAATTGAGCTTATCATGATGAGTAACATTAATGTATGGGAATTTTCTGTAATTTCAGGCATATGACTTGTGGAAGTCGGGAAAAGGCATGGAGTTTATGGATCCATCTCTAGATGATACAGTTTCATCATGTAAACTAATCAGATGTCTTCAAATAGGTCTTTTATGCGTTCAGGAAAATGCAACGGATAGGCCATCCATTTTGGAGGTTTCTTCAATGCTAAAAAGTGAGAGTGCTGCTCTTATAATCCCCAAAATTCCTGCTTTTTCTACAAAAACAAACGGAGATGAGGGATCTAAATCTCAATTCCAGCTAGAAAATTGTTCCATCAATGATACAACACTCTCCCAAATGGTAGCCCGGTAATTGAGCAAGGAGCCATTTCTCTTCTGAAATATAGTTTCGTAATTGGTGAGAAATCTCGGTATATTCTTAAGCGAGAGATATAAACATATATGTATATGTATGTACTTCTTTCATTGCAGAAAATCCACTTTAGATCCTTATCATAATGTGTTGTTGGAAGTTTTCACTGGAATAACATGGTCCCAATTTCATGATCAAACTTTAGTTGCTTCCTCTTGTATTTCTTGGTTAGATGTCCTATGCAGGTTGAATTTTTGTAAAACTTCTGTTTAGCTGAAGGCCATTCAGTAAATTCTTGTCAAGTAACTAGCTTGTAGATCTCTAGGCTTAATAACATCAAACATAGATGCATTGAGGTTAATTTGTTTGTTTGAAATATCTAAACAGACAAAAGATGGATAGCAGTCAATCTCTAATGTGGCATCTAATGATTGACAAATAAATTAAAATAATAAGTAGTTTCTCAATTATTTGATGATACATCTTGAGATGTAAATAACATTACTATATTTATTGCTCTTTAGGCACTTTGGTGGGGGAGGCAAAACAACAGTTTTGGTCAGGACAAGCATAAACTTGAAGCAGAGTGGGGAGAATGAAGAGGATTTACAAGAGGTGTACGCCTTAACATAAGCTTGATGTTGTAACAGAAGATTAGAACACGTCTTAAAATTTAATCCAATGTCACGAGAGAGAGGAGCAAAGGTCATAAAAAACTAATCCTTCAAAATTTTATATTAGAAGAATAGATGATAGGCTTGGAGGTCTAGATTCTAGCAGAGTCCAACCTTAAAAGTCTCCAACTATATGCAGACTTATTTAAAACGATTGCACTATGTGGTACTATCATGAAAGAGATTTAAAAAATCAGACCAAAAAATGCATGCTTATTTTTTTTTTTTAATAAGCAAAATGCATGCCCACTGACTAGTACTTTACGCATCTTTGATTTTGGTGAGAAAATAAAAATTTTATTCATAAAAAGTATGTTAAGATATAAATTAATTAATAAAATCTATTTTTTTTCATAAGTTTAAACTTTTGGGATAAGTGGTGACTTTACATGATATCTGAACAGAAGTTCTGAGTCTGAATCTTGACTCTACACTTTACCTCCATTTGATTAAATATTCCACATGTTGAGCCCACTCATTGATGAGGAGTGTTAAGATATAAATTAAATAATAAAATCTACTACTTCCTATAAGCCTAAACTTTTAGGATAAATGATGATTTCACATGACAAAATTCCTGATTACTCCCTCCTACAAGTCTTTGGCTGTGTTTTTTTTGTTACTCTTCCTCCCCACGAACATACCAAAATTGAACCTTGTTCTTAGCTATGTTGATTTCTTGGTTATAGCTTAACCCAAAAAAGTTAACACTGCTATGACCCCATAACCAAATGTTTGAGTCTCTCTCATGTAGAGTTTTGGGAACATAGACTCTTTACGAGCCTCTCCATATTCTCGTCCTCTTCCTCCTCTTCACATTCACATATTTTCACTGACCTCTTAATTGCCTTATTTTCTGACTTATTTGCAGAGACTACAAGCTCCTCAGACAGTCCTTACTATGGTTACTCTCCCTCCATCTACTGTGTTTGAAGGTCCTCCTGCACCAACACAGAGTCCTTTCAGCAACCTCCCCTTCTTTGATCTAGTCGGGTAAATGTTCTTCCCTTTCATCTTCGGCATTATCATTGCTTTTTTGCTCTAGCTACCATTCATGAACCTCACAATTATCGCAAGGCTAGTACAGACCCCTTTTGGCATAAAGCTATGTTTGATGAATTAGATGCTCTCACCAAAATCCACACTAGGGACCTAGCGGACTTGCCTCCCTGCAAAATATCAGTTGTGCGTAAGTGGATGTAACACCCCGTACCTGGAGGGTCAAGGGTTACTTCCTGTCACCTAATAATCATCTATCACATTACATATATAATAAATGTGTATATATATATATATATATATTCGAAAGACTCCATAAACATAAATTCATCTATTTCATACAAATATATATATTCATCTACGAGGTCATCAATGCAATATTCCAAATAAATAAATCAACATCTCCACAAATGCTCAATAACAATGTCAATCTCTCAAAATACCCAATTAAATAATATAGAGCTGTACAGGAACTGTCCAACCCAGCTGGAAACTGATCAGACCGGCTGCTGGAGCATGGAACTGGCCGAAACCGGTGGAGAATCGATCAGCATGCAGCAGTAAATTGAGAAAATCCTTGAATCGGCCTATTAAAGAAAATATTATGTATATTGTACTCAAAACGACACCCTTCTACTTAAGTTTAAGTGGAACAACGTCGTTTTAAGTCAGTAATTGTGTTTTAAACACAACTGAAACGACGTCGTTTGGTATAAACGTCATCGTTTTATTCATAACATATTAAAAAAATTTAAGTAGAACAACGTTTCTAAATTAGATCGTCTTCTTCCCTCCTTTCTTCTTCCACGATTCACATCTCATTTCTCTCTCTCTCTCTCTCCCCTCTACAACACTCTCTCTCTTTGACGAAGCTCGCCGCTAGGGGGACCATGAACCACCAGAGAACCGCTGGAGTCGATACGGCTGGTGTTTTTCCTTCCCATTGACCAGTTACTCTCGGTAGCTACTCCTTTTCTTCTCTCATCAGTTGGCGTCGGTTTTGCCCATAACCTGTGCTAAAGGGGTTGGTTTTTACCCCTAAAATAACATGACAATTCTACTAGTAAGGCTGTTCAATAATAAATACCCTTTTGTACTCAATCATCTAAACTAAATTAAATCATGCATGTGTTTCTTATCCTTGATTCCCAGCCGAACCATCCAAATCATCTGAAAATATAGTGGAGATAAGGGGTGAGTAATCAACAACTCAATAAGCAGTGAATATAAACTAGTATGTAAACATGAGCCATTTACAAAGTAAAGAATGCAGAACAAAACATTTTTAGTTTCAGAATGTAAAACAAAACATGTTATTAAAATATCAAAGCGACAATTTCATAAGCATTCATATGCAAAAGTCCTTTGGCATAGCATAGCTAAATTTCATCATATCATAACAAAAACATAATATAAGATAGAGATTATGTTTAACCCTTGTTGTACAATTGTGCTACCCCCGGTGGCAAAACCGAGCAGAAACTGAAGTGAATCTTCCCCTTATGATTTTCCGAGCCCCGAGTGTGCATACATGAAAGACCATACAGTAAAACAACTTTGTTTCCAACGTGGGTGCACTAAAAAACAGAAACGTTTCTATCAACACAATAACAAAATCAGAACTATCAGACCAGAACTAGAAATATAATCAGAATGTCATGCCAAAAGTTTTCAGATGTCACATCATATCATAAAAGAGCATTGAATATATTCATATCATTTTCATATATTCAAAACAGATTCAGAGTATCTTCACATAACTATGCACAAATTTTCAAATTTCATACTTTGCTCTTTTTGCACAGTTTAGAAACAGAATGCCAAACTCATGTCTACACTAGTCATGAAAAAAATATATTTCTCTTTTCTTATATGGACCCAATGAGTAATGTAAAACAAAATGATCGATGTTGTTTCCAATGTTTCATAACAAAAGCATGCACATTTTTCATAAAATCACCCTTGGTCCATTCTTTTTATGTAAAGTCTAGCATAAAAATTCTACTTACATGACTCTTGCAGAGAGTTACCTAAGTTTTGAACTTGAGCTCTATCAATGTCACAACCTAACCAGAAAATATCCACAAAATTGTTAGTAACTCGAACAAGCGCAAAGGTAATTTTTCTAACAAACTCAAACAAGTACAAAACCTGTAACACTCGAGGCCAAGCCCTGGCCCAAGTTGTGGAAAATCCATCCTGTTGAAGTAAACGACATTATTTTGGTAATGAGTCATTGCCCACTCAGTATCCTTTTACACCTCGTCAGTCTCCTCCCGATTCCCTCTCTCTCTGTTACTTTCTTTGCCAATTTTTTCCACTCACAAATTTTCTCAACCTCTACAATTGCTCTCTCTCTCTCTCTCTCTCTCTCTCTCTCTGTGACTTCTGTGACCAAACACACACAGCCCCACCCAGATTCTCTGGTTTCCCTCTCTCTCGCCACTTTCTCTTCTATTTTCTCTTTCGGTGATGTGCCTTTCGTCGTTGCCACCAACCACCACATCGTTCACACCATTTCCATCCTTCAATCTCTACTCTTTTGTTGCTATCCTTCATGCCGTGAGCTTTATCCTCCATGATAGAACCCACAATAGCTCATCCACATCAATCCCAAAACTTTCTGTGGCCAAACACACACAACGCCACCCAGATTCTCTGGTTTCCCTCTCTCTCGCCACTTTCTCTTCTAGTTTCTCTTTCGATGATGTGCCTTTCGTCGCTGCTGCCAACCACCACGTTGCTCACACCATTTCCATCCCTCAATCTACATCGTGAGCTTCATCCTCCATGATAGAACCCACAATAGCTCCTTCACGCCAATCCCAAAATTGCAAGCCACTACACACATACACACACAAAAAAGAGAGATACCTATGCACTACGCTTAGCCGCCCTTAACCTACCCTAGCAACAACCACCATCATCGAAGCCCAAAGCCCCACTATGCGCCAACACCCCAATCTCAAGAAAAAAATGTAGCGGAAACATCACATGAGATGTCGAGCACAAGCAACCATTGCTCTTGCACGATGAAAGCCGCCAAGGCCCTAGCCTTAAGCCACTGCCTTACACCATCGTAGACCCACGTCCCCAACCACCATAAACCGGCAATGATCAAGCCCTGTTTTAGACAACCCAAAACAGGGTAGCAAGCATGCACCACGGAAAACCACCCCTCCTCCACATGCACCGTGAGTTTCATCCTCCATGATAAAATCTCCACGCCGCACCACCGCGCACCTAGTGCAACCGTGAACCACCGTAACCCTCACCTCTACGATTTTCTCTCAGTAGCCACATGGTAAGCCTCTCGATCTCCTTATTAACTTTCTCTCTCTCTCTTTCTCTCTCTCTCTCTCTCTCTTTCTTGTTCTGCTGCCCTGGACATCCATTGTTGCTCACCCATGCTGAAAGTTTCATGGTGAACCCAAGACCCTAGTCTCACGGTAAGGCTACCCACCCATTTACAATAGAAAAGAATACGTGAAATTCATATAACAAGTGTCGTGTGTCTTAAGCGAGATTACAAATACCCATTTTTTAGGTCAGTATTGATCACAGAACAATTTAGTATTTATGATTATTTCCTTTAATAAATCAAGAAAAATAGATGGTTGGGGTGGATAATATTTAGGAGAGTGATGATTTTTAGGTTATGATTATAGGTAAATGAAGTCCAAGTTATTTAGGCATTTCAGGTTTTAATTTGCAAGCGTGTGCTTAATTAAATAGTTACGTACAATTGGATATTTACGCAGGTTATGTGATTATTTTATAGGTGACGATTGATATTCCTTTGGCACTGTTGTAAGAAAATTCAAAGAAATTTCGAAGTTTTGGTAAGCGGGGTTCCTATACTAGAGTTTGCATAAAATGAATGGATTGAGGTTGATTCTATGAAAAATATGCATATTTTGTTATAAAAGAAAACTTGAAACAATCCCAGTTATTTTATCTACATCACTCATGGAATTTGTATAGGGGAAAAGTATTTTTGTCATGACTGGTTTAGACATGAGCTGATTGTGGCATTTTATTTCTGAGCTGTGCAAAATGAGTGAATAAAAAATTTGAATGTTTTTGCATGATTAAGTGAAGATGTTCTGAATATATTTTTGATTATGTGAAAATTATATCAATCTGTCCAATACTCTGTTTTGATATGATGTGGCATCTAAAAAAACTTTTGGCATGACTTTCTGATTCTGTATCTGATTTTGTTTATGATCTGTTTCGTTAAGGCCCTGCCATGGGTATAATAGTGGTATACGGCCCTGCCGTGGATTTAATAGTGATATACGACACTGTCACATGTATATAATTGCTATACGGCCCTACCACATGTATAATAGTGGTATATGACCCTACCACGGGTATAATAGTGGCATACGGCCTAGCCACGGGTATAATAGTAGTATACAACCCTGTCACGGGTATAATGATGGTATATAATCCTATCACGAGTATAGTGGTGGTGTACAACCATACCACAGAGGTTAAATATGACCTGTGTACTGATGTGATGCTCCGATATGATATGAAGTTGATGTCTCAGATTATGATATGCAAAAGGACTTTTGAACAAGGATATTTCTGAAAGTTTTGCTTAGATATTTTGATAACATGTGTTGATTCTAAATTATGAAAGTAAATGTTTTACTATGTATTTTGAACTCTGTAAATGCTCATGTTTACGTATTAGTATATGTTCTATGCTTACTATGTCATTGATAACTCACCATTTCTTTCTACAATATTTTTCCAATGTTTTGATGTTTTAGGTAAGGATCAAGAACAAGGAGCATGGGTGAGATGATTTATGCATGGTGGGAAAATTTTATTTTGTAGATTTGTTATTTTTTTTTTGTTGACTTGGATTATTGGGGAGTTTTGAGACATTTTGGTATCTTAGATTGATTACACTAAAGTAGTCGATGTGAAACAATGAGTATATGTTGTATAGATGATTTTGAAGCATATATACTATGTGGTTGGAAGATAATTTGAGGTGACAGGAGGTAACTCTTTGGACTTTTGAGACCAGAGCGTTACAAAACCTATTTTACTAACGAAAATTCATAACCCGAACTTCAAATTTAGCATGCACACATCCATCCAAACCTACAAAGAATTTCACTATTTCTCGAAACTTAGATCATCTTCCTCGTATTTGCATAACCATTTATCACATGCTCACTACAATAAAATTTAGCAGTGTTTTCATTTCCATTATGTTCCAGCCTGAACAACTAAAATTTGCTATGCCGAAACAGTAACTGGCATGGCCTAGGTGAATGTTCCATAACGTTTGAAATTCTAGTTATTTTGGTGTGTTTCGGCCCATTCTAGTCAAATTCTAGTATTTCAGCCAAAATTAACATCCTGATCCGAAACATTGATAAAGAAAAGTCTGTAAAACAAAGAGAGATGGGGGGAAGAGGAAGAAGTACTCTTGTATGAAATCTCTAGAATCAAGATTAATAAAACATAAGGCATCCAAAACAAAAAACAAAAAACAATGATGAAGATTGGGTTTTTATATTTTTCAAGGGAAATTCTTACAGCTCCTCATAAAAACGGGATTACAAGACAAAAAGATATTGCAGAAGGATAGAAAGAGCTTAAACCCGTTGAAATATGAAGTTTTAGGAACCAACTCCATGTAAACAAACAAGAATTACAGACGAAAAGCATAACCATTAAAAAGTGAAACCCTATTGTGAAGAAATAATCAAAGATAAAGCAAGTTATCCCAGCTTTTACAATCTAAAAAAATCCCTGAATTCACACCCAACTTCCTTTGATGGTAAAAACATGGCCACCTACA
The DNA here is from genome assembly GCF_004785595.1 of Juglans microcarpa x Juglans regia. NCBI lineage: Eukaryota > Viridiplantae > Streptophyta > Magnoliopsida > Fagales > Juglandaceae > Juglans > Juglans microcarpa x Juglans regia. The sequence continues at coordinate 19,312,357 of NC_054609.1, forward strand.
AAAAAGCACAATCACTTCTCTCTCTCTCTCTCTCTCACTTAACTTTCTCTCAAAAAGAATTTTCTCTCTTAGCTTTCTGGAGCAACGAGAAATTTGAGACCCAAGCCTGTGAATAAGGCCCAGCCTTCTTGGAGAACCAAACGATGTCGTTTGGTAAGCATCCCTTCTATCAGTTTTTCTTTCTCGATTTTTCCTCCTGTTGGTTACATCTTCCCCTGCTTTTCTCTCCCCGTATACCTTATTCTTCACACGTTGTTTCAGTTTTGACTTCATGTCTCTCTACACTCTTAATTCCTTGCAGATTATTGTGCCTCTCTCTCTCTTTCGCGTGCGCGCACCCTTCTATTGTCGAATAATTGTTGGTGCTGCAATTTTGGGTAAAACAAAATTCAGACTTAGTGTTGCCGAGAGTCCCTTCTGTTGGTAAACTTTCTCTTTTCTCTTTCCCTCTTTAATAATTCACATCTCTCTTCCTCTCACATCTTTCTTGCAAGTCTTGTTGGGTGCTGATTTAAATTTAGAAGTATTGGACAGTTTTGTGGAGTTGTGAACAGATAAAAGTTGGATTTGTATTACGGTTTTGGTGGAGTTGTTGGTGATTGTTTTGGGTTTATATATTGACTATTGAATTTATGTGGTTTTGTTGTGGGTTATAAATTGCGATCTGAGTTGTTATCGGCGGTCAAGATTGTTTTTATGGCTAGTTGCGTGTGACAAAGCTTGTTTGAAATTAGTTTGGTGGATGTATTGATCATTATTGAAATTCAAATACATTATTTTTGGATTGAAGTGTGAGCTGTCTGGTTTATTTTGTGGCTGTTTTGAGTAGTGTTAATTTGCTGAAATGTGGTTTGGAATTATGATTTTTAATTATTTAGGTCGAAGTTGTGTCGTTTGTCTTTTAACACCTATTGTATGTTTTTTTTATTTTTTATTTTTATATAAATAGGTGACGAGGCTATCAGATGACACATCACATCAAAACAAAACACTGAAAAGCTTCAGATCATTTCACATGTTCGAGATAAACATAAACAAAATATTCTCATTTGTTCATAACAAAACTTTTAGAATTCCTTATTCGCTCTTTTACATAGTTCAGAAACAAAGTACACAAAACTAGCTCATGTCTACACCAGTCATGACAGAAAACACTTACTTTTATATTGAATTTATGCATATGCAGAATAAACATCTGAGGTTGTTTTCAGATCGTTTCTTTTCAAAAACAAACATGTTTATTTCCAAAGCCAACCTCATTTTATTTCTTTTATGCAAAACTAGTATATGAACCCCGCTTAGCTGGACTACTTAGCTTTTCAGAATTTTCCTCAAAAATGTCGAGTCGACTATAAATCGTCACCTATAAAAATAATCACACAATTTTCGTAAGTTTTCAATCAATCACGAATTTCCATATTTAAGCCTAAGCTTCTAAAATAATCTATCTTAATTTCTCAAAACTTAAAACCCTCATAATCCCAAAATATATCATCACTTCCTGAAAAAAATCACCAATATCCACCATGACCAACGTCAAACTCAAAACACCAATATTTAAATCTGAAACAGCCAACAAATTTCATAGCATAAACCAATTACACAAACAACTCCATCATCCAATCCAACCGACCCCCTTACTCTTCGGACTCAGTCCGGTACAACCAACAAATTCACAGTAAATATGAGTTAGTGCAAAAATACATTTAAATCTCAAAAGTTCTTCGAGAAAAAATACTTACAATGCTATAATATAATTTTTGAAAGATCACGGAGGTGCTAGAAGCGGCAACGCAGCAACAAAACAGTGCCAAATGCACTGTGGCCGTGGGTCTCAAAAATCCACTTTTGAACGGGTGCAAACGAAGACCCGAGATTGATAGGGTAGGGCTTAGGGATGTCGGTGAAGCTAACGGTGGTGGTGGTTGGCCGTGGGTGGCGGCGCAATAGGCGGTAGAAGACCAAAATACCCAAATCGGAAATGTTGATGAATGTGCTTCACCGGTGACGGATCGGAGGTGGGGTTGGGTCCAATGGGTTGCCAAGAGGTCGAGGATGATGTGGTGAGAAGATGGTGGCCGGAGGTGGCGCGACGGCAGCGCAGCGGCGCAAGGAATGCCGCGGCTTCAAAGGGCTCGTGGTGGCTAACGGCGGCGCGGCTGGGGCTGGAAATGGAGGGGTGGCATCGCCGGCGGCTGGGGAAGCTAGGGAGTCGGGCGGTGTCGGCCACCGCCGGCTCACGGCGGCGCTGGGGTGAGAAGGAGGATCGGACGGAGAGAGGGAGGGGGAGTTGCGTCGCGCGGGAAAGAAACCAGGGGAGAAGAAAAAAAAAGAAAGGAAAAAAAAGAAGAAAAAGGAAAAGGAAGAAAAGAAAAAGAGGAAAGAGAAAAATGTAGGGAAAGAAATGAGGTCCAATCCTCACATCTTGGGTCACAAAAATGATTCAACGGAAACGGTTTTAAAACAGCAAGTGAAATAAAATAATTCAAACGCAGTGATTAAAATGAAAATAAACAATTAAACCCAACAACAAGTTAATTTAATTCGAGAAGAAATTTAAACACATAACAATAATTAATTTAAAGAAAGCACTTCAAAAATAAATTTCACAAAATTAAAATCATAAAAATAAACCCACTAAAAGTCCAACAATTTTAAAACAAGAGAATAAATTTTTAAATTAATAACAAATAATCTTTCAATTAAAAAATACACTAAAATACGGAGTGTTACAGCTTGGTTACAACATATTTCATATCCGCAATGACGACAACTGGGTGCTTTCTAAAGCAGCAGGTTGGTTACATATTATTTGTGTAGAATTCCACGTGAACTGTTTCTTTTATTCCGTTGGATTGATGAACTAAAACGAACATCGTCACAATTGGTCAATATTTTCTCAAATTTTTATTTCAATGGCACATCATTTTCTTTATGGGAATAAAAGTAAAACCAACCTGAAAAAAAAAGGAAACAGGTAGGACTCTTTTGCAAAATTCAGGATTTTAGAATGAATGTGCAAAAGGTTTTGTGGAAATTTCAAAAATGGATTGGTCGGATATGAATGACTAGCTTCATCTGCATGCGCCGACTGTATTGAATTGATCTTGACTTATGTATAAATAGGCAAGATAGACATGAGATCATAGAGAATCAGAGATCCAAAAGACCTTTAAATTCATGCAGCTGCCCCGCTAGCTACCAATGGCTTGTAGTAGTCTGGTCCATGCACCATGAACAAAAGGGTGGGACTACAAGCTCCGATGTCACCAACATGGGCAACCTCTTTGAAGGGTGGCGAGTAGCTGCAGAGTCTAAGGCTAAAAATTCTAGCCAACAACAACTGCTCTTGACTGCTGCAGTTCATTGGTCGCCAGATTTAGGACAACAACTGCTCTTGACAAAATTTTTTAGATATCATTCTGGTTAAGTATGTAACTGGTGACATTAATTAAACCATTTATGTTTACCCTGGTTTAGTTGCTTTTGCTAATAACATTAACGACTTTTACAATGGGTAAATGATAAGATTTAAATTGATTAATTTTAGGATACGCTTCTGCATCTCTGATTGTGAAATGATTTGACCATCAGCAGAGGAGCTTGATGATAAAAATCTGAACCAAAAGGGGAGATTCTTAGTGATTGTTTTGGTTTCGAGTAGTGCTACGATTGTTCTCCTCCTAGGCTCAATGTGGGTGATGTGTTATTTGAGGAAGAGAAAGGTCAAATCTACAGGTAATTTCTTTTGTCCTAGTTGTAACTTAGACTCAGATAACACTACATTTAATTCCACATATATTGAAAATTGATATCTTTAAACACTTTTTTCTCTTATTTGTCCTCTTCGGTTACAAGGACCGTACTGAAGGCAAGGAAAGGACAAGAAGCCAAAGTAAATGGTATAGTAACTACTGGAAACTTAAACACCAATGTTCCGGATCTTGAAGTCTATAGTTATGCTGATATCGAGATGGCTATAAATAAATTTTCATTTGAAAATAAGCTAGGAGAGGGTGGATATGGTCCTGATTACAAGGTAAACTTTTTCATGCTTGGTAATCTATAATTAGACAATGCCTACTTATCAGATACCAGGCTGGTGCATATATGCTGCATGTTCTACCTTTACAACACTAACCATGGATGGGTGTGTACGTTGCAGGGTGTACTAGCAAACAAATAGGAAATAGCAGTGAAAAAACTTTCAAAAGCATCAACACAGGGGTTTGAGGAGTTCAAGAATGAGGTTACACTAACAGCAAAACTGCAACATGTTAATCTTGTGAGAGTTTTGGGATTTTGCATCGAAAGGGATGAACAAATACTGATCTACGAGTACATGGCAAACAAAAGCTTGGACTTCTACCTCTTTGGTAAGAATCCTATCTGTTCATAATTAGCATAACGTAATTTGTTTTGCAATGTTTCTTAAATTTTTAGTGTTGAAAGTAGAAACAAATATTCATGCCCCACATGTGCCCCAGTTCAACATATATGAAAGTGGTGGCAGTTGCAGTATGAGCAAAGAAAAATTTTGCATTCTTGATGGCTGGTGCCATCCAAAGTTGAGCTTAAATATAAGTCAAGGTGAACCTAGCTTTATCTTAAGCTGTAGAGGGGGTTGACAAATATTGTTTTGTTTCTGAAAATACTTGTGAACTCATTAGCATTTTGCCCCTTTGTTTAAGTCATTGGTCTGAAAATTGGTATTTCATTACCGAATTGAAGCAGACAGTACCAGGTGATTTCTTTTGGATTGGAAAAAGAGTGTTCATATAATCGAAGGGATTACTCAAGGACTTCTATATCTCCAAGAATACTCGAGATTGACAATAATTCATCGAGACCTGAAAGCTTGCAACATTTTACTTGACAATGGAATGAAGCCTAAAATATCAGATTTTGGTGTGACAAAGATTTTCAGTGAAGATGAACATGAAGCAAACACAGGCCGAATTGTGGGAACATAGTGAGTATTCTTTCTATTAAAGTTGAATAATTTAAGCATTCTTTTCATCCAAGACTAATTGTTGTATACAATTTACCAATGCAATGGTTATGTTTCGCCGGAATATGTTAAAAAAGGTTTATACTCTACTAAATCCGATGTTTACAGCTTTGGAGTTCTAATCCTACAAATCGTAAGTGGCAAGAAGAATGCCTGCTTTTATGGTCTAAATGAAGATTTGAACCTCTCGAATATGTAAGTTTGTTCAACACTCTCTTCCATAATATATAAGTACGAACAAAAATCAAATTTATGCTTATCATGGTCCGTAACATTAATGTATGGGAAATTTTTTGTAATTTCAGGCATATGACTTGTGGAAGTCGGGAAAAGGGATGGAATTTATGGATCTATCTCTAGATGATACAGTTTCATCATGTAAACTAATAAGATGTCTTCAAATAGGTCTTTTATGCGTTCATGAAAATGCAATTGATAGGCCATCCATTTTGGAGGTTTCTTCAATGCTAAAAAGTGAGAGTGCTGCTCTTACAATCCCCAAAATTCCTGCTTTTTCTACAAATGGAAACGGAGATGAGGGAACTAAATCTCAATTCCAGCTAGAAAACTGTTCCATCAATGATACAACGCTCTCCCAAATGGTAGCTCGGTAACTAAGCAAGGAGACCTTTATCTTTTGAAATATAGTTTCATAATTGATGAGAAATCTTTGCATATTCTTAAGAGAGAGATATATACATATATGTCTATGTATGTACTTCTTTCATTTGCAGAAGATCCTCTTTAGATTCTTATCATAATGTACTGCTTGAAGTTTTCATGAAAAAATATAGTTGCTTCCTCTTGACCTAATAGAAAGAAACACTCTATTTCTTGGTTAGATGTCCTGTATGGGTCAAACTTTTGTAAAACTTCTGTTTAGCTGATGGCCATTCAGTAAATTCTTGTTTAATAACATCAAACATAGATGCACTGAGGTTAATTTGTTTGTTTGAAATATCTGAACAGACAAAAGATGGATAGCAGTCATTCTCTAATGTGGCATCAAATGATTGACAAATAAGTAAAAATAATGAGTAGTTTTTCAATTATTTGGTGATACATCTTGAGATGTAAATAACCTTACTATATTTACAGCTCTTTAGGCACTTTGGTGGGGGAGGAAAAACAACAGTTTTGGTCAGGACAAGCATAAACTTGAAGCATAGTGGGGAGAATGAAGAGGATTTACAAGAGGTGTGCGCCTTAACATAACCTTGATTTTGTAACAAAAGATCAGAACATGTCTTAAAATTTAATCCAAAGTCACGAGAGAGAGGAGCAAAGGTCATCAAAAACTAATCCTTCAAAATTATATATTAGAAGAATAGATGATAGGCTCGGAGGTCTAAATTCTAGCAGGGTCCAACCTTATATGTCTCCAACCTATATATGCAGACTTCTTTAAAATGATTGCATTATGTGGTACTATCATGAAAGCAGATGCCAAAAATCATACCAAAAAATGCATGCTTATTTTATTTAATAAGCAAAATGCATGCCAACTGACTAATACTTAACACATCTTTGATTTTGCTGAGAAAATAAAAATTTTATTCGTAAAAAGTATATTAAGATATAAATTAAATAATAAAATTTATTCTTTTCATAAGTTTAAGTTTATGGGATAAGTGGTGACTTTATATGGTATCTCGACATAAGACTTGAGTTTGAATCTTGACTCTACACTTTACCCACATTTGATTAAATATTCCACATGTTGACTCCACTCATTGAGGAGGAGTGTCAAGATATAAATTAAATAATAAAATCTACTACTCTGTATAAGCTTAAGCTTTTGGGATAAGTGGTGATTTCACATGACAAAATTCTTGATTACTCCCTCCTACGAGTCTTTGGTTGTGTTTGTTTTGTTATTCTTCCTCCCCACGAACACACCAAATTTGAACCTCGTTCTCGACTATGTTGATTTATTGGTGCCAACACAATAACATAATTAGAACTATCGGATCAGAACCAGAAACATTATCATATACAGAATCAAAATATCATACCAAAGGTTTTTAGATGCCACATCATATCATAAAAGAGTATTGAACATATTCATATCATTTTCACATATTCAAAATAAATTTAGAGCATCTTCACATAACCATGCACAAATTTTTAAATTTCATACACGCTCTTTTTGCATAGTTTACAAATAGAATGCCAAACTCATGTCTATACTAGTCATGACAAAAATATCTTTCTCTTTTCTTATTCAGATACAATGAGTAATGCAAAACAAAATGATCGATGTTGTTTCTAATGTTCCTTAACAAAAGCATGCACTTTTTTTATAAAACCAACCTTAGTCCATTCTTTTTATGTAAAGTTTAGGATATGAACCCCGCTTACATGACTCTTGCAGAGAGTTACCTAAGCTTTGAACTCGAACTCTATCAATGTTAGAACCTAACTAAAAAATCTCCACTAAATTTTTAGTAACCCGAACAAGCGCAAAGCTAATTTTGCTAACAAACCTCAAACAAGCACGAAACCTGTAACACCCGAGCCCAAGCCCAGGCCCAAGCCATGGAAAATCCATCCCATTGAAGTAAACGACACCGTTTTGGTAAGGAGTCATTCCCCTCTCAATTTCCCTCTCTTCCCTGCCACTCTCCCTCCTGATTCCCTCTCCCTCTCCTTTACTTTCTCTACCCATTTTCCCCCCATTCACAAATTTTCTCAACCTCTACAACTGCTCTCTCTCTCTCTCTCTCTCTCTCTATGACTTCTGTGACCAAACTCACACAGCCCCACCCAAATTCTTTGGTTTCCATCTCTCTCGCTACTTCCTCTTTCGGTGATGTGCCTTTCGTCTTTGTTGCCAACCACAACACACCATTTCCAGCCCTTAATCTCTACTCCTTCACTGCCATCCTTCACGCCGTGAGCTTCATCCTCCATGATAGAACCCATAATAGCTCCTCCACGTCAACCCCAAAACTGCAAGCCACTACACACACACACACACACACCTATGCACGACGCTTAGCCTTCGTTAACCCACCTTAGCAACAACCACCATCATCAAAGCCCAAAGCCCCATTGTGCGCCACCACCCCCAACTCACGAACAATTACAATGGAAGCATCACGTGAGACGCTAAGCACAAGCAGCCACTGTTCCTACACGACAGAAGCTGACAGGCCCCCTGCCTTAAGCCGCTACCTTACACCACTGTAGACCCACGTCCCTAGCCTTCATAAATCACCAACAATCAAGCCCTGTTTTAAACAACCCAAAATAGAGTAGCAAGCATGGACCACAGAAAACCAACCCTCCTCTAAATGCACTGTGAGTTTCACCCTCCATGATACAATCTCCACGCTGCACCACTATGCACCCAGTCCAACCGTGAACCACTAAAATAGCTGTGGACCACTGTAACCCTCACCTCTACACTTTTCTCTTGGTAGCCACACGGTAAGCCTCTCTCTTTGTAACACCCCACCTATTTACCCTTATACATCAACACTAGAATTTAGAAGGCTAGCTTATTAGAGTAGTCCAAGACCCTAAGAGTTTTAGAAAGAGTTAAATTAAGTTTAGAATTTTGGTTAAGAGTATTGACCGATTAGTGATCTCGAAAACCATGTTTTAAGCTTGATTATTATTCTTATCATTTCTCATCATTTTGTTCTAAAATTTTCTTGTTTGGTCATCCATTTTCATTACTCTTGGATGATATTAGAATTTTAGATGAATCCATACTCATGTCATTTTGGGTAGTGACATGTCAAATCCTAAAACCATACCAATCGGCACCCATGTGTTCTTTTTTGTGCAACGAACTAATGTGCCTCTAGATTGACTTTTTTTTATACCATTTTTATTAAGGACATTTCAGTCATTGGCTCCTCTTTTATTCATGAAATTTTCTACCAAGCTTGATTTTAAGAACCCTAGCCCACCCTAAAATTTGAACCAATCTGAATGCACCATTGAGTATCTCGGCAACCACCATTAAATCACCTCATTTATTGGGCTGCCATTTCATCATCACTTCACCACCCAATCCTCATCATCTACCAACTATGTAGGGCACTTAAGAGGGGCACTTAAGAGTGCCTTTAAGCTAGGCATAACAACCTTAGAGATGTGCCCAAATGAATAAGAAAAAATAGTTGGCCTTCAGAATGCACCTTACCCGGCGGCATGATCGCTTGCCGTCATGCCATGCATTAATTACTTCTCCTCCCTTTATACACTTCACCACGGCAACTCTTCCTCGGCCCCTAGCCATTTCGGCCCTACATAGATGTAATGATGATGGAAAAACCAACCAACCACACACGACAAGAGGATTCTAGGTGACATTAGCACCCACCGCCCAAACTGACCAATGGCAAGCCTTCTTGGCCGCGCCTCACCACCCTTTGGAGCCCTATATAAACTCATCTCCCTTTCACTTGTTCCTCACTTCATTTCCTCAAGCCTTTTTTGAGTGTTCTTGGGAGCCTCTTTTCCTTTATTCTTTGAGTGTTTTTGAATTTCTAAGTGAGTTCTTGATCTTGTAAGTTTTAAGTGGGAAGCTTAGAAGGGCCACGAGATAATTGTAAGTTTTTCTCTCTAGATCTTAGTTTATGTAATTAAGTTGTGTCTTTGAGTGTTAGTATTAATCTTGGGCTAGTATAGCATGAGATACCGTGTTTAGCTAGAAGCTGAAATATTGGTAGAAAGGTTTAGTGTTTAAATTATTTTTGGTGAAGATATTAGTTATGGCATGTCTTGATAATTCATGATATAATACAAGTATGTCTTAGAATAATTTCTAAAAGTTTAGTTTGAGGTTAAAAACATGCCATAATAGGTTTTAATTTCTATCTTGTGTTGATCATCAAAGCATATATGGTTTGACTTTTAGTCATACTTCATTTGAGGAATTTAGCTTATTTTACTTAGACTTGAAATATAAGCATGCAGAAAGCTTTCTGATTGGGATAAGAAGAATGCATGATATAATTCTAGCATGTCATTGATAGAGAGGTCATATCATGCATCACTTGAGGTTTAGTTAGAGTTTAAGGATTTTACTAGGCATAACTAAGTGTTGGGATGAACTTGCTCAAGGTTAAGATTTTATTGAGGATTTCTAGCTATCATCGTTTTATTAGAGGAATTTGTCATGCATGCATTCATGAGGATCAATAGTCAAAATTTCATATAGGCATCAATTAGAGAGCATGCCACAAATTGAGGATGAAAAGGCTAAGATCCTTTTTATTTCTTAAGGTATAGACGATCTTAGAATGTGCAAGATATGAAGACTATGAATTCTAGTTAAATTTGGAGAGCATTTGCATTAGTAGCAGTATTTGGAAGTTAGAGGTATTTTTGTAATTTCCTTTTATGTAGAAGATTTTTTTTTTTTTTTTTTCTTTAAGATAGTGTAGATTCTAACTTAGTGCAATTTTTATAATAGCCACTACCTCACTTCCAACTTCAATAGTTTGTAAGTTGGCCTCTAACTTACACTTTGATGATTATTTATGATTTATTAATACATGTCACATTCATTTTATAACTATCATTTTGAGGATAAAATGTCATATCTTATGTTCCATTTTTGTCATTTTGCATACAACTATCATTTTTGAAATGTTCCACATTCATGCATATCATGAAAATCATTTTTTTATCATGACCCCACAGGTTAGGATGGGGAAGTATCCTAGTGGAACTCTTCTATCCACTTTAGAGTGATTAAATATGGAGTGGTAACCCATGGGTTGACGAAGAACAATCAACATGTTGGAGTGGAGTCATATGTTACGATACCTAATGCTGGTGGGTGTACATGTTATGTTATGTTATATTGCCAATGCATTGAAAACGAGTCTATAGACAACGTAGTTTTAACGTGAGTTGTACTATGGTCACCTTTAGGTTCTCACAGTTTATATGGGGAACTGTGATGATACCATATGTTACGTTAATTTCATATTGTTTTATGATGAAAGATTAAGTTTTTAATGACGGAAGTGAAATTATGTTCTTTGTAAGAAAATGTGCATCAACAGTATATTTTCTAGAGGAATCTGAGTGGGAGACAAATGCAGTTTTTCTGCATGGCATGCATTTCACGTTTATCATTCTTCATGCATAGTCTATCTTTGTACACGTTAGTTGTCTAACTTATTGAGATTTCAAGTAAATCTCACCATTTGTGGACCAACTATCATTTCGCTCAAAATGATAGAAGTTGTAGATGCAGATGGGCCCAATGGACCAGTGGATCAAGAGGATTGAGAAGGAACTAGATGTCGACAGGAGACTTGATCATATTTCGATATTTATAGGCCTAACACTTCATGCCATAGAGCGCATGAAGCAACTAGTTTAGATTTTTTTGGAAACTTGGTATTTTGTACGAAGGAGGTTGGCGGCGTCACACGCTCTCCACGTTAACTCTCTCTCTCTCTCTCTCTTGTTCTGCTACCCTGGACAACCACTGTTGCTCACCCACGCTTGACGTTTCATGGTCAAGCCAAAGCCATGGACTCATAGTAAGGCTACCCACCCTTTTACAACAAAAAACAATATGTGAAATTCATATAACAAGTGACATGTGTCTTAAGCGAGATTACAAATACCCTTCTTCTAGGTTAGTGTTGATCATAGAACAATTCAGTATTTATGATTATTTCCTTCAATAAATAAAGAAAACTAGATGGTTGGGGGTGCAGAATATTTTAGAGTTTACTTGACTAATAGGTGAAATTATGTGAAAATCATAGTATTTAGGAGAGTGATTATTTTTAGGTTATGATTATAGGCAAATGAAGTCTAGGTTATTTAGGCATTTTGGGTTTTAATTAGAAAGCGTGTGCTTAATTAAAAACTCACATACAATTGATATTTATGTATGTTATGTAATTATTTTATAGGTGACGATTGATATCCCTTTGGCATTGTTATAAGGAAATTTAGAGAAATTAAAAAACTTAGGTAAGCAAGGTTCTTACGCTAGAATTTGCATAAAACGAATGTACTGAGGTTGGTTCTATGAAAAATATGCATGTTTTGTTATGAAAAGAAAACTTGAAAACAACCCCGGTCATTTTATCTGCATCACTCATGGAATCCGTATAAGAGAAAAGTATTTTTGTCATGACTGGTATAGATATGAGTTGATTTTTGACATTTTGTTTCTGAATTGTGCAAAAGGAGCGAATAAGAAATCTAAATTTTTTTGCATGATTAAGTGAAGATGCTCTGAATCTATTTTTGAATATGTGAAAATGATATGAATCTATCCAGCACTCTGTTTAGATATGATGTGGCATCTGAAAAACCTTTGGCATGACTTTCTGGTTATGTTTTTGATCTGTTTCATTAAGGTTATGCCACAGGTATAATTGCGGTATACGGCCATGCCACGAGTTTAATTGTTGTATACGACCCTACCACGGGTTTAATAGTTGTATACGACCCTGCCACAAGTATAATAGCGGTATATGACCTACCATAGGTATAAGAGTGGTATGCGGCTCTACCACGGGTATCATGGTGGCATACAACCCTATCACGGAGGGTTAAACATGGCTTCTGTACTGATGTGATGCCTTGATATGATATGAAGATGATGTCTCAGATTATGATATGCCAAAAGACTTTTGAACAAAGATATTTCTGAAAGTTTCGGTCTAATATTTTGATGACATGTATTGATTCTGCATTCTGAAAGTAAATGTTTTGCTCCGCATTCTGGACTCTTTAAATGCTCATGTTTACTTACTAGTATATGTTCTCTGCTTGTTGAGTTGTTAATACTCTCCCCTTATCTCCACAATATTTCTCAGATGTTTTGGATGCTTCAGCTGAGGACCAAGAACAGGGAGGGAGGATGGGTGAGATGATTTAAGTATGGTGAGAAAATTTTATTCAGTAGATTTATTTTGTTTTGTTGACTTGGATTATTGGGGTGTTTTGAGACATTTTGGTATCTTAGATTGATTACATTGAAGTAGTTGATGTGAAACAATGAGTATATGTTGTATAGAAGATTTTGGAGTATGTATACTATGTGGTTGGAAGATGATTTTAGATGACTGGAGCTAACTTTCTGGACCTTTGGGATTAGAGTGTTACAAAACCTATTTTACTAATGAAAATTCATAACCCGAACTACAAATTTAGCATGCACAAATCCATCCCAACATACAAAGAATTTCACTATTTCCCTAAACTTAGCTCATCTTCCTTGTATTTGCTTAACCATTTCTCACATGCTCACTAGCAGTGTTTTCATTTCCATTTAATTTAGGCTGAAACGACCAGAATTTTTCGTGCCGTAACAGTAACCGTACGACTTAGGTGGATGTTCCATAACGGCTGAAATTTTGGTTATTTAGGCGTGTTTCAGCACATTTCGATTGAATTTCAGTATTTCGGCCGAAATTAACATTATGAAGAAAAGTCTATAAAACAAAGAGAGATGGGGGAAAGAGGAAGAAGTACTCTTGTACAAAATCTCTAGAATCAAGATTAACATAACAAAAGGCATCCAAAAATAAAAATAAAAAATAGTGATGAAGATTGGGTTTTTATATTTTGAAGAGAAATTCTTATAGCTCCTCATGAAGAACTGGATTACAAGACAAAAAGATATCATAGAAAGATAGAGAGGGCTCAAACCCATTGGAATATGAAGTTTTAGGAACTAACTCCATTTAAACAAACAAGAATAACAAACAAAAAGCATAAACATTAAAAAGTGAAATCCTATTGGTAAGAAATAATCAAAGATTAAAGAAGTATCCCATGCTTCTACAATCTAAAAACAGCCACAAATTCACACCCAACTTCCTCTGATGCTAAAGACATGGTCACCTACAAAAAAACACAATTACTTCTCTCTCTCTCTCTCTCTCAACTGTCTCTCAAAAAAGAATTTTCTCTTTCTCTCTTAGATTTCTGGAGCAATGAGAAAACTCTCTCTCCTAACTTTCTTTCTTTTGCTGAATAAAATCTCTTTCTATAGCAAGTACTCCTATTGTCCAGCATATAAAAATATTAAGTAGTCTCTCTTAACTTTCTCAAGCAATGTGTAGTGTGTACTAAATAATAAAAAACCTTCTATACAAATGAAAAACCCACTGACAATCTGTTAATCTCTTGGCCTTTTACAATGCTTCATTTTCAATAACTTTTCACTTTTTTTTTTATATATTTTTAATGTTTATATTGATATTTTTAAGATTTAGAATATAATTTATATATATAATTTATTTTTTGAAAAGACTATCCTAAAACGGTACACCAAAACCTACCGGTACCGAAATATTCTATTTCAGTACCTTAATCAGAATGATCGCCTGAATGGAATTCAAAACTTTTATACTTAGCCCAACCTCCTCCAATTTACTTAACTAATCATCACATACACGTCAAGAAAAAAAAAAGAAAAAAAAGAAAAGGAAAAACTACACTTTCAAGCCAACCGACTCACTCTCGACATGTCCCACAACCAACACTAACAAACCAGCTTATTAATCAATTCAATCAGCCCAAAACAACCACTACTCAACTCCGTACATCCACACACAATCACTCATCTTGAACCACAAAAGTATAAGTTCAATCACATCTACATCAACCAAAAACTTCCAAACCTGACATATCAAGTCATCATAGCCCCCAAATCGATATATCGAACTCCCAAACAACCCAAACGATAACATAACAACCAAAACTCCACGTATCAACCCAAACAGCCAACATGTCAACCACAAGAATCGACACAACTCACAGAATGTCCAACACAACCAACCCAACACACATCATCCCATCATTAACCATGGAACAACCCCAGGTAGCTATATAACTCAACCCACAATCGTGTAACTAATACCAACAACCAACATATTTAGATCCATTTCCAACACAAATTGGCACACGCATTAATTTTCAATTCAATCATGTGACTAGTGGTAGCACCATCCAACAAGTCATGCAATCACATAAGTGACAGTTAAGAGGCTAAAACTCGTGTGTACCTAACCTAGTCCCTAAGTGGTGATTGATTGGTTTCATGAGTAAACAACGCTACCTAGGATTAGATTACTATCCTGTGATAAGTAATCAACATCCCGATTAGAAATTAAACTTCAAAATTTGGGGAGATAATTGCACGGTAGAACGAGAACTAAGGATGTGATATAATCGGTCAGAGCATACCTTGAGGCGCTAGTAGACTCTGATATGCACGACAAGGCACGATGGCTAGAGCCAAAACAGGGAGGGGAAGTGGCTACCCACAGGATTTTTCTACAATATATACATGATGGCAGATTGTTACCAATTTGCAAACAGTGGATCAAAGGGGAGAGAGAGAGAAAGAGAGAGAGAGAGCGAGAGAGAGAGAGAGAGAGAGAGAGAGAGAGAGATTTGCAACAGAAACTCATTGAGAGAAAACTGTGTGTTGTAGATCTTAGGGTTGTCTAGGTGGTTTCAAATGAGATGGGAATGGGTACCTTGGACTCATGTGCACAGGCTCTTTCGGAGTTCAATGGCTCCGTAGCTATCTTGGTTTAATGGTACTTCGGCTTGGAACAACAACGGGACGTGGAGGCTCTTACAGCGGCTGAATGTTGGTGCAGGCTTATGATGCCGAGAATGATTTGTGTCCATGTGTGATGCAGGGATTGTTCATATGGTGATGCTTTGATTTGTTTATGATGGTTTGCAGAGGTATAAGTGATGTGGTTGTGTTGGTGGTGCACTAGCCGTGTGACACCAATCCCAAATTGCAAGGGAGAAATGAGAGAGAGATGAAGAGAGAATATATGGGGAGTGAGGCACGAAGAGAAAGATAGAGTTGTGGATGAATGGGGAGAGTATAATAGGGAGAAGAGAGTGACCAGAAGGAGAAGGAATCGGGAGAGAGAAAAATTATGGAAAGTGAGGAAACTATCGAGGGTTGGGGGTGAAAAAAGGGAAATAAGAAAAAAAACCCAATTACCAAAAACTATGTTGTTTTCCTCAGCTACTAGGCTTCTTTGTAGGTCTGGGTCAAGATTGGGTCTGGGTATTACTGTGGATATACAAAATCAAGACTCGAGCAAATGTATCAATTGAACCCTACAAAGCATGCCTTGTGGCCATGGGTTTCACCCAAGAATATGGTATTGACTATGAGGAAACCTTTTCTCTTCTTACACGACTTACTTCTATTAGATTTTTGCTTGCTGTGATTGTTGTCTGACATTGGCAACTATTTAAGATGGATGTTAAAAATGTGTTCCTCAATGGTGATCTTAATGAGGAAGTTTACATGCAGCTTCAGCTAGAAATGAACACCCTTTCCATGAAGTCTGTCATATTCGACAAGCTCTTCTTACCAAAGCTAATACTATCCTTGTTCTTTACGTTGAGGATATGATTATTACTGGTGATGAAATTGTTGGCATTCGAGATTTTCAAGCTTTTCTTAGTCCAATTTTGAAACGAAGGAGTAGGGACATCTTAATTACTTTATTGGTCTTGAGGTTACTTCCAATACAGATGACTATTATTTGACTTAGGCAAAATATGCTTCTTACTTACTCTCCAAACCTAGGTTGACAGATAGTAAAATAGTCAGTAGTCCTGTTGAGTATAATGCCAAGCCTTTAGCCATGGACAATACTCTACTTCCCAATGTCATATATCTCATTGTCACTCGACCTAATATCTCATATGCAATTCATTTGGTTCGCCAATTCATTATGCACCTCGCTCCACTCACTTTGCAGTCATTTTTCGTATTTTGCGTTTTATCTAAGGTACTTTATTCCCTGGTCTACACTTCTCCTCATATTCATCGCTTGAGGTTCGGGCTTACTTTGATGTTGATTGGGCTAATGATCCCATTGATTGTCGCTTTACCATAGGTTATTGTCTCTCCATTTAATTTGCCTCCCAAGTGTAAAAAGGTGTCTAGTTGTTTTCATGGGAAAGTCCCAAGGTCGATTTCAGAGGGACTATGGTGATCAAAGAAAATGGTTCCAATGCAAAACAATATGAAGAAACCCTTTTCTATTTTCCAGAAAAAAGTAGAAATTTAGCTGTGGAACTATAGGATGTAATCATCTAATCTAATTCTAAAAGAAGAACTTCAGAAGAATGTGTATGTCTCCAAAGTAATGGTTCATCCCGACAGAAACTTACTTTGCCAATTTTAGATTACTCGCTCAAATTTCTTAGAATTTTTAGGCTTCAAAACAACAACTATGTATGTAAATCAATCTATATGCAATTTTTTATGTCTAAGAAACAAATGATTGAACACCTAAGCTGCAGACTTCTTTTTGATGGGTTGGTTTCAAAATGGGTTCCAATTCCCCCAATTGCTTCAAACACAATTTCAATCGAGAAAAAGATGATTAGATGATTTGTAAATATCTTGCAGTTCCCAAGTGATACTAAAGCCTCTATTGAGTTAATAAACAATCTAATTGAAATGGATCTCATCAAAATTGGTTTTCTATACAATCCAAGCATCCACCGTGCCTTTTGTCAACAATGAATCAGAGATCAACAAGAAAAACCTAATTTAACCTCATGTAAAGATTGTTTGCAAATCCATAGATACGAAAATTCATACCAAACAGAAAATGAACCCATCAGAACATAGCCCAATCAAAATATTTCCAAGCTTAGGTTTGGAAAATTACTCGAGCATAATGTAGTGAAAAAGCATTTTCTATTGAAGCATAGAATTTGAAATCTAAAACTAAAATGGATGAACACAAAAAAATCAGCACTCTGTTTCCCCAATTTCTGGCCCAAAATTGATCTGCCCTTGCCTTCCTTTGATGCGTGTGTAAGCAACCTCACTGCCTAGACCACTGAATATTCCATTCCTTCCCTTGCAGTTGCTACTTCCTCACTCCACTCGTGGTCTACCTGTGATGGTGTAAGGGTATGCGGCAGAAGGAAGGAAATGAGTTAGACTTTAGAATAGAATCCTCCAGAGTTCTTATTCTATCACATGGGTGGGTAAGTTGTAATACGTCCATTCACTTAAACTAAATGTAAAGTCCCAATTTTTGCTAGACCATAATTTCAGTAGTCTTTTCTTCACATTAATGTATAAATAAACATGTAGCAAGTATTTTATTTATTATTTGCTCAATTAACATGCTTAATTTATACATTATGATCTCCTTATTAGTTATTGTTTCCTACTTAGCACTTCCTTGATTTCTTGATGTAGTAAGAAGCAGCTTGTTGTCTCCCCTTCCAGCTTCGAGGCTGAGTATCAAGCACTAGTAGACACAACATCTGACTTTTTATGGTTACAATGGCCTTTGACAAACATGGGTGCTCCCTAAATGATGAGTTCTCATGGAAATTGTGATAATAAAAGTGCCATGCATATAGCTCACAACGACGTGTTTCATGAACATACTAAACACATTGAAATTGATTGTCACTTTGTACGTCAATATCTTCAGCAAGGCTCCCTTCACTTACATTTTGTCTCCTCCAAAGATAATCTTGCTGGGTGATTTTGTTTTCAAACTCCAGCTGACTAAACTTAAAACTTACTGTAGGTAAAGATCTTTCTAAAAAAGGTTTGTTAGTTTTTTTTTGCCCTTTTGTGCTCTGCAAGGGCTTCCAAATTGAGAGGTGCGTCGAATGGCTGCCGCTCGGGGTCCTGGGCCAACGACGACCGTTGGGTAGCTACAGACGTTCGCCAACATGGTGGCAAATTCCCTGCAACCCTTACCTGAAGTTGAGATCCCTTTTCATCTGGCCAAGCTGATTGATGGTGAGTTATGTGTGATTTTCTCCAAAAAAGAGATTGAGAGATTGGCTGCTCCTTTTTTGCACTCCATGGTTTTGAAATTCCTCAAGTAGAGGCCTTCCCTTGATAACATCCATGCATTCATACGAAGTCGATGGGGTCTAGAAGTTCAACCTGTGGTCTCCGCTATGAGAAAGCCCTAGAACGTATTTGTTCGTTTTTCTCATGAAGCAGACTTTGTGAAGGCTCTTTCGAGGGAAGCTACAGATGTTGATGGAGCGCCTTACCGTAGCTTTCAATGGCATCCAGAATTTGATGAGGAAACCGAACCTCACTGGTGCCAGTTTGGATTTTTCTCCCAGGTTTGCCTACAAATTTTTACCATGAATCATTTTTTAAAATTATAACTGCTCCTCTTGGGTATTTTTTACGCCGTGACATTGCCACAAAATGTGCCACCAAAACTTATGAAGTAAGAGTATGTCTTGAAATGGATGCATCGATGGAAGCTGTCAAGGGGCTTTGAATCGGTACGCCCCATCATATTTCTAGCTTTTATGCTGAGGTTGAGTGTGAAACTCTTCTTGCCTTTTACTCTAGCTATCAAGCTCAAGGCCAAAAAGATGTACAAGGAAAGTGGGGCTAAGAAAGTTAGTGATCCGAAGTTGAAAGGCAGTGTGAAAACTGTGCAAGTTTGGAAACCTCAAAAACTAGAGAATGTGGTGGAAAACTCTAAGGAGGCAGAGTCGTTGCCACTAGTGGAGTCTGGCATGGTTGATTTTGTGGGGGCTGGTCCTAGTTTTTCAAAGGAGAATCACTTGGTAGATGAGCAAGGGCTAGGGGTAGTATTATGATAGATACTGAGGGGGAGCAACTTGATAACAACAGGGCTATTATGGCCTTTGAAACTGTGGTAAATGCCTTGATTTTGTTGTCAAAACAAAGAGATGAAGATCGCATTGTAATTGGGAATATGGACAAATCCGAAATGGAAGGGAATAGTTCTTTGATGTCGGCTCCTGTGGTGTTGGAGACAATGAACAATTTGAGTCAACAGAATCATGTCAATGTGGTGGAAAATCCTAATGAGGTTGTGCATGATCCAAATGCATCCTTGCCGAGATTGGAGTTTGGGCTGGGTAATTTAGGGGGGGCTGGTCCTAGTATCATGAAAGAAAATGAAGGGGATCAAGTTGATAAAATAGAGATTGAAGTAGATTTTTATTAGTTGCTAATTGGTTGGAGAAATGAAGATGCTTGATATGGTACCTGGAAGATTATTGGGACAAGATACAAACTATTCTATCTACATTGGAATTTAAGATCAGGCATATTTTTAGAGAAGGTAATGCAAGGGAATATGTTTTAGCTTGTTGGGCTTCGGATTAGAAATCAGCACATAGGCAACGTTCCAAGATGTTCCGCACAAGCTTAAAGGGATCCTCAGAGTTGACAACATGGGTCTTCATGCCTTCAAACTTTAGGGACTGTCTCATGATTTGTTGTTTTTGTCATTCGGTTTGGTTTTTTCTCTTTTGAATATTGTACACTTGGGTTTTGGGTTTCTTTCTTATCTTGTAACCCCAAGTGTTTTGTTGTTAACATGGTTTTCCTCTGTCATAAGTGAGGGTTTATTAATAAAATTGAGGAGGGGCCACTCTGGACATGTGGCTCTAACTCTTTATATATATATATATATATATATATATATATATATATATATAAACTCCAACCTCGAGTTTGAGGTTGATGTTAGTATATCTATGAAATTTTCTAGTATATCTCGAAATAGTTTAGTATATCTCAGAATATTTTAATGACTTGGTTTATATAAGAATATTGCCATATTATGGATTATTCTTAGGACTAAATATTTTGCCATAAGCCTTAATTGTATTTGTATTTATGTCCTTATTGTATTTCCTATTTACCACATGCCTATTCAACTATAAATAGACATTTCCTATACATTGAATAGAAAGCTCAAAGTCATATGTTGGGTTTGTGGCTTGAGCATAGGCAAGCTGAAAGTTCGCTCAACAGTTGGTTCGAATGAAGATCAGACAGAGAGTTCGCTTAACAATCACTTGTTAGTTGGCTCGAGCGAGGCTGAGGTAAAAAGTTAGCTTGACGCTCGCTCGAGTGAATAATCCAATAGTTGATTTATTTTGGGTTTCCACCATATATATATAAATATGATATTTTGTTGCTTGTACCGCCATGAGAAAAACAGAAAAACATAGGGAAAAAAAAAATTTGAGAGATAGAGTGTGCGTGAGAAAAAAAAATTGCATTGCTCCAAAGTGTATTCCCACTCTTTTCAGAATAAGATCATTTACAGTAGGCACATTGTTGAACCATATACACTCTATGTTGTGTGTAATTGATTTATATTTACTTTATTTTTCTCTTACCATTTTCACAACAACTAATATCAAGAGCAAAGGTTCAATTCTAAGGGAGAATGATGGCTGGACAAGAAGTGAAGGTGTCTGGAATCAAGAAATTTGACGGCACATCTTGATGCAAATCCAGGATTATCTCTATGGGAAGAGATAATCCTATAGGAAGAGACTCCATCTTCCTTTGATGGGGAATAAGCGGGAAAATAAGGAAGATGCTCATTGCACGTAACGTTATCAAGGAAAGGATCATGGCGGTTTCGTTAAGCATGTATGAAAAGTCGTTGGCGAATAACAAGGTGCATCTAATGAAGAAACTATTCAACCTGAAGATGTTAGAAGGTACGTTAGTTGCCCAACATCTAAATGAACTTAATACTATCACAAATTAATTTTCGTCAGTATAAATTGAGTTTGATGATATGATTCGGACTTTCATCCTATTGGCGTCATTGTCGAATAGTTGGAAGGCCATGAGAATGACCGTGAGTAATTCTACTGGAAAGATGAAGTTGAAATATGATGATATCCTAGATTTGATTCTTGATGAGGAGGTATGCAAGAGAGACTCTGGTGAGACCTCGGGTTCGGGTTCCTCATTGAATATTGATACTTGGGACAAAGGACATGACAGTAAGTCAAACAGGGGCAAATCAAAATCGAGGAATAGGGGCAAGAGCAAGTTAAGCTCTGGGTTGCAGAGCACTTGCTGGAATTGTGGCAAGGCTAGCCACTTTAAAAGGAACTGCAAAAATTCGAAGAAAACAAAGAATGATGCAGCAAACATGGTAACTAAAGAAATACATGATGTTCTACTTCTTGCAGTTCATAGTACGATTGACCATTGGTTCTCGGATTCAAGAGCTTTTTTTTCACACCACTTTAAACTTAGAAATCATGCAAAACTACGTTGCTGGTGACTTCGATAAGGCATATTTGGCTAACAAAGAAGTGCTGGATGTAGTGGGAGTGCGAAATGTGGATATTGTCCCAAGGAATGTGTGGACTTTGCAGAAAGTTAGACATATTCTTGAGCTAAAGAAAAACCTGATCTTTGTGGGATATCTTGATAATGATAGTCATTCGATAGTTTTCTAGAGCGACATATGGAAAATCACAAAAGGAGTGATGGTGTTGGCTCTTGGCCAGAAGATTGTATTTCTGTACACGACATTGGGATCGAGTGACATGATTGTTACTGTTGAAACTGAGAGTGCTATAGAGTTGTGGCACTGCATGCTTGGCTACATGAGTTGTAAAGGCATGAAGGAACTACTATAGAAGGGAAAAAGATCAGTTTCTTGAGGAGCGGTAAAGCATTGAGGTCAAGAAAGCTAGAACTTGTACACATGAATATTTGTCTGTGGGGAGCTTCCTAGGGATTATTTCTTGGAGGTTCTCAGTACTACCTCACTTTCATCGACGACTAAAACAGAAAGGTATGGGGCTATTTCTTGAAACCGAAAGGTTATGTGTTTGAAATATTCAAGAAATGGAAAGCCTTGCTTGAGACAGAAATAGACCTAAAGCAAAAATCCTTGAGGTCTGACAATGGTGTAGAGTAATATTGATTGAGGATTCAAGAAGTCCTACGCAGCGTATGGTATCAGAATGGAGAAGAACATTCTTGGGACCTCACAACAGAATGGTATCAGTGATCACATGAATAGGACCATCAATGAGTGTGCTAGGAGCGTGAGGTTGCACATTGGGTTACCACCAACATTCTGGGAAGATGCTGTTGACACTGCACTTTATCTGATCAATCAAGGGCCATCAATTCCGTTGGAGTACAAACTACTTGAGGAGGTTTGGAGTGGAAAAGAGGTGAAACTTTCTCATCTAAAAACTTTTGGTTGTGTTTACTATATTCACATTGACTCTGATGCTTGTAATAAGTTTGATGTCAAATCAAGAAAGGGTTACTTTATTGGCTATGTGGATGATTCATTTGGCTATCATCAGAGAAGCATTAGGAGCAGGAATGTGATCTTCATGTACAGGGAGTAAGAGCAGAAAGTCATGTACAAGGATAAGTCTAGCACAATAGCAGATGCAGTATCTCACGAGTATGAGTTTGTGAGCCTGGATGGGCTTCCTGAGATCATAGTGCAAAGCAAAGGTGTGTGTGACGGGGTGAGTGGGTCTAGTGCACCAATTCATATTGTTCCACAATCAGATCCAAAGTTGTTGACACCTACAATTGTTGTTCGTAGGTCTTCCAGGACTATAAGACCATTGTAGCGGTTCTCATCCACCCTAAGTAACATTCTGCTGACTGAAGGTTGTGAGCCACAAAGGTATGAGGAAACCTTGCAAGATCAGAATTCGAGTAAGTAAAAGTTAGCCATAAAGGATGAGATGAATTCTCTGTTAGGTAATCAAACATAAGAGCTAACTAAACTTACAACAGGGAAGAAAGTTTTGCACAAAAAGTGGGTATACCGATTGAAGACTGAGCACAACAGTAGCAAAAGGTATAAAGCTAGACTTGTGAAAGTTTGCAGCAGAAGAAAGGCATTGACTACTCTGGGATTTTCTCTCTAGCTATGAAAATCACAACTATCAGGTCAGTACTAAGAATGATGGCTAAAGAAGCTTTACATCTTGAGTAGTTAGATGTGAAAACAAAATTTCTCCATGGTGATTTAGAATAAGACATCTACATGCATTAATTTGAGAGGTTCGCAGTGGTACAAGAAATTTGACAACTTCATGTGCAATTCAGGGTAGACCAGATGTCAAGCAAACCATTATTGCTACGTTACGCACTTTGACTACTCTTATATCATTTTACTGCTGTGTATAGATGATATGCTCATTCTAGGGTCCAACATTGAGGAGCTCAACACTTGCTCTTCAGTTGGATTCTTAAGAAAACTCAACCAAGTACATATATCATCAACATGGGAAGTCTATTTGCTCTCTCATGACATTGCAATTGGCAAATTTGTATCTTCAGAAAAAGAAAAAAGTGACGAGCCACCTGCTAGAGGATTTGAATGTAGCGCCCCGTCCCCGAAGGGTCTGGAGAGTTAACTCATGTTACCAAAAAATCATTTTCCAACCACATACTACATACTCCAATTTTTCTCTATCGCAGAAAATACTAATTAATTCACATCAATTACTCCAGTATAATTATTCTAAGACAATACAAAATCTTAATATAAACATCAACCTCCCAACAAATCACATCATCAGAGCACAACAAGCTTATTGAATAAAAATCCTCAATACTCATATAAACATCAATTACAGAACAGAATTAGATCACGAAAACATCATTTATGACCAAAATTTCATATTCGCTCTTTTGCATAGTTCAGAAACAAAATACCAAAATAGCTCATGTCTACACCAGTCATGCCAAAAAATACTTTATTCTTAAACAGAATCTCATGAATAATGCAAAACAAATAACTGAGGTAGTTCAAATTTCTTTTCATAACAAAACATGCATACTTTTCAAAAATCAATCTCAGCCCATTTTATTTTTATGCAAAGTCTATCATATGAACCCTACTTACCTGAATTTCTTAACTTTTCAGAATTTTCCTACAACAATGCTGAAAGAATATTAACTGTCACCTATAAAATAGTCACATACTCCCATAAATTTCCAATCAAACACGTATATCAATACCTAGACCACATAAGCTAATTTTCCTTAAAAGAAACAATCTACAACTCTTACATCTCTAA
Organism: Juglans microcarpa x Juglans regia; assembly: GCF_004785595.1. Taxonomy (NCBI): domain Eukaryota; kingdom Viridiplantae; phylum Streptophyta; class Magnoliopsida; order Fagales; family Juglandaceae; genus Juglans; species Juglans microcarpa x Juglans regia. The sequence goes on from NC_054609.1 coordinate 19,337,216, forward strand.
AATATAATCACTTCCCAAATTACCTCGATATCAATTAACACTTCCGACTTATACATTAATATAATTATTAATTAGATCCAAAAAAATATAAATATCATTTAACAAAAAAAACCTTTATTTTAATGTAGTCCAATATAGAAATTGGTATCTCTGGAATATAATCCAATTAAACACAGTTTAATTAAAATAAAAATACCATTTGCACAAAATATAAATTTTTGAGACTTAAAATAAAGTCCATAAAAAATGTAACTCTCCCATGAATTTATACTAAGGATAAAAATGTAATTAAAAAACTCTTGGTAGTTTTATAATTGGAAAGGCAAAATTGTAAAAAACACTTAAAAGGAGTATGAGTTGTGCTACATATAAACTATAAACCATAAATAAAGCCTTGAAGGCATTCCCGTAACTACAAGGAGATCATGAGTTATTTGAAACAAGCTAATATTACGTAACAGGGGCCATGTATACCGAAAACTATGTGCAGCAATGGCTTGGTTGGAAGTCTACAGCGGCACGGTTGGGGGCCGCGTCAGGTCACGTGCGGGAAGAGAGGGAAGGTTAGAGAGAGAAACATGGTGAGAGCGAGAGAGAGACAGAGAGAGATCTCAGCGTGAGAGAGAACGGAAACTCACCGTGAGGTAGTGAGGCGTGCGGCAGTTTGGTTTGGGGTTGGGCATCGACTAGGGCAGCGTCCGAAGGTGGAGGCTCGTGGGTGCTAATGACGTGGCTCACGGTGGGAATGCTTCCCCTGTTCTAGCATGCAAAAATAGAGCCCTTCACGTCCAAAGCTTATTGGCGGCTGGGTATAGAGGTGCAGGGTAGAGCAGCGGCTACCACAATGGTTTTCACATTTGTCGTGGTTGTGGGCGGTTCCTACTACAGTGTTGCTTCCAGTGAAGATTTGCAATGGCGTGGGTCATGCACGATGGTGGTTGGCTACGGGTGAAACGTTGAACGAGTGCTAAGTCGACAACCTGGAGAGGCAGCGGTGCACAATTTGTTTTTCATGGTGGACGGTCAAGCAAGGCAGTGTGTATGGAAGGGATGGCTTCAAAGGAGTGCAGCTTAGGGTTTTCTTTTCATGCAAGGGTGAGCGTAAAATAAATAGGCAATTAAGAACTCAAAAGAAAACACCAGATAAAAAGAGACGTGCAAGGGAGTGGAAATGTACGAGGCGGCAAAATTGATCTTGATAGTTGGTTTTCATGGTTTAAAACAAATGGGTGTGGGCTTGGGTATTGGGCTTTTGCTTGAGTCATGGGTCTCAACTAAATTTTTAAAAATAATTCAACTTGTCCTAGAAAATTCTCGGCTCAATTCTCACATTGGCCCTTTAGAAAAATAACCTAATTATCAAGCCCAATAAATTCATAATCCGTCAAAACAAAGATTTTAAACCCGTAGTCTATTCCAAAATAAATACTCGAACACTTAATTGGATTTTTCATACGCATAAATTCAAAAATATTTAAAGAATCAAACCTGATTGGGTCGGGGTGTTACATTGAAAGTCCCAAAGATGGAACTTTGTGTACACGATAAGTTTGAAAACAGTGTTCTAGATTGGTTCGACCTTGACTGTGAGTAAGAGAAGGGAATATAAGACCCTTTGTGGATAGAGAAATCACAGGGATACAACTTTTACGATTATTAAAATAAACAATTCAGTGTAAAACTTTTGGTCAACTTCCAAAGTCTAGCACTTTGTCAAAGCAGCATCATAAGCTTTACTTCATGATCGATTGAAAATGTCTCCTTTAAAAGGGTAAAGTCATAAGTTATGATATTTATAGATGCGTTCTCTCTTTGCAGTATTAAATGGTGGGAGAAGTCGCAGAATTATAGGATCAACACTGTCAATGACCTTGAAATGTCTGTAAATTCGAACACCAGAACATTCTTCCTACTAATATTTCCAATATACCAGCCAACTTCGTCATACCTTCCTCTTGAAACTTTCTTTTTCTTTTTCTGGACAAATATGCCGAGTACGTCATATTTTTCTTTGGTAACTGGTGATGTCCAATGATACCGTATTGATCTGGAAGGAGTTTGCCATTCCTTATAGCAAAACGTGGAAGGACTTGGTCATAAAATATCTATATAAATATATATATATATATATGAATATCACAGAGTGCTATGAATATCACAGAGTGCTTGTATATATATAATTTATTCAAGTATAAATTATTCCGAAACGGTATACAAAACGGTACCGGTACCGGTACCGGTACCGAAACGGTATCGAGACCGAAATATTATCCCGAAACGGTACACGAAACGGTACCGGTACCGAAATATTTCGTTCCAGTGCCTTGACCGGTACGACTTCCGGTACGGTATTCAAAACTTTGGTTTGCACTACTTTTCTTCTGCAGAATTCTGCTGGAACATCCTTTAAGTGCTGGATTTCCTTGACCATGGCTTTGTGTTATACGTGTTGACAACATTCTCCTATGTCGTCCAAACTGGTTGCCCTCTTCCTCCTCCTCATCCTCCTATATCTCGCTCTCAGATGCCACTGTTCAACCCCACAATCACGGGTCAAAGCCGGCTACTATTATATGGGTATCGGAAATGTCATTTCCGATTTAAATTCTAACCTTTTCACGCACCTTATATGCGCTTTCACTTACGTTAACTCCTCCACCTACCACCTCTCCATCAACTCCTCCACCGAACAACAATTGTCTACCTTCGCCCACATTGTAAAAACCAAGAACCCGTCCGTTACAACGCTTTTGTCGATATGGGTTGGCAGAGAGCATTTGTTAAACTTCTTCTCAATGATAAACCAGTCCTCCTATAGAAATTCTTTCGTTCAATCTTCCATTGAAACAGCTAGGCTTTATGGGTTTCAAGGTTTAGACCTTTCTGGGCTTGTGCCAACAGGAAGTAGCTCGGATATGGCCAACTTCGGTACCCTTTTGGACGAGTGGCGAGTTGCTGTAAATTCTGAGGCAAAAAATTCAAGCAATCCAGAGTTACTCCTGGTCATGACCGGCAATCGTCTGCCCGCTTTGGGTTCAGTGATTTACCCAATTGATTCCATGAGGAGGAACTTGGATTGGGTACATGTAACAGCGTACGATTACTATTTGCCTGGTAGGGACAGAGTCACATACTTTCATGCAGCTTTGTATGGCCCTTCGAACATGGCTAATACGGATAATGGCATAAATGAGTGGAAGAGAAGAGGCTTTTTGCCGAGCAAGTTGGTCTTGGGGTTGTCTTACCATGGCTATGCGTGGACACTTTTGAGCCCCCAAAAGAATCCGGTGGGTGCAGCCTCTACGGGTCCGGCTGTCACAAAGGACGGTTTCATGGGCTATAAGCACTTCAAATGGTTCATTAGAAACTTTGTTCATGAAGCAGTATCCGGGTATAATGCTACTTCAGTGATGAATTACTGCACGTTTGCGTTCACTTGGATTAATTACGACGATGTGGAGGCTATTAGAGCAAAAGTTTCTTATATAAAGCAAAAGGGTCTGCTTGGTTACAACATATTTGAAGTCTGTAATGACGACAACTGGGTGCTTTCTAGAGCCGCAGGTTGGTTACATATTATTTCTTAAAAAAATCTATTTATAAGTCTTATTTTTTACACATGATGTGTTGAATTCCACGTGATCTGTTTCTTTTATTCCTTTGGATTGATGAACTAAAACGAACATCGTCACAATTGTTTAGCAAAAGAGAATCCATGTACTGGTTCGTTTCTTGTTTAAACCCACCAATGAGCCATCAACGAAGGTGCACAAATTTTTTTTTCTCAAATTTTTAATGCAACGGCGCATCATTTTCTTTACTTTTATGACCAAGTAATCACGGGAAAGAAAATAACTTCTCCTGACTTTAGGTAGTACTCTTTTGCAAAATTCAGGAATTTCGAATGAACGTGCAAAAGGTTTTGTGGAAATTTCGAAGATGGATTTCGGTCGGATATGAATGACTAGCGCCATCTGCGTGCGCCGACTGTATTGAATTGATCTTGACTTACGAATAAATAGGCAAGAAAGACAAGTGATCGTAGAGAATCAGAGATCCAAAATTCATGCAGCTGCCCCGCTAGCTATCAATGGCTTGTAGTAGTCTGGTCCATGCACCATGAACAAAATGGTGGGACTACAATGCGCATACACCACTTCCATCTCTGGTCTACTTTATAAACTTCAAATAACGTGTCATACGTCAATTACTTTAGCATAACATTTCAGCACGGCCAATAAATAAATATCTTACACGCGGGCGGGGGGGTGACTATATGTTGTACGTAACAGCGACATTGACATTGACATTGTCTGCACTTTCGGTTCACATGAGGTGGATGAAAATTACTAACACCTAATCATTCCTGCTTATGATCTTTTCCTTTGTCTGCACAGATGCATGCATATTTTCATGTTGTTTATGAGTCTGCTAATTCCATCTTCAGTACACCTTGCTGGCTAATCTCTGCTTCTGAACGACCCTTCCGCAATGCTTTCTAAAACTTTTATCGCTCTCTTCTGTGTTTTCCTATCTCTAGCATTTCACCCTTCGGAAGCACAGACTTGGGTAAAAGCCGGTTACTGGTTTTCCGACACAAATTTCCCGCTTTCTCACATAAACTCCGCACTGTTTACACACCTTTGTTGTACTTTTGCTGGTATTAACTCTTCAAGTTACGAGCTATCCATCCCGTCCGATGATGTGAAAAACACTCCCTCGTCTTCACGGACACTTACAAACATAGAAACCCATCAATCACCACCCTTCTTTCTATTGGAGGTGGAAAGGCAACCTAAGATCTTTTCACTGATGGTGAATAGTTTTGAGCATAGGAAGTCTTCCGTGGATTCCTCCATTAAAAGAGCAAGACTCTGGATTTCAGGGCCTAGACCTGAACTGGGATTTCTCCGAACACAAGCTCTGATGTCACCAACATGGGCAACCTCTTTGAAGAGTGGCGAGTAGCTGTAGAGTCCGAGGCTAAAAATTCTAGCCAGCTCAATACACATTATGGTATCCGCACCTGAATCTCTAGGAGCTTATCCGCAGGCAAGTTGGTTTTGGGGTTGCCTTTCTATGATGCGTGGAATCTTGTAGATTCCCAGGAAAATGCCATAGGTGCACCAGCCATAGGTCCAACCATCACAACCGAAGGACATATGGCCTTTAAGGCAATCAAAGATCATATTTGGATATAATGGGCTGCTGTAATGTACAATTCCACTTATGTGGAAAATTACTACATAGCTGAATCATTTCGAATTGTTTTTGATGATGTGGAGCTGTCAGAACTAAGGTTTCTTATGCCAATGAAATGAGGTTGCTTGATTACTATGTCTGGCAAGTACCCAACCATTGGGTGCTTTCTCTAGCCGCAGGTAGGAACTAGAACATAGTAGTGTCTTATCAGAATGTATTCATTCCTGATACATAATTTGTAGATATCATTCTAGTTAAGTATGTAACTGGTGACATTAATTAAACCATTTATGTTTACCATGGTTTAGTCCCTTTTGCTAATACATCATCAACGGCTTTTACAATTGGTAAATGATAAGGTTCAAATTGTATAATGTTACGATTTGCTTTTGCATCTCTGATTGTGAAATGGTTTGACCATCAGCAGGAGAGCTTGATGATGAAAATCAGAACCAAAAGGGGAGATTATCAATTATTGTTTTGGTTTCGAGTAGTGCTACGATTGTTCTCCTCCTAGGCTTAGTGTGGGTAATGTGTTATTTGAGGAAGAGAAAGGTCAAATCTACAGGTAATTTCTTTTGTCCTAGTTATAACTCGGACTTCAGATAATACTATGCTTGATTCCACATATGTTGTAAATTGATATCTTTAAACATTTTTTTCTCTTATTTGTCCTCTTCGGTTATAGGGATTGTACTGAAGGCAAGGAAAGGACAAGAAGCCAAAGTAAATGGTATAGCAACTTCTGGAAACTTAAACACCAATGTTCCGGATCTTGTAGTCTATAGTTATGCTGATATCGAGATGGCTACGAATAAATTTTCATTTGAAAATAAGCTAGGAGAGGGTGGATATGGTCCTGTTTACAAGGTAAACTTTTTTAGTGTCGGTAATCTATAATTAGACTGCCAAGTTATCAGATACCATGCTGCTGCATATATACTGCATGTTCTACCTTTGTAACACTAACCATGGATGGGTGTGTATGTTGCAGGGTGTACTATCAAACAAACAGGAAATAGCAGTGAAAAAACTTTCAAAAGCTTCAACACAAGGGTTTGAGGAGTTCAAGAATGAGGTTACACTAACAGCAAAACTGCAACATGTTAATCTTGTGAGAGTTTTGGGATTTTGCATTGAAAGGGATGAACAAATGCTGATCTACGAGTACATGCCAAACAAAAGCTTGGACTTCTACCTCTTTGGTAAGAATCCTATATGTTCATAAGTAGAATAATGTAATTTGTTTTGCAATGTTTCTTAAGTTTTTAGTGTTGAAAGTAGAAACAAATATTCATGCCCCACATGTGCCCCAGTTTAGCGTATATGAAAGTGGTGGCAGGTAGTATGAGCAAAGAAAAATTTTGTATTCTTGGTGGCTGGTGCCATCCAAAGTTAAGCTTAAATATAAATCAAGGTGAACTTAGCTTTATCTTAAGCTCTAGAGGGGTTTGACACTTAATTTTCTTGTAACGTCCCGATCTCGAAAGTCTGAAGATTTAGCTCTTAATACTAATGTCAACTTCAATAACACAACTATAAAAAAAACCAGAAAACTCCATAAAATGTTAATCTATTTAATCAATCCAAGTATCTAAGTTCCTCCATAGGGCAACAAAGAAATTCTCAAAAAAATAAATTAGAAATTCTCCGAAAATTCAAAAATATCCTTAACTCATCAAATCAAAATACCCGAAAAATAAATCAGTTTACTAACTACGACTCTCAAATAAGCACTTGTACTCTCAAACACTTATTCCACTACAATCATCACACCTTGCTTAAACTTCCTACTCTTGTTTTCCAGCTGAATCATCAAAATTATCTAAAAAATATATGCAGATAAAGGGTGAGTTATCAACAACTCAGTAAGCAGAGGACATATACTAATGTGTAAACATGAGCATTTACAGAGTTCAGAATGCAGAACAAAATATTTCTTTCAGAATGTAGAATTAGAATAACATTTTCAAAATACAGCATCAGAACGTGTTATTAAAAAATATCAAAGCGAAAATTCAAAAATATTCATAATCAAAATCATTTTGGCATAGCATAAACTGAAACATCACATCTTATCTTATCATATCAGAACAAATACCATGTTTAACCCCCGTGGTAGGGTTGTGCAAATCCCGGTAGCTAACCGAGCAGAAACAGAATGTGAATCTTCCCCCTATTCATTCTCAGAGCCCCAAGTGTGCACATAAAAAAGACCACGCAGAAAACCATTTTGTTTCCAAAGTGGGTGCATCAGAAATAGAAAAGTTAGTACCAACCCGAACAGAGGCCACGGTTTTACACCCGTGGTAAGGTCAGAATGGAACAGAAACAGAATGCTATGCTAGAGGCTTTTAGAAATCACATAATATCATATCAGAGTATAGAAAATCTTCAGAACAGAACAAATCATATCACAAAACATAATTTATACACAAAATTTCATATTCGCTCTCTTTTCAAATTTCAGAAATAGAATGTCAAAAATAAGCTCATGTCTACACCAGTCATGATAGAAAATATTTTCTTCTTAAACAGAATCTCATGAGTAATGCAGAACAAATAACTGAGATAGTTCAAATTTATTTTCATAACCAAATACATATATTTTCCAGAAATCAATCTCAGCTCATTTTATTTTAATGCAAAGTCTAGCATAAAAGCCCCGCTTACCTGGACTTCTTAGCTTTTTTAGAATATTTCTCAAAAATGTCGAACAATAATTAATCGCCACCTATAACATAATAACGCAATTTCATAAATTTCCAATTGAATACATATTTCAATATTTAAGCCTAAAATGCTAAAATGACCTATTTTATTTTTCCTCAAAACCTAAAATTCTCATAATTTTCAAAATACCATCATTTCCCAAAACCATCAATATCCACTTAATCGAATTCGTACCGAATAAGAATTTAATCGAGTAAGTATTAAGATAATTATAGAAGTCAATAAAAAGTAATATTCAAAATATATAAAATACCAACAACATTTTATAAATAAATAGAATACATTGGCTACTAAAATTTCCATAAAATAAGTCATGAAAAACTCATCTCTTAAGAAAAATAGGTTTACTTCCTTTAATTAACAATATTATCAAAATACAATATAATATTTAATGAGACTCAAAGCAAAACCCATTTAAATATAAACCCAAAAAAAAAACTTCTCACCCGAAAACATTAGGTTAAAACTAGGAACCTTCCATATATATATATATATATATATATATATATATAAATACACCTTATGAGGAAAAACTACCGATGAACATACACATGAATAATAGAAGTGCAGCGACGGCAGGAACTCACCGAGAAGGTAATGTGCGACAGCACAGTGTGTGATGGGAGGTGGTGAAGTTGGCAGAGCACTGAGAGAAAGAGAGAGCAATACGGTGAGGGAAACAGATAGTGAGGGAGAGACGGAGAACGAGAGAATGAAAACTCACCGTGAATGGAGGAGCTGCGTAAGATGCGGAGATGAAGATAACTGTCCCGGCAAGGTCGAACGTGCGGGAAGGAGTTGTGCAAAGAGCTGGGAGATGGACAGTGGCAACTTCGGCGGCTGGGTGGTAAAGCTGCAACTCACGGTGGCCAAAACGAAGTGCTCTGTTTTGATAAGCAAAAGTAGAGGTCTTCGGTTCTCAATGCAGGTGGCTGCCGATCTCGCGTGGGCTGGGCACGGAGGTGAAGGGTGGAGGTTTAAACGGCTGATGGTTTAGTGGGTCACGGTGGCTTATGGAGGCATAGACCAGGTTCGTCGGCAAGGCGGCTGCGATGGCTTCACTCGGCTTGCAACGCTGTGCACGTTACGTGGAGTAGGAAGGCAGAGGCTTCCTGTAGGTTGGCGGGGTGTTTTAAGAGTGGATGAGGACCGGGCTGGGCTGTTTACAAAGAGGAGTTGCTGCGCGTGGAGTGGTTGTGCTAGCAAGTAACGGGAGGGAGCGGCAGCATGGAGGTTGGGGAGGGTGGCGGCTTCAGCGCGCGAGAGAGATGGGGAAGGAGACGGCAACACTTTTCTTCAATTTTCTTCTTGCACGAAGGGTTAAATATAGGCCAACAAAAAAACAACACAAACCCTAGAGAAGTGAGGGAGACGTGCGTGTGCATGGAGTGGATAAAATACCATAAAGACGTGCGGGTGAGAAACTGCTCATGAACCGATAGTTTTTCCAAGATTTAAACAAACGGCCAAGATATCCAAATGAAAAAATAAAAAATCACTACTCGATCCATAACATAAAAACCAAGAAAAAGAAATCTAAAATACCAAGCTTAAAAAAATAAATAAATAAAAAATTTCGTAGTATCAACCATACAAATTCTAGGTCCGGGTGTTACATTTCTGGTTCTAAAAATACCTGTGAACTCATTAGCATTTTGCTCCTTTGTTTAAGTCATTGCTTTGGAAACTAGTATTTCTTTATCGAATTCATGCAGACAGTGCCAGACGATTTCTTTTGGATTGGAAAAAGTGTGTTCATATAATTGAAGGGATTACTCAAGGACTTTTATATCTCCAAGAATACTCAAGATTGACTATAATTCATCGAGACCTGAAAGCTAGCAACATTTTACTTGACAATGAAATGAAGCCTAAGATCTCAGATTTTGGTATGGCAAAGATTTTCAGTAACGATGAACATGAAGCAAACACCGGCCGAATTGTGGGAACATAGTGAGTATTCTTCCTATTAAAGTTTAATAATTTAAGCATTTTTTCATCCCAGACTAATTGTTGTATACAATTTACCAATGCAGTGGTTATGTTTCACCGGAATATGTTAAAAAAGGTTTATACTCTACTAAATCCGATGTTTACAGCTTTGGAGTTCTAATCCTACAAATCATAAGTGGCAAGAAGAATGCCTGCTTTTATGGTCTAAATGAAAATTTGATCCTCCTCGAATATGTAAGTACGAACAAAAATCAAATTTAGCTTATCATGGTCAGTAGCATTAATGTATGAGGAATTTTTTGTAATTTCAGGCATATGACTTGTGGAAGTTGGGAAAAGGCATGGAGTTTATGGATCCATCTCTAGATGATACAGTTTCATCATGTAAACTACTCAGATGTCTTCAAATAGGTCTTTTATGCGTTCAGGAAAATGCAACTGATAGGCCATCCATTTTGGAAGTTTTTTCAATGCTAAAAAGTGAGAGTGCTGCTCTTCCAATCCCCAAAATTCCTGCCTTTTCTACAAAAAGAAACAGAGATGATGGAACTAAATCTCAATTCCATCTACAAAATTGTTCCATCAATGGTACAACACTCTCCCAAATGGTAGCTCGGTAACTAAGCAACGAGCCCTTTCTCTTCTGAAATATAGTTTCATAATTGGAGAGAAATTTCTGCATATTCTTAAGAGTGATATATATACATAAAACTATATGTACGTACTTCTTTCATTATACCAATTTTTTAAATCATTGCAGAAAATCCATTTTAGATTCTTTCATTGAAGTTTTCATTGGAATAACATGGTCCAAGTTTCACGAACAAACTTTATTTGCTTCCTTGAGACCTAACAGAAAGAAACACTCTATTTCTTGGTTAGATGTCATTCAGTAAAGCCCGGGTACTAAGCACTTTGGTAGAGAATGTCGAGGAGCATTTACAAGAAGTGTACGCCTTTACAGGAGCAAAGCTCACCTTGATTTTGTAACGGAAGATCAGAACACATCTTAAAATCCAATCCAAAGTCATGAGACAGAGGAGCAAAGGTCATCAAAAACTAATACTTCAAAATTCTATATTAGAAGAATAGATGATAGGCTCGGAGTTCTAAATTCTAGCACAGTCCAACCTTAAATGTCTCTAGCCTATATATGCAGACTTATCTAAAACGATTGCACTATGTGGTACTATCATGGAAGCAGATGCGAAAAATCAGACCAAAAAATGCATGCTTATTTTTTTAATAAGCAAAATGCATGCCCACTAAAATACTTTACACATCTTTGATTTTGCTGAGCAAATAATAATTTTATTCATAAAAAAGTAAGATAAGATATAAATTAAATAATAAAATCTACTCTTTTCATAAGCTTAAGCGATAAGTGGTGACTTTACATGGTATATGGATAGAAGACTTGAGTTTGAATCTTGACTCTACAGCTTATCTCCATTTAATTAAATATTCCACATGTTGAATCCCCTCATTAAGGAGGAGTGCCAAGATATAAATTAAATAATAAAATCTACTACTCTGTATAAACCTACGCTTTTGGGATAAGTGGTGATTTGACATGACAAAATTCTTGATTACTCCCTCTTACTAGTCTTTGGTCGTGTTTGTTTTGTTATTCTTCCTCCCCACGAACATACCAAACTTGAACCTCGTTCTCGGCTATGTTGATTTATTGGTACCAACATAGTAACATAATCAGAACTATCGGATCAGAACTAGAAACATGATCATATACGAAATCAAATGTCATACCAAAGGTTTTTAGATGCCACATCATATCATAAAGGAGAATTGAACATATTCATATCATTTTGACATATTCAAAACAAATTCAGAGCATCTTCACCTAACCATGCAAAAATTTTCAAATTTCATACACGCTTTTTTTACATAGTTTAGAAACATAATGCCAAACTCATGTCTACACTAGTCATGATAAAAATATCTTTCTCTTTTCTTATTTAGATACAATGAGTAATGCAAAAGAAAATGATCGATGTTGTTTCTAATGTTCCATAACAAAAGCATGCACATTTTTTACAAAATCAACCTCAGTCTATTCTTTTTATATAAAGTCTAGCATAGAACCCCGCTTACATGAATCTTGAAGAGAGTTACCTAAGCTTTGAACTCGAACTCTATAAATGTCACAACCTAACCAGAAAATATCCACTAAATTGTTTGTAACCCGAACAAGCGCAAAGCTAATTTTGCTAACAAACCTCAAACAAGCACGAAACCTGTAACACCCGAGCCCAAGCCCAGGCCCAGGTCGTGGCAAATCCATCCCATTGAAGTAAACAACACCGTTTTGGTAAGGTCATTCCCTCTCAATTCCCCTCTCTTCCCTATCACTATCCATCATGATTCCCTCTCCCTCTTCTTTACTTTCTCTGCCCATTTTCCCCCCATTCACAAATTTTCTCAACATCTGCAACTACTCTCTCTCTCTCTTTCTCTCTCTCTCCCCTATCTGTGACTTCTGTGACGAAACTCACATAGCCCCACCCAGATTCTTTGGTTTCCCTCTCTCTCGCCACTTCCTCTTCTATTTTCTCTTTTGGTGATGTGCCTTTCGTCGTTGCTACCAACCACCACACACCATTTCCAGCCCTCAATTTCTACTCCTCCGCTGCCATCCTTCATGCCGTGAGCTTCATCCTCCATGATAGAACCCACAATAGCTCCCCCATGTCAACCCCAAAACTGCAAGCCACTACACACACACACACACACACACACACACACACACACACACACACACACATACACACACATATAGAGAGACCTATGCACTACGCTTAGCCTTCGTTAACCCACCTCAGCAACAACCACCATCATTAAAAGCCAAAGCCCCACCATGCACCACCACCCCCAACTCACGAACAATTACAGCGGAAGCATCATGTGAGACGTTGAGCACAAGCAGCCACTGTTCCTACACGATGGAAGATGACAGGCCCCCTGCCTCAAGCCGCTGCCTTACACCACTATAGATCCACGTCCCTAGCCTCCTTAAACCGCCAACGATCAAGCCCTGTTTTAGACAACCCAAAATAGAGTAGCAAGCATGGACCACGGACAACCAACCCTCCTCTAAATGCATTGTGAGTTTCACCCTCCACGATAGAATCTCCACACTGCAACACTATGCACACAATCCAACTATGAACCACCAGAATATTCGTGAACCACTGTAGCCCTCACCTCTACACTTTTCTCTCGGTAGCCACATGGTAAGCCTATCTCTCTGTAACACCCCACCTATTTACTCTTATAGATCAAAACTAGAATTTAGAAGGCTAACTCATTAGAGTAGTCCATGACCCTAAGAGTTTTAGAAAGAATTAAATTAAGTTTAGAATTTTAGTTAAGAACATTGATCGATCACCACACGATTAGTGATCTTGAAAACCATGTTTTAAGCTTGATTATTATTCTTATCATTTCTCATCCTTTTGTTCTAAAATTTTCTTGTTTGGTCATCCATTTTCATTACTCTTGGATTATATTAGAAGTTTAGATGAATCCATACTCATGTCATTTTGGGTAGTGACATGTCAAACCCTAAAACCATACCAATCGGCACCCACGCATACTTTTGTGTGCTACGGACTAATGTGCCTCTAGATCAAATTTTTTTATACCATTTTTTATTAACGAAATTTCAGTCATTGGCTCCTCTTTTATTCATGAAAGTTTCTACCAAACTTGATTTTGAGAACCCTAGCCCACCCTTAAATTTGAACCAATCCGAATGCACCTTTGAGTATCTCAGCAACCACCATTAGATCACCTTATTTCTTGAGCTGTCATTTCATCATCACTTCACCACCGAATCCTCACTATCTACCGCCTATGTAGGGCACTTAAGAGGGGCACTTAAGAGTGCCATAAAACTAGGCATAACAGCCATAGAGATGTGTCCAAATGAATAAGACAAAATAGTTGGCCTTCGGAATGCAGCTTACCCGACGGCATGATGGCTTGCCTTCATGCCATGCATTAATTACTTCTCCTCCCTTTATACACTTCCCCATGGCAACTCTTCCTCTTCCCCTAGCCATTTCGGCCCTACATAGATAAAATGATGATGGAAAACCAGCCAACCACACACGGTAAATGAAGTCTAGGCAGTATCATCACCCACCGCCCAAACCGACCAAAGGCAATCCTTCTTGGCTACGCCTCACTACCCTTTGGAGCCCTAATATAAACTCATCTCCCTTTCACTTGTTCCTTACTTCATTTCCTCAAGCCTTCTTTGTGTATTCTTGAGAGCCTCTCTTCCCTTATTATTTGAGTGTTTTTGAAGTTCTAAGTGAGTTCTTGAGTTTGTGAGTTTTGAGTGGGAAGCTTAGAAGGGCCACGAGATAATTGTAAGTTTTTTTCTCTAGATCTTAGTTTATGTATTAAGTTATATCTTTGAGTGTTAGTATTAATCTTGGGTGAATATAGTACGAGATACCATGTTTAGCTAGAAGCCGAAATATTGGTAGAAAGGTTTAGTGTTTAAATTATTTTTTGTGAAGAGATTAGTTATGGCATGTCTTGATAATTCATGATATAATACAAGTATGTCTTAGAATAATTTCTAAAGGTTTAGTTTGAGGTTAGAAACATGCCATAATAGGTTTTAATTTCTATCTTGTGTTGATCATCAAAGCATGTATGGTTTGACTTTTACTCACGCTTCATTTAAGGAATTTAGCTTATTTTACTTAGACTTGAAATATAAGCATGTAGAAAGCCTTCTGATTGGGATAAGAAGAATGCATGATTTAATTCTAGCATGTCATTGATAGAGAGGTCATATCATGCATCACTTGAGGTTTAATTGGAGTTTAAGGATTTTATTAGGCATTACTAAGTGTTGGGAGGAACTTGCTCAAGGTTAAGATTTTATTGAGGATTTCTAGCAATCATCTTTTTATTGAAGGAATTTGTCATGCATGCATTCACGAGGACCAATAGTCAAAATTTCATATAGGCATCAACTAGAGAGCATGCCACAAATTGAGGAAGAATAGGCTAAGATCCTTTTGATTTCTTAAGGCATAGACGATCTTAGAATGTGCAAGATATGAGGACTATAAATTATAGTTAAGTTTGGAGAGCATTTGCATTAGTAGCAGTATTTGGAAGTTAGAGGTATTTTTGTAATTTCCTTTTATCTAGAAGATTTTATTTTTCGTTAAGATAGTGTAGATTCTAACTTAGTGCAATTTTTATAATAGCCACTACCTCACTTCCAACCTCAATAGTTTGTAAGTTGGTCTCTAACTTACACTTTAATGATTATTTATGATTTATTAATAAATGTCACATTCATTTTATAACTGTCATTTTGAGCATAAAATGCCATATCTTATATTCCATTTTTGTCATTTTGCATACAACTATCATTTTGAAATGTGCCACATCATGCATATCATGACAATCATTTTTTTTATCATAACCCCAAAGGTTAGGATGGGGAAGTATCTTGGTGGAACTCTTTTATCCACTTTGGAGTGATTAAATAGGGAGTAGTAACCCCTGGGCTGTTGAAAAACAGTCAACAGACTCTGAATTGGTTCTTTTTAAAGAATGCCGGAGTGGAGTTATATGTTACGACACCTAATGCTGATTGGTGTACATGTTATGTTATATTGTCAATGCATTGAGAACGAGTCTATAGACAAAGTAGTTTCAATGTGAGTTGTACTATGGTCACCTGCAGGTTCTCACAATTTATATAGGGAACTGTAATGATACCATACGTTACGTTAATTCCATATTACGTTATGATGAAAGATTAAGTTTTTAATGACGGAAGTGAAATTATGTTCTCTGTAAGAAAATGTGCATCAACAGTCTATTTTCTAGAGGAATCTGAATGAGAGACAAATACAATTTTTCTGTATTGAATGCATTTCACATTTAGCATTCTTCATGGATTGTCTATCTTTGTGCACGTTAGTTGTCTAACTTATTGAGATTTCAAGTAAATCTCACACTTTGTGGACCAACTATCATTTCGCTCGAAATGATAGAAGTTGTAGATGCAGATGGACCCAATGGACCAGTGGAACAAGAGGATTGAAGAGGAACTAGACATCAATAGGAGACTTGATCATATTTCAATATTTCTAGGTCTAATGCTTCGTGCCATAGAGCGCATGAAGCAGCTAGTTTAGATTTTTTTGGAAACTTGGTATTTTGTACTAAGATTAAATTACTTTATGTTTTGAAACTTATGGTTTAATCAATATTATGGGATGATTTAGTTATTCTGGCTTAAGTTCATTTTTACCCTTACTTTCCACTGCGATTATCGCATATTGCAAGCTACATTTCTAGCATGCATTGTATACTAACTATCATATACAGGGGTATGTAACCTTGTCTTGCATGTCCCGACACTCTAAATCTCCTTTACATCCCAAGCGGAGGTTGGGGCGTCACACGCTCTCCACGTTAAATCTCTCTCTCTCTCTCTTTCTCGGTCTGCTACCCTGGACAACCATTGTTGCTCACCCACGCATGAAGTTTCATGGTCAAGCCAAAGCCATGGACTCACAGTAAGGCTATCCACCCTTTTACAATAGAAAACAGTACATGAAATTAATATAACAAGTGACGTGTGTCTTAAGCGAGATTACAAATATCCTTTTTCTAGGTCAGTGTTGATCATAGTACAATTTAGTATTTATGATTTCCTTCAATAAATAAAGTAAACTAGATGGTTGGGGTGGAGAATATTTTAGAGTTTAATCGACTAATAGGTGAAATTATGTGAAAATCATAGTATTTGGGAGTGTCTATTTTTAGGTTATGATTATAGGTAAATGAAGTCTAGGTTATTTAGGCATTTCGAGTTTTAATTAGAAAGCGTGTGCTTAATTAAATAGTTACATACAATTGGATATTTTCACAGGTTATGTGATTATTTTATAGGTGACGATTGATATCCCTTTGGCACTGTTGTAAGAAAATTCAGGAAAATTAAAAAGTTCAGGTGAGCGAGGTTCCTATGCTAGAATTTGCATAAAACAAATGTACTGAGGTTGATTCTATGAAAAATATGCATGTTTTGTTATGAAAAGAAAACTTGAAAACAACCCAGTCATTTTATCTGCATCACTCATGGAATCCGTATAAGAGAAAAGTATTTTTGTCATGACTAGTGTAGACATGAGCTGATTTTTGGTATTTTGTTTATGAACTGTGCAAAAGGAGCGAATAAAAAATCTAAATATTTTTGCATGATTAAGTGAAGATGCTCTGAATCTGTTTTTGATTATGTGAAAATGATATGAATTTATCCAACACTATGTTTCGATATGATGTGGCATTTGAAAAACATTTGGCATGACTTTCTGATTCTGTTTTTGATCTGTTTCATTAAGGTTCTGCCACAGGTATGATAGTGGTATACGGCCATGCCATGGGTTTAATAGTGGTATACAACTCTACCACAGGTTTAATAGTGGTATATGGCCCTGCCACGGGAATCATGGTGGTATACAACCCTAACACGGAGGGTTAAACATGGCTTTTGTGCTGATGTGATGCCCTGATATGATATGAAGATGATATCTCAGATTATGATATGCCAAAGGACTTTTGAACAAGGATATTTCTGAAAGTTTCGGTCTAATATTTTGATGACATGTATTGATTCTGCATTATGTACATTTTGAACTCTTTAAATGCTCATGTTTACATACTAGTATATGTTCTCTGCTTATTGAGTTGTTGATAACTCAACCCTTATCTCCACAATATTTTTTCAGATATTTTGGATACTTTAGCTGAGGATCAAGAATAGGGAGCATGGGTGAGATGATTTAAGTATGGTGGGAAAATTTTGTTCAATGGACTTATTTTGTTTTGTTGACTTGGATTATTGGGGTGTGTTGAAACATTTTGGTATCTTAGATTGATTACACTGAAGTAGTTGATGTGAAACAATGAGTATATGTTGTATAGAAGATTTTGGAGTACATATACTGTGGTTGGAAGATGATTTTAGGTGACAGGAACTAATTCTCTGGACCTCTACAACTGGAGTGTTACAAAACCTATTTTACTAATGAAAATTCATAACCTAGACTACAAATTTAGCATGCACAAATCCATCCCAACATACAAAGAATTTCACTATTTCCCTAAACTTAGCTTATCTTCCTCGTATTTTCTTAGAGACAGATGGGGGGAAGAGGAAGAAGTACTCTTGTACAAAATCTCTAGAATCAAGATTAACAAAACATAAGGCATCCAAAATTAAAAACAAAAAACAGTGATGAAGATTGGGTTTTTATATTTTGAAGAGAAATTCTTACAGCTCCTCATGAAGAACTGGATTACAAGACAAAAAGATATCATAGAAAGATAAAGAGGGCTCAAACCCATTGAAATATGAAGTTTTAGGAACTAACTCCATATAAACAAACAAGAATTGCAAACAAAAAGCATAACCATTAAAATGTGAAATCCTATTGGGAAGAAATAATCAAAGATTAAAGAAGTATCCCTAGCTTCTACAATCTAAAAACAACCACAAATTCACACCCAACTTCCTCCGATGCTAAAAACATGGTCACCTACAAAAAAGCACATTCATTTCTCCCTCTCTCTCTCTCTCTCGCTCTCTCTCAATTGTCTCTCAAAAAAGAATTTTCTCTTTCTCTCTTAGATTTCTGGAGCAATGAGAAAACTCTCTCCTAACTTTCTTTCTTTTGCTGAATAAACTCTCTTTCTAGAACAAGTACTTCTATTGTCCTTAAACGGTACACCAAAACCTACCGGTTCTGAAATATTCTATTCCAATACCTTAATCAAAATGATCGCCTGAATGGAATTCAAAACTTTAATACTTAGCCGAACCTCCTCCAATTTACTTAACTAATCATCACATACACGTCAAGCAAAAAAAAATTACACTTTCAAGCCAACCGACTCACTCTCAACATGTCCCACAACGAACATTCACAAACCAGCTTATTAATCAATTCAAACAGCCTAAAACAGCCACTACTCAACCTCGAACAGCCACACACAATCACTGATCTTGAACCACAAAAGTATAAGTTCAATCACATCTACATCAACTAAAAACTTCCAAACCTGACATATCAAGTCATCACATGCCCCAATCTATATATCGAACTCCCAAACAACCCAAACAGTAACATAACAACCCGAACTCCACATATCAACCCAAATAGCCAACATGTCAACCACAAGAATTGACACAACTCATAGAATGTCCAACACAACCAACCCAACACACATCATCCCATCAATAGCCATAAAAAAACCCCAGGTAGCTATATAACTCAAACCCACAATCATGTAACTAATACCAACAACCAACATATTCAGATCCATTTCCAACACAAACTGCCACACACATTAATTTTCAAGTCAATCATGTGACTAGTGGTAGTACCATCAAACAAGTCATACAATCACATAAGTGACAGTTAAGAGGCTAAAACTCATGTGTACCTTACCTAGTCTCTAAGTGGTGATTGATTGGTTTCATGAGTAAACAATGCTACCTAGGATTAGATTACTATCCTGTGATAAGTAATCAACAACCCAATTAGAAATTAAACTTCAAAATTTGGGGAGATAATCGCACGGTAGAACGAGAACTAAGGATGTGATATAGTTGGTCAGATCATACCTTGAGGCACCCATAGACTATAATATGCACAACAGGGCACGATGGCTAGAGACAAAACAAGGAGGGGAAGTGGCTACCCATAAGATTTTTCTATAGTATCTACATGATGGCAGATTGTTACCAATTTGCAAACAGTGGATCAAAGGGAAGAGAGAGAGAGAGAGAGAGAGAGATTTGCGATGGAAACTCATTGAGAGAAAATTGTGTGTTGCAGATCTTAGGGTTGTCTGGCAGCGGCTTGTTGTGGGAATGTTGGTGCAGGCTTATGATGTCGAGAATGATTTGTGTGCATGTGTGATGCAGGGATTGTTCATATGGTGATGCTTTGATTTGTTTATGGTGGTTTGCACAGGTATAGAGTTGCAGTTGTGTTGGTGGTGCACTGGCCGTGTGACACCAATCCCAAATTGCAAGGGGGAAATGAGAGAGAGATGAAGAGAGAATATGTGGGGAGTGAGGCACGAAGAGAGAGATAGAGATGTGGATGAATGGGGAGAGTAAAATAGGGAGAAGAGAGTGATGAGAAGGAGAGGGAATTGGGAGGGAGAAAAATTCTGGAAAGTGAGGAAACTGTCGAGGGTTGGGGGTGAAAAAAGGGAATAAGAAAAAAAACCCAATTACCAAAAACAATGCCATTTTCCTCAGCTACTAGGCTTCTCTGTAGGTTTGGGTCAAGATTGGGTCTAGGTGTTATTGTGGATATATAAAATCAAGACTCGAGCAAATGTATCGATTGAACCCTACAAGGCATGCCTTGTGGCCAAGAGTTTCACCTAAGAATATGGTATTGACTATGAGGAAACTTTTGCTCTTGTTGCATGACTTACCTCTGTTAGATCTTTGCTTGTAGTGGCTGTTGTCCGACATTGGCAACTATTTAAGATGGATGTTAAAAATGCGTTCCTCAATGGTGATCCTACTGAGGAAGTTTACATGCAGTTTCACCTAGAAATGAGCACCCTTTCCACGAAGTCTGTCATATTTGACAAGCTCTTCTTACCGAAGCTAATACTATCCTTGTTCTTTATGTTGACAATATGATTATTACTAGTGATGAAATTGTTGACATTCGAGATTTTCATGCTTTACTTAGTCAAGATTTTCAAGTAGAGGCCTTCCCTTGATAACATTCGTGTATTCATATGAAGTCGATGGGGCCTGGAAGTTCAACCTGTGGTCTCTGCTATGAGAAAGCCCCGAAAAGTATTTGTGTTGTTTTCTAATGAAGCAGATTTTGTGAAGGCTCTTTCGAGGGAAGCTATAGATGACAATGGAATGCCTTATCGTGGCTTTCATTGGCATCTAGAATTTGATGAGGAAACCGAACCTTTGTTGGTGCCGGTTTGGGTTTTTCTCCCAAGTTTGCCTCCAAATTTTTACCATGAATCGTTTTTGAAAATTATAACCTCTTGGGCATTTTTTAAGCCATGACAATGCCACAAAATGTGCCACCAGAACTGATGGAGTAAGAGTTTGTCTTGAAATGGATGCATCGATGGAACCTGTCAGGGGGCTTTGGATCGGTACGCCCCATCATATTTCTAGTTTTTATGTTGAGGTTGAGTGTGAAACTCTTCTTGCCTTTTGCTCTAGCTGTCGGGTTCAAGGCCATAGTTTTAAAAGACGTACAAAGAAATAGGGTGCTAAGAAATTAGTGATCAGAAGTTGAAAGGCAATGTGAAACTGTGCAAGTTTTGAAACCTCAAAAACTAGAGCATGTGGTGGAAAACTCTAAGGAGGCAGAGTCGTTGCCATGAGTGGAGTCTGGCGTGGTTGATTTTGTAGGGGCTAGTCCTAGTTGTTCAAAGGAGAATCACTTGGTAGACAAGCAAGGGCCTGGGGGTAGACAAGCAAGGGCCTGGAGGGGAATTGTTCTTTGATGTCGTCTCCTGTGGTGTTGGAGACAATGAACAATTCGAGTCAATAGAATCATGTCAGTGTGGTGGAAAATCCTAATGAGGTTGTGCATGATCCAAATGCATCCTTATCGAGATTGGAGTCTAGGCTGGGTAATTTAGCGCGGGGGGGGGGGGGGGGGGGGGGGGGGGGGTGGTCCTAGTATCATGAAAGAAATTGAGGGAGAGCAAGTTGATAAAAATAGAGATTGAAGTAGATTCTTTATTAGTTGCTAATTGGTTGGAGAAAGGAAGATGTAGCATATGGTACCTGGAAGATTATTGGGAGAGGATACAAACTATCTACATTGGAATTTAAGATTAGGCATATCTTTAAAGGAGGTAATGCAAGGGCGGATTTTTTAGCTCATTGGGCTTTGGATCAGAAATCAGACACATGGGCGACGTTCCAGGATGTTTCGCAGAAGCTTAAAGGGATTCTCAAAGTTGACAAAATGGGTCTTCATGCCTTCAGACTTTAAGGACTGTCTCGTGATGGGGAATAAGCTGGACAGGAAGAAAGATGCTCATTGGAACCTGCTAGATCGACAAGTCCTGGGGTTATTCAATTGACCCTATCAAGATTAGTTGCACATAAGATTATCAAGGAAAGGATCATGGTGGCTTTATTTGGCATGTATGAAAAGTTGTCGGCGAATAACAAGGTGCATTTAATGAAGAAACTATTCAACCTGAAGATGTTAGAAGGTACATCATTTGCCTAACATCTGAATGAACTTAATACTATCACAAATTAATTATCGTCAATAGAAATTGAGTTTGATGATATGATTCAGGCTTTGATCCTATTGTCATCATTGTCGAATAGTTGGGAGGCCATGCGAATGGTTCTGAGTAATTCTATTGGGAATATGAAATTGAAATATGATGATATCCTAGATTTGATTCTTGATGAGGAGGTGTGCAAGAGAGACTCTAGTGGGACCTCGGGTTCGAGTTCCTCACTGAATATTGATACTTGGGACATAGGACATGATAGGAACTCAAACAGGGGTAAATCAAAATCAAGGAATAGGGGCAAGAGCTAGTTAAGCTCTAGGCAGCAGAGCACTTGCTGGAATTGTAGTAAGGCTGGCCACTTTAAAAGGAACTATAAAAATTCGAAGAAAACAGAGAATGATGCTACAAACATGGTAACTAAGGAAATACATGATGTTCTACTTCTTGCAGTTTATAGTATGGTTGACCATTGGGTCTTGGATTCAAGAGCTTTTTTTTTTTCACACCACTTCAGACCAAGAAATCTTGCAGAACTACGTTGTTGGTGACTTCGTTAAGGTGTACTTGGCTAACAGAGAAGGGAGTGGAAAATGTGGATATTGTACTCCCAAGGAATGCGTGGACTTTGAAGAAAGTCAGACATATTCTTGAGCTAAAGAAAAACCTGATCTTTGTGAGATATCTTGATAATGATAGTCATTCGATAGTTTTCTCGAGTGGCATATGGAAAATCACAAAAGGAGTGATGGTGTTGGCTTGTGGTCAGAAGACTGTATTTCTATACATGACATCGGGATTGAGCGACATGATTGCTATTGCTGAAACTGAGAGTACTATAGAGTTGTGGCATTGCATGCTTGGCTACATGAGTTGTAAAGGCATGAAGGAACTACTGTAGAAGGGAAAACTACTAGAGTTGAAGTCAGTTGATTTGAACATGTATGAGAGCTACATTATGGGGAAGAAGAAAAATGTCAATTTCTTGAGGAGTAGTAAAGCATTGAGGTCAAGAAAGTTGGAACTTGGACACACGAATCAGTGTCTGCGGGGAACTTCCTAGGAATTATCTCTTGGAGGTTCTCAATACTACCTCACTTTCATCAACGACTACAACAAAAAGGTATGGGGCTATTTCTTGAAACTGAAAGCTGATGTGTTTGAAATATTCAAGAAATGGAAAGCCTTGCTTGAGATAGAAATAGACCTGAAGCTAAAATCTTTGAGGTCTGACAATGGTGTCGAGTAATATTGATTGAGGATTCAAGGAGTCCTACGCAGTGTATGGTATCAGAATGGAGAAGACCATTCTTGGGACCCCACAACAGAATTGTATCACTGATCGCATGTATAGGACCATCAATGAGTGTGTTAGGAGCGTGAGGTTGCACGTTGGGTTACCACCAACATTCTAGGATGATACTATTAACACTACACTTTATTTGATCAATCGAGGGCCATCAATTCCGTTGGAGTACAAACTACTTGAGGAGGTTTGGAGTGGAAAATAGGTGTAACTTTCTCATCTAAAAACTTTTGGTTGTGTTTACTATATTCACATTGACTTTAATGCTTGTAAAATGTTTGATGTCAAATCAAGAAAGGGTTACTTTATTGGTTATGGGGATGATTCATTAGGCTATTGTCAGAGAAGCATTAGGAGCAAGAATGTGATCTTCATGTACAGGGTGTAGGAGGAGAAAGTCATGTACAAGGATTGTCTAGTACAGTAGTAGATGAAGTATCTCACAAGTCTAAGTTTGTGAGCCTGGATGGGCTTCCTGAGATCACAATGCAGAGCAGAGGTGTGTGTGACAGGGTGAGTGGGTCTAGTGCACCAATTCCTATTGTTCCACAATTAGATCCAAAGTCATCGACACCTATAGTTGTTGTTCGTAGGTCTTCCAAGACTATACGTAACACCCGGGTCCAGCATGAAGCTCACATAAAAATTTTTTATTTTTATTTTCATTTTTATTTTTTTCCGTAGGATCTCAACCACCTAATTAGGCATCATCTCATGCACGTAGAATCTCCCTCAACTAGGGTTACTGTTGTCATCAGTTTTCCCCGCGACATGCACGTTCCTATCCCCACTATACTCACGGGAACAACGAGATTTACATTCATGATTATGCAGTTTTTTCTCCTTCTCTTTTCCTCTAGAATTTTTCTTTTAATCACCTATAAATATGCATGTTTTCCTCCCAAGCACTGGAGAAACCACCACTGCTATAAACCACAGACCCACCTTGCCGTGACCTAAAGCCTCCTGCTGCTCCATTTGGATGGACCGAGAGAAAAGGGAGCAAAGCCACGGTTCACTACATGCGGTAGTCCACTGCCCAGCCCCACAAAGGAACTGCAACCACCACATTATCTCAGTTTCCACCCACTGCCAGCCTCCATCTTGTGTAACCACCCTCTCCCCACCGCGAACCACTCTAGCGCATAGGTTCTCCTCCCACAGTTCCTATGAACCAAACACTCTCCACGCATGTTCAATGACTTTTAGCCACCATGTCACAGCCTCCTCCCTCTGATCAGCCACCGTGCAATGAAAAAATCCTCCACAAAGTTACCCACGTCTCCGTGCACAGCCACCAAAAGAAAAATATGGACTGTTGTGCTCTGTTTTTGCACGCCCAAAACAAAGGAAGTTTCCTCCCACCTTGAACCACTGCACCCACCCTCCTCCGAGAGCTCCATCACATTGAGGCCGCACAAAAATCACCGCCGCCGCTCCTTCCACCTCAACCCAACTCCGCCGTGACCTCTTTCCCCCACGGTGCCGCTGCCTCTTAGTTTTTCTTAGGTAAGTGATGCTGCCGCACTCACGACTTGGTCCTCTGTTTTTGTGGTAGTTTACTTAAAAAGGAAATATTTTTCTATCTCAGTTAACCTAATAGATGAGATGTACGATTACCATTTTGCCCTTAGTATGATGTTTCCAGATATATTGTTTCGGATGTTTAGGTTAATGGATTTATATTTTAATGAGTTGATTATGTATATTGGGCTTGAAATCATTGTTTTATATCACGTGCAATAACATTTTTATTTGGATGTAGATGTATGGACTTATAGTACTAAGTTAGTATCCTGATGCTTTTAACAGAGTAATTATAAGTTGATCATGTTTTAGTTTTTATATATTAAACTCATTTTGTATGAGTTTTGTTTTAAATACAGATTAAATAAATATTTGAAATATATTATTTGTATTAATATATTTTCCTTAGAAGTACGTGGTAGTGCAAGATTTTTCATTTTGAACTCTTTAAAGGGAAACTAATTTGTCTATTTTTTGTTAAATAAAATATTTGCTCTCCTACTTTAATCACTTTTGTTTTAACGAGTCTTTAAACTATAAATGTATTTTATGGCATAATTGTATTTATTATTAGTATTATTATACAATTTTAGAAATATTTTGAGTTTAATAGGTATGTGGATATTGAGGAATTTAGGAAGTAATGGTATTTTAGAATTAAGAGAAATTTTAGGTTTTTGAGGAATTAAAATAAGTACTTCAGGTGTAATATGAGATTATCTGTTCATTGGAGATTTATTTGAGTTACATGAATTTTTATAGGTAACGATTGACAATTGTTCAGTACTGTTGTAAAGAATTTCTAAAAAGCTAAGAAGCTCAAGTAAGCGGGGTTCATATACTAGTTTTGCATAAAATAAATGAAATGAGGTTGACTTTGAAAATAAGCATGTTTGTTTTTTTTTTTAAATCTGAAAACGACCCCAGATGTTTATTCTGCATATGCATAAATTCTATATAAGAGAAAGTATTTTCTGTCATGACTTATGTAGACATGAGCTAATTTTGTGCATTCTGTTTTCTAAACTTTGCAAAAAGAGCTAATATGGAAATCTAAAAGTTTTTGCTATGAATAAATGAAGATGTTTTAATTCTGTTTATTTCGAACATGTGAAATGATCTGAAGCTATTCAGTATTCGGTTTTGATATGATGTGGCATCTGAAAACTTTGGCATGAATTTTTTATTCTATATCTAAATATGATCTGGTTCTGATGTTGTTCTGTTCTGTTTCTGTTAAGGCACAGCCACGGGTATAATGATGATTTAGAATCCTACCACGAGGGTGAAACATGGTATACGGTCCAGTCACCGGTATAATAGTGGTTTATAACCCTACCACGGGGATGAAACATGGTATACGGCCCAGCCACGGGTATAATGGTGGTTTCCTACCACGGGGGTTTAACATGATATTTGTCCCTATACAATGCTCCGATATGATATGAAGATGATGTCTCAGTTTATGATATACCAAAGGATTTTTGAATAAGAAAGTTTTAGGATTTTTGAATAAGAAAGTTTTTTGAAAGTTTCGCTCTGATGTTTTGTAACAAGTTTTGTTTATACATTTTGAAAGTAAATATGTTGTTTATGCATTCTGAAAGTAAATGTTTTGTTCTGCATACTGAACTTTATAAGTGCTCATGTTTACATGTTAGTATAAGTTCTCTGCTTACTGAGTTATTGATAACTTACCTCTTATCTCCACAATATTTTTCGGATATTTTGATGGTTCAGCTGAGGATTAAGATTATGAGGCATTGGGTGAGATGATTTAAGTATAGTGGATTAAGCATAGAAAATTTTTATGAGTATTAGCGATTTTTATTAAGAAATTTTATTATGTTATGATGACTTGATATTTTGAAAAAATGGTTGTATTGCGGAAATTAGGTTAAATCGAAATTTCTATATGATATTGGGAATTTGGAATCTATATTTATATTGTTGAAATGTTAAGTGATAGGAAGTAACTCTCCGACCCGTGCGGGACCGAGGCGTTACACTATAAGACCACCGCAGCTGTTCTCATCCACCCTAAGTTACATTCTGCTGACTGACAGTTGTGAGCCACAAAGGTATGAGGAAACCTTACAAGATCAGAATTCGAGTAAGTAAGAATTAGCCATGAAGGATGAGATGAATTCTTTGTTAGGGAATCAAACATGGGAGTTGAATGAACTTACAACATGGAACAAAGTTTTGCACAAAAAGTAGGTATACCGATTGAAGACTGAGCACAACGGAAACAAAAGGTATAAGGCTAGACTTGTTGTGAAAGTTTTCAGCAGAAGAAAGGCATTGACAACTCTGAGGTTTTATCTCTAGTTGTGAAAATCACAAATATCAAGTTAGTACTAAGAATGGTGGCTAAAGAAGCTTTACATCATATGAGTAGTTAGATATAAAAACAACATTTCTTCACGGCAATTTAGAAGAAAACATCTACATGCATCATCCTGAGAGGTTTGCAATACAAGGGAAGGAGAGTCTAGTTGGCAAACTGAAGAAGAGCTTGTATAGCCTAAAACAAGCTCCCAAGTAGTGGTATAGGAAATTTGACAACTTCATGTTCAGTTCAGGGTAGACTAGATGTCAAGCAAACCATTATTGCTACGTTACGTACTTTGACAACTCTTATATCATTTTACTTCTGTGTATAGATGATATACTCATTGTAGGGTCCAACATTGAGGAGCTCAGCACTCGCTCTTCAATTGGATTCTTCAGAAAATTCAACCAAGTACATATATCATCAAATTGGGAAGTCTATTTGCTCTCTCATGACATCCCAATTGGCAAATTTGTATCTTCAGAAAAAGAAAAAAGTGACGACCCACCTGCTTGGGGATTTGAAAGTCCCAAAGATGGAACTTTGTGTACATGATAAGTTTGAAAATAGTGTTCTAATTTGGTTCGACCTTGACTGTGAGTAAGAGAATGGAATATAAGACCCTTTGTGGATAGAGAAATCACAGGGATACAACTTTTACGATTATTAAAATAAACAATTCAATGTAAAACTTTTGGTCAACTTGCATAGTCTAGCACTTTGTCAAAGCAGCATCATAAGCTTTACTTCATGATCGATTGAAAATGTCTCCTTTAAAAGAGTAAAGTCATAAGTTATGATATTTATAGATGCGTTCTCTCTTTGCAGTATTAAATGGTGGGAGAAGTCGCAGAATTATAGGATCAACACTGTCAATGACCTTGAAATGTCTGTAAATTAGAACACCAGTACATTCTTCCTACTAATATTTCCAATATACCAGCCAACTTGGTCATACCTTCCTCTTGAAACATTCTTTTTCTTTTTCTTTTTCTTTTTCTGGATAAATATGCTGAGAACGTCATATTTTTCTTTGGTAACTGGTGATGTCCAATGACACCATATTGATCTGGAAGGACTTTGCCATTCCTTAGAGCAAAACGTGGAGGGACTTGGCCATAAAATATATATATATATATATATATATATATATGTATGTATCAATATCACAGAGAAAACCGATGGCACATGCTTGTACCGACACGTCGCGAGCGAGAATTCTGACTTTTTTGTTTTTAGATTCCGTAAAGAATATCATTTTCATACGAAAATCTAAGCCGAAAGTCATTGTAAAGTATTGGTGGAGGCGTTGCTTAAAAACTGAACAGTTCCGTATTCTGAAGCATAAAAACTGGAGTGCTATTAATCCCCTGCTTCGCAGTTTGCACTACTTTTCTTCTGCAGAATTCTGCTGGAACATCTCTTCCTTTAAGTGCTGGATTTCCCTGAACATGCCTTTGTGTTATACGTGTTGACAACATTCTTCTATGTCGTCCAAACTGGTTGCCCTCTTCCTCCTCATCCTCCTATATCTCGCTATCAAATGCCACTGTTCAACCCCACAATCACCGGTCAAAGCCGGCTACTATTATATGGGTATCGGAAATGTCATTTCCGATTTAAATTCTAAGCTTTTCACGCACCTTATATGCGCTTTCACTTTCGTTAACTCCTCCACCTACCACATCTCCATCAACTCCTCCACCGAACAACAATTCTCTACCTTCGCCCACATTGTAAAAACCAAGAACCCGTCCGTTACAACGCTTTTGTCGATATGGGTTGGCAGAGAGCATTTGTTAAACTTCTTCTCAATGATAAACCAGTCCTCTTATAGAAATTCTTTCGTTCAGTCTTCCATAGAAACAGCTAGGCTTTATGGGTTTCAAGGTTTAGACCTTGCTGGGCTTGTGCCAACAGGAAGTAGCTCTGATATGGCCAACTTCGGTACCCTTATGGACGAGTGGCGAGTTGCTGTAAATTTTGAGGCAAAAAATTCAAGCAATCCAGAGTTACTCCTGGTCATGTCCGGCAATCGTCTGCCAGCTTTGGGTTCAGTGATTTACCCAATTGATTCCATGAGGAGGAACTTGGATTGGGTACATGTAACAGCGTACGATTACTATTTGCCTGGTAGGGACAGAGTCACATACTTTCATGCAGCTTTGTATGGCCCTTCGAACACGGCTAATACGGATAGTGGCATAAATGAGTGGAAGAGAAGAGGTTTTTTGCCGCGCAAGTTGGTCTTGGGCTTGCCTTACCATGGCTATGCGTGGACACTTTTGAGTCCCCAAAAGAATCCGGTGGGTGCAGTCTCTACGGGTCCGGCGTTCACAAAGGACGGTTCCATGGGCTATAAGTACTTCAAATGGTACATTAGAAACTATGCTCATGAAGCAGTTTCCGGGTATAATGCTACTTCAGTGGTTAATTACTGCACGTTTGGGTTAACTTGGATTAATTACGACGATGTGGAGGCCATTAGGGCTAAAGTTTCTTATGTAAAGCAAAAGGGTCTGCTTGGTTACAACATGTTTCAAGTTCGCAATGACGACAACTGGGTGCTTTCTAGAGCAGCAGGTTGGTTACATATTATTTCCTAAGAAAATCTTATTTTTTACATGATCTGTTTCTTTTATTCCTTTGGATTGATGAACTAAAACGAACATAGTCACAATTGGTCAATATTTTTAGCAAAAGAGAATCAATGTACTGGTTTCGTTTCTTGTTTAAACCCGCCAATGAGCCATCAACCAAGGAGTTACAAATAAATAAAAAAACCATCTCCGTCTAATGTATGTCGTGCCCATTTTATCCAATCTATACAAGTCTCTCAAAGAACGTGGAAGTTGAGAAACATCTGTGAACAAATTATCCTCCCCCAACAGACCACACCTAGTCAAAGCATGCGCCACTTTATTTCTTTCTCTACATAAGTACTTGATAGAGAAGTCAGAACCTTCCAACAAGCCCATCAATTGGTCCCAATAATCCCAAAGATACCACACTATACAGTCTCTATCCACAAGCCATGAAACTACCACCAAATAATCACACTCTGTATTAATTAAAAAATGACCCAACTGCCGACAAATCTTTATTCCATCTATAATCGCCCGAAGCTCAGCTTCATTATTGGAACATGTACAAAAATGATGAGAAAAAGCAAAGACAAGATTCCCTACATGATCCCGTAAAATACCCCTTCCTCCTCCAGGCCCTGGATTGCCAAGAATGCTACCTTCCAGATTCAAGTTTAACCTCCTTGGGCTTGGTTTCAATCAACGGACAGCTTGCATCTTTATAGTTCTCTGTTCCACAACTGAAACCTCCATATTTTGAAGCACACGTAAGTCCCCTTGTGAAAGCCTTTTTACCTTGGAAATTCTGCTTGCAAGAACCTACACCCAGTGCTTGATCGAGTTCCAAACCTCCAACAGGTTTTCGTCTCGGCCTTCCATCCTCACTGTACAGCCTCTAAGCCAAAGTTTCCATACAACAATGCAAGGAATCAAACCCATTAATATCCCAAGTTGTAGCTGCCTAGATGCCCTGTTAAACCAAACCTGGATCCTCTCTCGCCAACTTTGTTAAGCTACAAACGAGATCCCCACCTCTCCCGAAACCTTCTTCCAGGCAGCCATGGCAAACTCTCCTTTACAAAGCTCATGCTCCAAGTCTTCCACATACCCTGCCTTACAACAATTACAACAAGATACTAAAGGAATCACCAACTTACATACCTGCTCATCCACGCTTAAGTAATTAAAAGCCACTTTCCACATGCATATAGAGATCTTTTTCGAGAACAGATTATTTCATACCCATTTTGTGCAAGCAAACCTCAGCATCTTAATTCTAATAAAATCCCATGCCGATTTTTTCGAGAAGTTCCTGTTCTTCTCCAGTAACTAGATTAATACGTACTTCGCATCTCTCAATGCAACAACCTTAGCCACCACATCGCTAGCCTTCTGTGCCCCCAATAGCAACTGTAGTCTCTCAACATCCCACCGATCATTAACAACGAGCTCTTGAAGTCTAATGTTTGGTTCTTCAATCACTTTCACCCCTTCACATAGAGGGCCATGGTCCAGAAAGTTATCAAACCATAGCGAAATGTGATCCTCTCGAACCTTCCATCTTGAATTTTGCAATAGCTCAGGTAAGCCCTCAATAATTTTCTTCCAAAACGCCAAACCTGTATTGCCATCAACACTTAAAGAGATATGTCCATGTTTAATATATTTTGCCCAGAAGAACCTTGCCCATAATGAATTCTGCACGAATAACTGCCACCCAAACTTTAAAAACAAAGATCTACGCACTTTCACAAGGTCTCGCACCCCAATTCCCCCTTCCTCCACTGGAACACACATCTTCTTCCATGATCTCCATTTCCTCTTACTTCTACCGTTTTGCTCTCCCCAGAAAAAATTGGCAAACAACCCATTTAATTTTTTAATCACAGCCTTAGGGACCCGAAGCGCAGACAATAAATAAGCTTGAAAGCACACCCCTCAACAAAATTAATCTATTGCCTTGCAATAGCAAATGACTCTTCCAACCTGACAACTTTTTCCCAACTCGTTCAAGCAATGGCTCAATGTGTCTAATCTTCAACCTACCATTAACAATCAGAACACCCAAATATGTAAATGGGAATTGACCCTCTTTGAAACTTGTGTCCAACAACATCTCCTTAGTTCTACTATAAGCCAAATTTTTAGAGAAAAAAATGGCCGACTTATCATGGTTCACTTATTGGCCTGTCCAACTCTCATATTCCCTCAAGACCTCCATTAAACACCGAATCGAGCCTTTACTCGCATTAGCAAAAACCACCACATCATCAGCATATAACAAATGAGAAACTCTGGGAGCATTTATAGGATGAGAAAATGGCAAAATCCACCCCTTTGACATTTTGTTATTTATCATCCTTGACAACACTTCTTCCATAATTATAAATAAATACGGCGACAATGGATCACCTTGTCATAGACCCCCTTTAGGCTTAAAAAACCTCTATACGTACCATTCATCATAATAGAAAACCACAGTGTTGAGACACAATTGTTAATCAGTTTACAGAAACAATCAGAAAATCCAAGAAACGTCAATCCACCCTATCGTACACCTTACTCATATCAATTTTCAGCATAATATTACCACCCCTAGCCTTTCCATACAACATCTTCGACATCTCTCGAGTAAGAGAAATATTCTCAAATATATTTCTACCATTCACAAAAGCTCTCTACTTAGGCAAAATAATATTTCCAAGTAGTAAAGATAGTCTAGATGCCAAAAGTTTGGAGAACACCTTATAAAAAAATGTTTCAAAACTTTGTGAATTCTTCACCTTTGGAATAAGAACAATGAATGAGGACAAATAAAATTAGGGAAGATCATTACCTTTAAAGAACTCCTTCACTGCCTCCATCACACCATCTTAAACAATATGCTAGTTAACTAAATAAAAAGTTGACCCAAAACCATCTAGCCTCGAGCTACTGTCCACTGCAATAGAAGAAAATGCCACAAGCACTTCCTTCGGTAAAGGCTCCTCCATCAAACTCCTAACTTCACTATCTGAAACAACATGCTAAAATAAATTATCCAGATTTAGCAACGAACCCATCCCTTCTTGAGAAAGAAACCCGTCAAAATACTGCACAACCTCGTCATGCACCCTTTCGGGAGAATCCAGTGCCGAGCCATCAGATAATCTCATCTCTTTCACACATGAACTCCTTCTCCACTACACAATAACAGCATGAAAAAATTTGGAGTTCTAGTCACCCTCCAACAACCATTTATTTTTTTTCTTGTTGCACCAACCTCGTTTCTTCCCTTTTTACCCAAATTTCAAGCTTTGCCTTGCTAACCAATAAATCCTCCTCCACAGCCTCAAAAAAGCTAGCTTGCAACGCTGCCTCCAAGAGCTCTAAAAGCACCTCCAACTCCCGAATAATCCTATCCACTCGACCGAAAACTTCCTTGCTCCAAGTGTGCAGCTTATGCGTTAACCTCTCTCGTTTACCAGCCAATCTAAATAACCCACTACTGCACTCAATCAGCTCCCTCCACGAGCTTTCTACCACTTTCAGAAAATCCACTTGCAAAGTCCACATATTCTGAAAACGGAATGGAGCCAGCCCATATATCTCAAAACTCGAAGAAAGCTGCAATAAGACTTGTGAATGATCTAATGTTCTCCTACTTAACAGCTAAGCAGTAGCATCACCAAACTTAGAAAAAAATGCATTATTCACTAGCACTCAGTCTAGTTTTGCCTAACTTCTGGCCATACTATGCTGACCATTACACCATGAAAATTACAGCACTTCCAGTCAAAAATCAACAAGTCCATACCTGTCAATGCAATCATTAAAATCCTCCATAGTAGTAAGAGGCCTTGGTCTTCCACCTACACGTTCCTCATCCGACCGGATAATAGTAAAATCCCCCATCACCACCCATGAAACACCCACATTCGAAATACTAAACAAATGTCCCCATAGCTCTCTACGTTCAATCTGAGAACATTTTGCATAAACAAAAGTCCCTAAAAACGAGCCACCCAAATCTGAGAAAAGCCCAATGAAAGACTGATTAGTAACCCCAACAATATCCATCTCGACATCCTCTTTCCAACACACCTATATTTTACCACCAGCCCATATTTTAGAGCTGAACTTTGAAAATTTAAGACTAAGAGCCCATCTTTGCATCTTTTCTACAGCTTGAAATGGCTCCAAGACCACCAACTTCCTCAACCTCATTTTCGACGTCCCCAAACTCCTAATATTCCACACCACTATTTTGTCTATTATAAATTCAATTTTTGAGGTTGGCCTTTTGCCCTGCGAGACTTCCTCACAACTAAATCTTTAGCACCCCCAACCTTGAATCACACAACAACTTTTGAGAGCCAGGGTTCAAATGGTAATCCTTCTGAGAATCAGATACAACATCACCATCCCCTTCTGATAAAACCTCAAACCTATTAAACCCTTCAACTCCCTCAGATGGCCTGTCATTAACACACTCCTCCTCCAATATTGGCATCTATCCTTCCCCACCTTCCATTATCACACACTGCAACTCTATATCCTGCAAACCACTATCCTTCACCACACACCTATCGCTCTCCCCCACCATTACACCCACCTTTATAACCTTCCCCACCTCAACATCCTCCCCTTCCTGAGCCTTCTCAACCACTCCCCTCTCTACCTCCTCCTCACTAATTTGCACTACCTCATCTAGTTTATCTACTACTGGGTTTCCCTATATCTCCCCTTGCTTATCCTTCAACTTCAATTGAGTCCCAACATCATCAACATGCATCACTAAGCTCTGCTGATTTTCTTTACGACCAACTTCCTTCCAAACTTGTTCCACTGCTTCCTTCCTTTACATTCTCAGCCCCACCTTCCTTAACAGTTTTGTCTTAGCCCTATCACCAGACTTGCATATCACCGTTGTATGACCCTGTCGACAATATTTGTTACAATAAAAATCTCTCTTCTCATAAACTATTTCCTGCCACAAATGGTTCTTTTGTCCTATCACGAGTGGAAAACTAGAAATTGGCTCATCTTGAAGATCAACCTCCATGCACAACCTCACCCCCGTTGCCCTCGCTCTATACAACGTAGCATTATCAGTGCCTAGAAACTTGCCAAACCGAGATGTGAGAATTTGCAAGCAATCCAACCTGTACAGATGCAATGGCAACCCAAGATGCAAGAATTTGCAAGCAATCCAACCTATAC
Organism: Juglans microcarpa x Juglans regia; assembly: GCF_004785595.1. NCBI lineage: Eukaryota > Viridiplantae > Streptophyta > Magnoliopsida > Fagales > Juglandaceae > Juglans > Juglans microcarpa x Juglans regia. The sequence continues at coordinate 19,372,383 of NC_054609.1, forward strand.
AGATGCACTGGCAAAAAAATCCCTTGTGGTGCAATGGACGGCTCCTTCTACACGTCAAAATCCATAGACCAATTAAACAACCGAAATTGGCACCTTGCCACCACACTACCCTCTCTCGCCCATGCTTGCAAATAATCCTTCTCATTAGCCAGATGAAGCAACACATGGAATTCATCCATAAAGCTAATCATTGGGACCTCAGCGAAACCCCAGGTCTTAATTATTTGTAGCTGCAACACATCGATTGACGTCCTCGACGATGAAAACTTCAACACTAAAGTGTATTTGAGGTCTTCTGCCACCCTATCCATCCCAACGTTAGAAAACACAAAACCCAACTCTCCATTAATCTGTTATGGTTTCTTCAAAGGTAGCTGAAACTTGGCTACAAGCAAAGGCCTTTGAAGCGCTTGAACGAACGTACGTCAATCACCCCCTAATCCATTCACCGTTCAAGTCGCCTCTCTTTCAACCCTCTCTTCACCATTTTTGCCCATCGAAACTCCTGCACCATCCTTCAAAGAACCTTTGACGGAACCCAACCCAATCCCGCCGGCAATGTAGGCCACTGGAGGGTCTCCCAGCATGGGCATAGGCCGAACCCTAGCACAAGCGAAAAAACTCACACAAACCCTAACTGAGAGAAAAATCACCTTGCCTCGTCAACACACACTCTTTAAGATGGTAGTGTTAGTATGATGATCTATTCCTTTGTCTGCACATATGCATGCATATTTCCATGTTGTTTATGTCTCTGCTAGTCCCATCTTCAGTACACCTTGCAAGCTAATCTACACTTCTAAGTTCCAAACGACCCTTCCTCAATGCTTTCTAAAACTTTTATTGCCCTCTTTTTTTCTTATCTCTAGCATTTCACCCTTCGGAAGCACAGACTTGGGTAAAAGCTGGTTGCTAGTTTTCTGGCAAATATTTCTCGCTTTCAGACATAAATTACGCACTGTTTACCCACCTTTGTTGTGCTTTTGCTAGATTAACTCTTCAAGTTATAAGCAATCCATCTCGTTCAATGATGAGAAAAACTTCCTCGTATTCACGAACACTGTCAAACATAGAAACCCATCAATCACCACCCTTCTTTCTATTAGAGGTGGAAAGGCAAGCTGAGATTTTTTCACTAATGGTGAATAGTTCTGTGCATAGAAAGTCTTTCGTGGATTCTTCCATTAAAATAGCAAGAGTACTCTGGATTTCAGGGTCTAGACCTGAACTAGGTTTCTCCGAGCACAAGCTCTGATGTCACCAACATGGGCAACCTCTTTGAAGAGTGGTGAGTAACTGCCAAGTACAAGGCTAAAAATTCTAGCCAACAGCTACTACTCATGACTGCTGTAGTTCATTAGCCACCAGATTTAGGATTAGTTTTTTTTCCCAATAGATTCAATGAAGAGTAACTTGAATTGGTTAAATATTATTGCTTATGACTATCATGCACCTAAGCGGGATAATGTCAGGCTGCTCATGTGGCTTTGTATGATCCAGCAAACCAGCTCAATACACATTATGGTATCCGCACCTAGATCTCTAGGGGCTTAACGGCAGGCTAGTTGGTTTTGGGGTTGCCTTTCAATGGCTATGCATGGAATCATGTAGACTCCCAGGACAATGCCATTGGTACACCAGCACAGGTCCAACCATCACAATTGAAGGAGATTGAGCATTAGGCCAATCAAAGATCATATTTGGATATATGGGGCTGTTGTAATGAACAATTCCACTTACGCAAAAAATTATTGCATAGCTAAATCATTATGGATGGGTTTTGATGATGTGACGGTTGTCAGAACTAAGGTTTCTTATACCAAGGAAATGAGGTTGCTTGGTTTCGATGTTTGGCAAGTACCCAACCATGATGACAATTGGGTCCTTTCTCTAGCTGTAGGTCGAAATTAGAATATAGTAGTGTCTATTCAAAATGTATTCATTCATGATACATAATTTGTAGATATCCTTCTAGTAAGTATGTAACTGATGACATTAATTAAACCATTTATGTTTACCCTGGTTTAGTTCCTTTTGCTAATATATCATCAATGACTTTTACAATTGGTATATGATAAGGTTCAAATTGGTTAATTTTACGACATGGTTTTACATCTCTGATTGTGAAATGATTTGACCATCAGCAGAGGAGCTCGATGATGAAAATCAGAACCAAAATGGGAGATTGTTAGTGATTGTTTTGGTTTCAAGTAGTGCTACAATTGTTCTCCTTCTAGGGTTAGTGTGGGTGATGTGTTATTTGAGGAAGAGAAAGGTCAAATCTACAGGTAATTTCTTTTGTCCTAGTTGTAATAACACTCTGCTAAATTCAACATATATTGTAAATTGATATCTTTAAACATTTTTTCTCTTATTTGTACTCTTCGGTTTCAGGGACTGTACTGAAGGCAAGGAAAGGACAAGAAGCCAAAGTAAATGGTATAGCAACTAGTGGAAACTTAAACACCAATATTCTGGATCTTGAAGTCTATAGTTATGCTGATATCGAGATGGCTATAAATAAATTTTCATTTGAAAATAAGCTAGGAGAGGGTGGATATGGTCCTGATTACAAGGTAAACTTTTTCATGCTTGGTAATCTATAATTAGACAATGCCTACTTATCAGATATTGGGCTGCTGCTTATATGCTGCATGTTCTACCTTTATAACACTAACCATAGATGGGTGTGTATGTTGCAGGGTGTACTAGCAAACAAACTGGAAATAGCAGTGAAAAAACTTTCAAAAGCTTCAACACAAGGGTTTGAGGAGTTCAAGAATGAGGTTACACTAACAGCAAAACTACAACATGTTAATCTTGCGAGAGTCTTGGGATTTTGCATCGAAAGGGATGAACAAATGCTGATCTATGAGTACATGCCAAAGAAAAGCTTGGACTTCTACCTCTTTGGTAAGAATCCTATCTGTTCATAATTAGCATAATGTAATTTGTGTTGCAATTTTTTCAAATTTTTTAAAAGTAGAAACTAATATTAATGCCCCACATGTGCCCCAGTTCAGCGTATATGAAAGTGCTCAGGCAGTGTGAGTAAAGACAAATTTTGTATTCTTGGTGGTTGGTGCCATCCAGAGTTAAGCTTAAATATAAATCAAAGTGAACTTAGCTTTAGCTTAAGCTCTAGAGAGGGCTGACACAAATTGTTCTAGTTCTGAAAATACTTGTGAACTCAATAGCATTTTGGTCCTTTGTTCAAGTCATTACTCCGAAAACTGGTATTTCATTATCAAATTGATGCAGACAGTGCTAGACGAATTCTTTTGGATTGGACAAAGCGTGTTCATATAATCGAAGGGATTACTCAAGGACTTCTATATCTCCAAGAATACTCAAGATTGACAATAATTCATCGAGACCTGAAAGCTAGCAACATTTTACTTGACAATGAAATGAAGCCTAAGATCTCAGATTTTGGTATGGCAAAGACTTTCAGTAAAAATGAACATGAAGCAAACACCGACAGGATTGTGGGAACATAGTGAGTATTCTTCCTATTAAAGTTTAATAATTTAAGCATTCTTTTCATCCGAGACTAATTGTTGTATACAATTTACCAATGCAGTGGTTATGTTCCACCGGAATATGTTAAAAAAGGTTTATACTCTATTAAATCCGATGTTTACAGCTTTGGAGTTCTAATCCTACAAATCATAAGTGGCAAGAAGAATGCCTGCTTTTATGGTCTAAATGAAGATTTGAACCTCCTCGAATATGTATGTTGGTTCAGCACTCTCTTCCATAATATATAAGTACGAACAAAAATCAAATTTAACTTATCATGGTCAGTAACATTAATGTATGGGGAATTTTCTGTAATTTCAGGCATATGAATTGTGGAAGTCAGGAAAAGGCATGGAGTTTATGGATCCATCTCTAGATGATACAGTTTCATCATGTAAACTAATCAGATGTCTTCAAATAGGTCTTTTATGCGTTCAGGAAAATGCAACTGATAGGCCATCCATTTTGGAGGTTTCTCCAATGCCAAAAAGTGAGAGTGTTGCTCTTACAATCCCCAAAATTCCTGCTTTTTCTACAAAAAGAAACGGAGATGAGGGAACTAATTCTCAATTCCAGCTAGAAAATTGTTCCGTCAATGATACAACACTCTCCCAAATGGTAGCCCGGTAACTAAGCAAGGAGCCCTTTCTCTTCGGAAAATAGTTTCATAATTGGTGAGAAATTTCTGCATATTCTTAAGAGAGAGATATATATATACATATATGTATATGTATGTACTTCTTTCATTGTACCAATTTTTAAATCATTGCAGAAGATCCATTTAGGGTGAAAAATGCTATATATCGTTCTTTTATCATTCTCTAATGTGGCATCAAATGACTGACAAATAAGTAAGAATAATAAGTAGTTTTTCAATTATTCGATGATAATCTTATGATAATACTTAAAAAGATGTAAATAACATTACTATATTTACAGCTCTTTAGGCACTTTGGTAGGGAAGAAAAACAACGATTTTGGTCAAGACAAGCATAAACTTGAAGCAGAGTGGGGAGAATCAAGAGGATTTACGAGAGGTGTACACCTTAACATATATATTGAACAGATTAAAGGAGCAAAGCTCACCTTGATTTTGTAACAGAAGATCAGAACATGTGTTAAAATTTAATCCAAAGCCATGAGAGAGAGGAGCAAAGGTCATAAAAATCTAATCCTTCAAAATTATATTTTAGAAGAATAGATGATTGGCTTGGAGGTCTAAAATCGGCCCCTCTTGAGCTTATATCTAAATTCTAGCAAGAGTCCAACCTTAAAAGTCTCCAGCCTATATATGCATACTTATCTAAAACGATTGCACTATGTGCTACTATCATGAAAGCAGATGCGAAAAATCAGACCAAAAATTGCAAGCTTATTTTTTTTTTAATAAGCAAAATACATGCCCACTGACTAATACTTTACACATCTTTGATTTTGCTGAGAAAATAATAATTTTATTAATAAAAAAGTATGTTGAGATATAAATTAAATAATAAAAACTACTCTTTTCATAAGCTTAAGCTTAGGGGATAAGTGATGACTTTACATGGTATCTGGACAGAAGTCCAGAGTCTGAATCTTGACTATACATTTTACCCTCATTTAATTAAATATTCTACATGTTAAGCCCACTCATTGAGGAGAAGTGTTAAGATATAAATTAAATAATAAAATCTACTACTTCCTATAAGTCTAAACTTTTGGAATAAGTGGTGATTTCACATGACAAAATTCCCGATTACTCCCTCATACGAGTCTTTGGTTGTGTTTGTTTTGTTACTCTTCCTCTCTACAAGCATACCACAATTGAACCACGTTCTTGGCTATGTTGATTTCTTAGTTATAGCTTAACCCAGAAAGGTTATCGCTGCTATGACCCCATAACCAAACGTTTATGAGTCTCTCATCATGTAGAGTTTTGGGAACATAGACTCTTTACGAGCCTTTCCAAGTTCTTGTCTTGTTCCTCCTCCTCACATTCACCTATTTTCACTAACCTCTCAATTGCCTTATTTTCTAACTTCTTTGCAGAGATTGCAAGCTCCTTGGACAGTCATACTATAGTTACTCTCTCTCCAACTAATGTTGAAGGTCCTCCTACACCAACGCCTGTCTTAGAATCTTCTCAGCTTCCTCCCCTTCATCGATCTAGTCGGGTAAATGTTCTTCCCTTTCATCTTCGGCATTATCATTGCTTTTCAGCTCTAGCTACCATTCATAAACCTCACAATTATCGCAAGGCTAGTACAGACCCCCTTTGGCAAAAAGCTATGTCTGATGATTTAGATGCCCTCACCAAAACCCACACTTGGGACCTAGTGGACCTGCCTTCTAGCAAAAATAGCAGTTGTATGTAAGTGGATGTAACAACCCATACCCGGGGGGTTAAGGGGTTACTTCCTGTCACCTAATAATCATCTCTCACAATACATACACACACATATATATAGACATATATATATATATATATTCCAAAGACTCCATAAACATAAATTCATCTATTTCATCCAAATATATGTATTCATTTGCAAGGTTATCAATACAATATTCCAAATAAAGAAATCATCTCCACAAATGCTCAATAACAATGTCAATATCTCAAAATACCCAATTAAATAACACGACAATTCTACTCGTAAGGCTGTTCAATAATAAGTACCCTTTGGTACTCAATCCTTTAAACTAAATTAATCTTGCATGTGCTTTGTATACTTGATTCACAGCCGAACCATCCAAATCATCTGAAAATATGTTGAGATAAAGGGTGAGTTATCAACACTCAGTAAACAGTGAACATATACTAGTGTGTAAACATGAGCCATTTACAGAGTAAAAAATGCAGAACAAAACATTTCTAGTTTCAAAATGCAAAACAAAACATGTTATCAAAATATCAAAGAGATAGTTTCAAAAGCATTCATATGCAAAAGTTCTTTGGCATAGCATAGTTGAATATCATCGTATCATAACAAAAGCATCATAAAAGACAAAGACCTTGTTTAACCCCCATGGTAGAGTTGTGCTGTCACCGGTAGCCAAACTGGGTAGAAATTGAAGTGAATCTTCCCCTTATGATTCTCTGAGCCCCGAGTGTGTATACATGGAAGACCACACAGTTTCCAAAGTGGGTGCACTTAGAAACATAAATGTTGGTACCAACACAATAATAGAACCAAAACTAGAAACATAATCAGAATGTTCTGCCAAAGGTTTTCAGATGCCACATCATATCACAAAATAGTATTAAATAGATTCATATCATTTTCACATATTCAAAACAACTCCAAGCATCTTCACATAACCATGCACAAATTTTCAAATTTCATACTCGCTCTTTTTGCACAATTCAGAAACAAAATGCCAAACTCATTTCTACACTATTCATGGCAAAAATATCTCTCTTTTCTTATTTAGACACAATGAGTAATGCAAAAAACAAAATGATCGACATTGTTTCCAATATTCCATAACAAAAGCATGCATGTTTTTCATAAAATCAATCTCAATCTATTCTTTTTATGTAAAGTTTAGCATCGAAACCCCGCTTACATGACTTTTGCATAGAATTACCTATGTTTTGAACTCGATCTCTATCAATGTCACAACCTAACCAGAAAATATCCATTAAATTTTTAGTAACCTGAACAAGCGCAAAGTTAATTTTGCTAACAAACCTCAAACAAGCACAAAACCTGTACCACCTGAGCCCAAAGCTCAGGCCCAAGTTGTGGAAAATCCATCTCATTGAAGTAAACGACATTGTTTTGGCAATGAGTCATTCCCCTCTCAGTTTTCCTCTTCTCCCCGTCACTCTCCCTCCCAATTCCCTCTCCCTCTCCCTCTCCGTTACTTTCTCTGCTCATTTTTCCCACTCTTACAAATTTTCTCAACATCTACAACTGCTCTGTGTGTGTGTGTGTGTGTGTGTGTGTGTGTGACCAAACCCACATAGCCCCACCTAGATTCTCTGGTTACCCTCTCTCACGCCACTTTCTCTTCTATTTTCTCTTTTGGTGATATGCCTTTCATCGCTGCCACCAACCACCACGTCGCTCACACCATTTCCATCCCTCAATCTCTACTCCTCCGCTGTCATCCTCCACGCCGTGAGCTTCATAGCTACTCCACATCAACCCCAAAACTGCAAGCCACTGTGCACACACACACACACACACACACATAGAGAGAGAGACCTATGCACTATGCTTAGCCTCCGTTAACCTACCCCAGCAACAACCACCATCATCAAAGCCTAAAGTCCCACTATGCGCCCCCACCCCCATCTCATGAAAAACTAGAACGGAAGCATCACGTGGGACACGGAGCACAAGCAGCCACTACTCTTGCATGATGAAAGATGTCAGGCCCCCTACCTCAAGCCTCTGCCTTACACCACCATAGACCCACTTCCCCAGCCATCGTAAACCACCAATGATCAAACCGTGCCTTAGACAACCCAAAACAGAGTGGCAAGCATGCACCATGGACAACCACCCCTTCTCCACATGCATCGCGGGTTTCACCCTCCATGATAGAATCTCCATGCTGCACAACCACGCACCTAGTCCAACCGTGAACAACCCAGAATTGCTGTGAACCACCGTAGCCCTCACCTCTACACTTTTCTCTCGGTAGCCACACGATATGACTCTTGCTCTCCTCGTTAACTCTCTCTCTCTCTCTCTCTCTCATGTTCTGCTGCCCTGGATAGCCACTGTTGCTCACCCACACCGAAAGTTCCACGGTGAAGCCATGACCTTGGTCTCACGATAGGCTACCCACCCTTTTACAAAAGAAATAGTATGTGAAATTCATATAAAAAGTGACGTGTGTCTTAAGTGAGATTACAAATACCCATTTTCAAGGTTAGTGTTGATCACAGAACAATTTAGTATTTATGATTATTTCCTTTAATAAATCATGAAAATTAGATGGTTGGGGTGGAGAATATTTAGGAGAGTGATGATTTTTAGGTTACGATTATAGGTAAATGAAGTCTAGGTTATTTAGGTATTTCGGATTTTAATTAGAAAGCGTGTGCTTAATTAAATAGTTATGTACAATTGGATATTTACACAAGTTATTTGATTATTTTATAGGTGATGATTGATATCCCTTTGGCAATATTGTAAGGAAATTCAAAGAAATTAAAAAGTTCAGATAAGTGGGGTTTCTATTCTAGACTTTGCATAAAACGAATGAATTGAGATTGATTCTATGAAAAATATGCATATTTTGTTATGAAAAGAAAATTTGAAAACAACTCCAATCATTTTATCTGCATCACACATGAAATATGTATAAGTGAAAAGTATTTTTGTCATGAATAGTATAGACATGAGCTGATTTTTACATTTTAATTTTGAATTGTGCAAAAAGAGCGAATAAGAAATATGAAAATTTTTGCTTGATTAAGTGAAGATGCTCTAAATCTGTTTTTGATTATGTGAAAATGATATGAATCTGTCCAATACTTTGTTTTGATGATGTGGCATCTAAAAAATTTTGGCATGACTTTTTAATTATGTATCTGATTCTGATCTATTCTGTTAAAGCCCTACCATGAGTATATTAGTGGTATACGGCTCTGCCACGGGTTTAATAGTAGTATACGGCCCTACCACACGTATAATAGTAGTATACGGCTCTGCCACGGGCATTATAGTAGTATAAAACCCGACCACAGGGGTTAAACATGATCTTTGTACTAATGTGATGCTCTGATATGATATGAAGATATGTCTCAGATTATGATATGCAAAAGAATTTTTGAACAAGGATATTTTGATGACATATGTTGATTCTACATTCTGAAAGTAACTGTTTTGCTTTGCATTCTGAATTCTATAAATGTTCATGTTTACATACTAGTATATGTTCTCTACTTATTGAGTCGTTGATAACTCACCCCTTATTTCTACAATATTTTTTTGATATTTTAGCTGAAGATCAAGAACAGGAGCATGAGTGAGATGATTTAAGCATGGTGGGAAAATTTTATTTAGTAGATTTGTTTTGTTTTGTTAACTTGAATTATTGTGGTGTTTTGAGACATTTTGGTATTTTAGATTGATTACACTAAAGTAGTTGATGTGAAACAATGATTATATGTTGTCTAGAAGATTTTGGAGTATATATACTATGTGGTTGGAAGAAAAGTTTAGGTGATAGGAGCTAACTCTTTGGACTTTCGGGACTGGGGGCGTTACAAAACCTATTTTTCTAATGAAAATTCATAACCCGAACTACAAATTTAGCATGCACAAATCCATCCAAATATACAAAGAATTTCACTATTTCCCAAAACTTTGCTCATCTTCATCGTATTTGCTTAACCATTTATCACATGCTCACTACGATAATATTTAGCAGTGTTTTAATTTTTGTTCCAATTTGCTAAGTCGAAACAGTAACTAGCACGGCTTAGGTGGATGTTCCATAACGGCTAAAATTCTAGTTATTTCAGCCCATTCCGATCAAATTTCAGCATTTCGACTGAAATTAACATCCCAATCCGAAACATTGATGAAGAAAAGTCTGCAAAACAGAGAGAGATGGGGGGAAGGGGAAGAAGTACTCTTGTACAAAATCTCTAGAATCAAGATTAACATAACAGAAGGCATCCAAAGTTAAAAACAAGAAACAATGATGAAGATTGGTTTTTTATATTTTGAAGAGAAATTCTTACATCTCCTCATGAAAAACTAGATTACAAGACAAAAAGATATTGTAGAAAGATAGAGAGGGCTCAAACCCGTTGAAATATGAAGTTTAGGAACTAACTCCATGTAAACAAACAAGAATTAGAGACAAAAAGCATAACCATTAAAAAGTGAAACCCTATTGGGAAGAAATAATCAAAGATAAAAGACTCACCCCAACTTCTACAATCTAAAAACAACCCCAAATTCACACCCAACTTCCTCCAATGCGAAAAACACGGCCACCTACAAAGAAGCACAATCATTTCTCTCTCTCTCTCTCTCTCAACTTTCTAGAGCAACAAGAAAACTCTCCCTCCTAACTTTCTTTGTTTTTCTAAATAAACTCTCTTTCTGGAGCAAGTACTCCTATTGTCCTACATATAAAAATATTCATTGCTCTCTCTTAAATTTCTCGAGCAATGTGTAGTGTGTACTAAATATTAAAAAACCTTATGTACAAATGAAAAACCCCCAGATGATCCATCAATCTCTTTGACCTTTTAGAATGCTTCATTTTCAATAAAATCTCACTTTTTATTATATTTTTAATGTTTATCTTGATATTTTTAAGATTTAGAATAGAATTTTTATATATAATTTATTTATATAAAGATTGTCTCGAAACAATATACCAAAATATACCGGTACCGAAATATTTTGTTTTAGTACCTTAACCATAATAATCACCGGAACGGAATTCTAAAATTAGATACTTAGTCCAACCTCCTCCAATTTACTTAACTAATCATCACATACACGTCAAGCAAAAAGAAAAAAAAAATGCACTTTCAAGCCAATTGACTCACTCTCGACATGTCCCACAACCAACACTCACAAACCAACTTATTAATCAATTCAAATTGTAACAGTCCAGAATAGCGACTCCTCAACCTAGAACAACCACACACAATCACTCATCTTGAACCACAAAAGTATAAGTTCAATCACATCTACATCAACCAAAAGCCTCCAAACCTGACATATCAAGTCATCACAGCCCCCAAATCAATATATCGAACACCCAAACAACCCAAACAATAACGTAACAACCTGAACTCCACATATCAACCTAAATAGCCAACACGTCAACCATGAGAGTCGACACAACTCACAACACGTCCAACACAACTAGCCTAACACAAATCATCCCATCAACAGCCATAAAACAATCCCAGGTAACTATATAACTCAACCCATAATCATGTAACTAATACCAACAACCAACATATTTAGATCCATTTCCAACACAAACTGCCACACGCATTAATTTTTAGTTCAATCATGTAAGTAGTGGTAGCACCATCCAACAAGTCATACAATCACATAAGTGATAGTTAAGAGGCTAAAAGCTCGTGTGTACCTTACCTAGTCCTTGAGTGGTGATCGATTGGTTTCATGAGTAAACAACACTGCCTAGGATCATATTACTATCCTGTGATCAGTAATCAACAACCCAATTAGAAATTAAATTTCAAAATTTGGGGAGATAATTGCACGGTAGAATGTGAACTAAGGATGTGATATAATCAGTCGGAGCATACCTTGAGGCACCCGTAGACTCTAATATGCACGATAAGGCACGATAGCTAGAACCGAACAAAAATAGTGAGGGGAACTGGCTACCCACAGGATTTTTCTACGGTATATACATGATGGTAGATTGTTACCAATTTGCAAATAGTGGATCAAAGGAGGGGGAGAGAGAGAGTGAGAGAGAGAGAGAGAGAGAGAGAGAGAGAGAGATTTGCGACAAGAACTCACTGAGAGAAAACTCTGTGCAGTGGATCTTAGGGTTGTCTAGGTAATTTCTTGCACGGGATCTTTCGGTGTTCAATGGCCCACGGTAGCTGTTGTAGTTTAATGGTACTTCAGCTTGGAGCAACAACGAGACGTGGAGTTTTGGCAGCGGCTTGCTATGGGAATGTTCGTGCAGGCTTATGATGCCCAGAATGATTTGTGCACATGAGTGATGCAGGGATTCTTCATATGGTGATGCTTTGATTTGTTTATGATGGTTTGTAGAGGTATAAGGGCTATGGTTGTGTTGGTGGTGCATTGGCCATGTGGCACCGAACCTAAATTGCAAGGGGGAAATGAGAGAGAGATGAAGAGAGAATATGTGGGGAGTGAGGCAGAGAGAGAGAGAGAGATATATAGAGATGTGGGTGATTGGGGAGAGTGAAACAGGCAAAAGAGAGGGATAGGGAGGAGAAGGAATCAGGAGGGAGAAAAATTTTAGAAAGTGAGGAAATTGTCAAGGGTGGGGGAGAATAGGGGGAAATAAGAAAAAAAACAAAAACCCACTTACTAGAAATGGCATTGTTTCCCTCAGCTACTAGGCTTCTCTATAGGTCCGGGCCAAAATTGGGTTTGAGTATTACAATGGATATATAATGTGACAACCCCCTGTTCATATTTTTATTTGATACTATTTTAGTTATTGGATAAGTGCTAGGTGTTAGAAGAATGCCTTGGGGTATGTTCTATTTTGGACCTTAGAGTTCTAGACTTAGAAAGCCCACAAGGGAAAGAAGAGGAAAAAGCCCACAAAGACCCATGTGGATTTTGGCCAACTAGGATGGAATTAGGGTTTGGAAGCCCAAATTGATTTATAAGTATTGGTGGAGGCACCACATGGCATAAGAGGATCACTTTTGGTTCTTTTCTAGAAACTCATCATTTGAAACCTAGGAAAAGAGCACTAGCATGCATGAAGTTCTATAAGGAGTGAGTGGAAAATGAGGTCATCGGATTAGGGCTTACATGCCCACATGCAAGGCCCCATTCTGTAGTTGACACTTGTCAAGCAAGGAGAGAGACCTTTGGAGTTCCAAGAAGATCTTACTTGGGAAGAGAAAAATTCATGTTCTAGAAGAATGTTGAAAGAGCAAAAGAGAGAGGGGGGCGACAGCATTAGCATGGGGAAGGCCAAAGATCACCTAACGAAGAGCTAGGGTTTCGACCAACACAAGGAACACAAACTTAACTTGCCACATGGCAACCATGCACACATGTATAGTTTCAAGGATGATTTAGGGTTTCAAATTTTACCTTTTTGCCACCAAGTACATTGAACCTAGACAAGTGAGGAAGAGCAAAATGCGAAGGTGAGGCAAGAGAGGGTTTCGGTTTTGAGGAGCCACACACCACTTGCAAGAAGGGATGTTTGGTTTTCCAATGCCATCCCATCATCGGGAAGAGGAAGCGACTCCTTTGTCAAGAAGCTAAGTGGCATCCATGCACAAGGTCTTTGGCATTTCAAGAAGAGATGGAGACTCCTATATAAGGGTGTAGTTGAAAATCTTGGAAGTCTTTTGCTCAAGCTCTCAACTTTTGTTCTAAGGAGTTTCGACCACCACTACTTTTCTCTAAGTTCTCACACTTTCTCACCAACCAAACGCCACCATTCTCTTCAACATTTCGAAAATCACCAAGAATACTTCTTCAACCTTTCGACTAGAGGAAGAGCACAAGAGGGTAAGAACCATCCACTATTTCTTGCACATACATGCATGGCCAAGAGGGAAAACAATGTCAACAAGTTTCGGTTCTAGAATTTTCTCACATAAACACACTTTCACTTTCGAAACTAGGGTTTTTCTTCAATTAAATGAAAGATTCGAAATATTCTTCTTGTTTTAAGCACATTAACACGAGATATAGAGTGAATGAAGGCCACAGTCACCACCTAGAAGAAAGGCTAGGGTTTTTATGTTTAAGGGTTTTGAATTCTAGGGGTTTTCCATGAGAAAGCATTTTCAAAACCTTAGACACTCATACTCACCCTTATTTCGAGACTAGGGTTTCTCTAGTCAACTTCTAATGTGTATTGAATATATTTTTCAGATATGTTATTTTATACATTGGATTTTTGATGAGATGCTATGTTTTCATGGTGGTTTTATTGAAGTGGTATATGAATTTGTTTTGTGTTTTGGCAAGTATGATTCGACTATGTTTACATGTATTTGTCATATGATTGCATGTTCTAATATTTTCAATCCATATTGCGAGATGCATACTGCTGATTGGGATATATTTGTTTTGGTTTTTACATGTTACTCAAGTATGATAAAGTGTAGCATCATGTGTTCATGTCTCATGCATTTGAGTCTATGTTTTCAAAAGGAAAAGGTCAAAGTACATTTTATCATGATTCTAAATGCTAGGACGGGAAAATGCCTTAGTGGAACACTTTGTACACTCTGGAGTATTTAAAGTCAAGTGGAGACCCCTGAGTCGATTAAGTACAGTCAACAGGCCTCAAATGGTTCCGTAGGGAAAGGAAACCGGAGCGAGATTACACCTAAAGCTTGTGGGTGTCATACGGTGAAGTCGAAATAAGTAAAGTGCCATAAAAGAATATGTTTATGTTATGATATAGTCACCTTGATCAAGTGGATCGTTGATTGGTGTGGTAACTAGCGGGGAACACATGGCTCTTAGGGGAGCTGTGAGGTATCCAACAATATGAATTATTAAATGAACAAGGCATTTGAGCTCCATGTTATGATATGTCATGATATGTTATGACATGCGATGATATGTTATGTTATGCCATGATATATTATGAAATAATATGAAATGGCACGAAAGAATGTGATATGATCACAATATGTTATGAAATGATAATAATGCCATGATATGTTATGAAATGATAAGAATGACATTTTTTTTTTTTTTTGGAAAGAGGGCGGAACCTTTACATTTATTAGAAGGCCTCACTTAGGTGGAGGGAAACCTGTGGTACATAAATAGATAAACGAAAAAGCTAAAATGACGGAACAGTACATCAAAAAAAATGCAAAAACACAAAATCCTCCTAACATCATGCTATTGTCTAATAGAGGGAAAACCCAAAGCATCTAAACAAATAATACCCCTCAGTGATCTTAGTGATTGTTTTGGTTTCGAGTAGTGCTAATATTGTTCTCCTCCTAGGCTTAGTCTGGGTGTTGTGTTATTTGAGGAAGAGAAAGGTCAAATCTACAGGTAATTTCTTTTGTCCTAGTTGTAACTCGGACTTCAAATAATACCCTGCTTAATTCCACTTGTATTGTAAATTGATATCTTTAAACATTTTTTCTCTTATTTGTACTCTTCGGTTACAGGGACTGTACTGAAGGAAAGTAAAGGACAAGAAGCCAAAGTAAATGGTATAGCAACTACTGGAAACTTAAACACCAATGTTCTGGATCTTAAAGTCTATAGTTATGCTAATATTGAGATGGCTACGAATAAATTTTCATTTCAAAATAAGCTAGGAGAGGGTGGATATGGTCCTTTTTACATGGTAAACTTTTTTGGTGCTTGGTAATCTATAATTAGACAATGCCTAGTTATCAGATACTGGGCTGCTGCATATATGCTGCATGTTCTACCTTTATAACACTAACCATGGATCGGTGTATATGTTGCAAGGTGTACTAGCAAACAAACAGGAAATAGCAGTGAAAAAACTTTCAAAAGCTTCAACACAGGGGTTTGAGGAGTTCAAGAATGAGGTTACACTTACAGCAAAACTGCAACATGTTAATCTTGTGAGAGTTTTGGGATTTTGCATCGAAAGGGATGAACAAATGCTTATCTACGAGTACATGCCAAACAAAAGCTTGGACTTCTACCTCTTTGGTAAGAATCCTATATGTTCATAATTAGCATAATGTAATTTGTTTTGCAATGTTTCTTAAGTTTTTAGTATTGAAAGTAGAAACAAATATTCATGCCACACATGTGCCCCAGTTCAGCATATATGAAAGTGGTGGCAGTTGCAGTATGAGCAAAGAAAAATTTTGTATTCTTGGTGGCTGGTGCCATCCAGAGTTGAGCTTAAATATAAATCAATGTGAACTTAGCTTTAGCTTAAGCCTTAGAGGGGGTTGACAAATATTGTTCTCGTTCTGAAAATACTTGTGAACTCATTAGCATTTTGGTCCTTTGTTTAAGTCATGGCTCTGAAAACTGGTATTTCATTACCGAATTGATGCAAACAGTGCCAGGCGATTTCTTTTGTATTGGAAAAATAGGGTTCATATAATCGAAGGGATTACTCAAGGACTTCTATATCTCCAAGAATACTCGAGATTGACAATAATTCCTCAAGACTTGAAAGCTAGCAACATATTACTTGACAATGAAATAAAGCCTAAGATCTCAGATTTTGGTATGGCAAATATTTTCAGTAAAGATGAACATGAAGCAAACACCGGCCGAATTGTGGGAACATAGTGAGTATTCTTCCTATTAAAGTTGAATAATTTAAGCATTATTTTCATCCGAGACTAATTGTTGTATAAAATTTACCAATGCAGTGGTTATGTTTCGCCAGAATATGTTAAAAAATGTTTATACTCTACTAAATCTGATGTTTACAACTTTGGAGTTCTAATCCTACAAATCATAAGTGGCAAGAAGAATGCATGCTTTTATGGTCTAAATGAAGATTTGATCCTCCTCGAATATGTAAGTTGGTTCAACACTCTCTTCCATAATATATAAGTACGAACAAAAATCAAATTTAGCTTATCATGGTCAGTAACATTAATGTATGGGGAATTTTCTGTAATTTCAGGCATATGACTTGTGGAAGTCAGGAAAAGGCATGGAGTTTATAGATCCATCTCTAGATGATATAGTGTCATCATGTAAACTAATCAGATGTCTTCAAATAGGTCTTTTATGCGTTCAGGAAAATGCAACTGATAGGCCATCCATTTTGGAGGTTTTTTCAATGCTAAAAAAGTGAGAGTGCTGCTCTTACAATATCCAAAATTCCTACTTTTTCTACAATAAGAAACGGAGATGAGGGAACTAAATATCAATTCCAACTAGAAAATTGTTCCGTCAATGATACAACACTCTCCCAAATGGTAACCCGGTAACTAAGCAAGGAGCCCTTTCTCTTCTAAAATATAGTTTCATAATTGGAGAGAAATTTCTGCATATTCTTAAGAGAGAGATGTATACATAAAAGTATATGTATGTACTTCTTTCATTGTACCAAAAAATGCATGCTTATTTTTTTTAGTCAGCAAAATGCATGCCCATTGACTAATACTATATACATCTTTGGTTTTGTTGAAATAATAATAATAATAATTTTATTCATCAAAATGTAATTCAAAGATATCTTTGTTTTTGCAATTTCCTGATTCCAAACTTGGTTGGATTCTTGCAAGAAAATTCAACCACCAAGTACATATATATCATCAACGTGGGAAATCTATATTGCTCTCTCATGACATACCAATACCAATTGGCAAATTTGTAATCTCCAGAAGAAGAAGAAGAAAGCGACAAGCCACCTGCTAGGAGGAACTTAAGGCCCGAACATAGAAATTTGTGTACAAACAAGTTTGAAAACACAACGTTTTAGTTTGATTTGACCAATAAACTCAACAAGAGAAACCAGAATTATAGGATCAACACAGTCGACGAGACCTTGAAATGTCTGTAAATTCGAACGTACTTATTCTTTAACGATGAGAAATAATATTTATAATTTTGGATTGTGAAAGTTTAGCATATAATTTTTTTTAAAATGATTAAATTTAAAATTTATTTAAAAAAATATATTTTTTAATAATAGACCTTACTTTTTATTATAAATATAATTTCTTATCATAGAAAGAATAAGTACTGGTGTTCAAATTTATAGACATATCAAGGTCTCATTGACGGTGTTCACATATTTTTTTAAAAAAAATATTAAATTTAAAACTCACATAATTATTATTTTTTTAATAATAAATTCAACATTTAAAAAAAAAATACACAAAATTTACATAATTTAATACTTTATCTAAGAAAAACGATGGCCATTGATGCTTTAATTTTAATTTTACTTATTAAAAAAAAAACAATGGCAAAACCTCGTAGCGACACGTCACGGGCGAGAATTCTGAGTTCTTCTAGAATCTGCAGAGAATATCATCTTCATACGAAAACCTAACTATCTAAGCCAAAAGTCGTTGTAGGGTATTGGTGGAGGTGCTGCTAAAAGCTTAACAGTTCTGTATCTTGAAGCATAAAAATCTGCTATTCTCATCATTTCATATTACCCTGCTTTGCTGTATGCAGAACTTTTCTTCTGCAGAATTCTGCTGGAACATCTCTTTCTTTGAGTGCTGGATTTCGTCACCTGCCTTTGGGTAATGTGTTGACAATATTCTTCTATGTCGTCCAAACTGGCCACCCTCTTCCTCGTCATCCTCTTCTATCTCCCTCTCAAATGCCACTGTTCAACCCCACAATCTTGGGTCAGAGCCGGCTACTATTATTCGGGTAGCGAAACCGTCATTTCCGATATAAATTCTAAGCTTTTCACGCACCTTATATGCGCTTTCGCTTACATTAACTCCTCCACCTACCACCTCTCCATCAACTCCTCCACCGAACAACAGTTCTCTACCTTCAACCACGCAATAAAAACCAAGAACCCGTCCGTTACAACGATTTTGTCGATATGGGTCGGCAGAGAGCATTTGTTAATCTTCTTCTCTATGATAAACCAGTCCTCGTATAGAAATTCTTTCATTCAGTCTTCCATAGAAACAGCTAGGCTTTATGGGTTTCAAGGTTTAGACCTTCGTGGGGTTTTGCCAAACGGAAGTAGCTCGGACATGGCCAACTTCGGTACCCTTTTGGACGAGTGGCGAGTTGCTGTAAATTCTGAAGCAAAAAATTCAAGCAATCCAGAGTTACTCCTGGTCATGGCCGGCAATCGTCTGCCAGCCTTGGGTTCAGTGGTTTACCCAATTGATTCCATGAGGAGGAACTTGGATTGGGTACATGTAACAGCGTACGATTACTATTTGCCTGGAAGGGACAGAGTCACATACTTTCATGCAGCTTTGTTTGGCCCTTCGAACATGGCTAATACGGATAATGGCATAAATGAGTGGAAGAGAAGAGGTTTTTTGCCAAGCAAGTTGGTCTTGGGGTTGCCTTTCCACGGCTATGCGTGGACACTTTTGAGCCCGCAAAAGAATCCAACGGGTGCAGCCTCCGCGGGTCCGGCTGTCACCATCGACGGTTCCATGGGCTACAAGTTCTTCAAATCGTTCCTTAGAAGCTTTGGTCATGAAGCAGCTTCCGTGTACAACGCTACTTCAGTAGTGAATTACTGCACGGTTGGGTTAACTTGGATTAATTACGACGATGTGGAGGCTATTAGAGCTAAAGTTTCTTATGCAAAACAAAAGGGTCTGCTTGGTTACAACGTGTTTCAAGTCGGCAATGACGACAATTGGGTGCTTTCTAGAGCAGCAGGTTGGTTACATTCACACATTTACATAGCACTTCTTAGATTCCATGTGGTCTGTTTCTTTTATTCCTTTGTATTGAGGAACAAAAACGAACATCGTTACAATTGTTCATTAGTTTTAGCGAAAGAGATTCCATGTTCTGTTTTCATTTCTTGTTTAAACCCACCAATGAGCCATCAACCAAGGTGTCACAAGGATTTTTTTTTTTTTTTTTCAATTTTTTATTGCTTACCATGTATCTGTATTTGAGAATGGTTAATGAAGTAAAACGATTATAGCGGACTTTGACTTGGTGGATGTAGGCTAATTGGTCGAACCACTTAAGCCTCCTATCTCCTTAATTTTTCTGTTCTCTTGCTCTATTACTTTCCAACATATTGAGCTTGTACTTTCCACATTAGGAGATTGATGCATAAGAACTGAAGTGAATGCCAGTGAAAATGCTGATGCCTCTGTCTTGCCTCCACACTTAAATTTTGGTTTTAAGCCATAACAAGATTTCTGCTATCTTGGGGGCAGAGATGCCTGTTTCTGAATTTGGTCAACACTGTGTACTCTTAGGTCTTCATTATCTGCTTGTGGTCATTTTCACATATTATGCATGCTTCAATGAAAGAAACCTAAAGAATCTTGTTGGACATTCTAATATCATCCAACTACCTCTGCAGCTCAAGTGGAAGATGAAGATCAACAGAATAAGAGAACGTCATTGTTTATAATTATCTCTGCAGCTTTTGCGGCTGTGATATTAATGAGCACTATTGCGTGTTACTTACAGGGGAGAGGTAATTTTTCGTACTCTGAGACCACCATTAACCATGAAATGAATGGAACAACATCCACGTATTTATGAGGTGGAATTACTAAACATTTTTGGCCCGTCTTTTTTTTATTATTATTACAGGTTCTATAGATAGTGCGAAAAGATTCTTGCATAAAGTAAAAAATAATCTATCAGCTGCTGAAGATTTTAATAGCAAAGCTTCTAATCTGCAAGTATTCAGCTATAGTTCCATTAGAGCAGCTACAAATGACTTTTCAAGTGAGAATAAGCTTGGAGAAGGCGGATATGGACCTGTTTACAAGGTAACATTTGGCAATAGATCAATGTAATGCTTTATCTGGAAGGAAATTTTTGAAACGCATTGTCAAATGTTATATAATGAACAACAAAATCTCATCTCAGAGTAACATCAAGCCAAAGACACAGAGCAACCTTTTAGCTGTAAACCATAGTTCATCACAGCCTTTTAGAACGATTCTCTCTACCATTGCCTTCTGCCACTGATTCCTCAATTCTTCTTCATCAGTTTCTCTCTTTTTTCATCAAATTTCTTTCATGATTTATTCAGGTTCCCATTTCCTTTTTCTTTAGAAGGCAGGAAAGAAAGTGTCTAATTTACCTCTCTTCCACTCTGTTTTCTTAATTCTAAATGGGATTTTGCTACAACAATTTTAATGGTGAAAATCAGTTATGGTGATACAGTTTTCCCATGACATTATTATTCATTCTGTTCATTACCTGGATTGATCTGTTGCTGGGAACAACTATGCATTACTAAACAACCTTTGAAAATCTCTCAACTGTGTAATGTTTATTAGTTTAAAACCACATACCAGATAGGCCATTTGTCTGAACAGGAAGATGGGATTTTATGAGCTTTTCTTTTAATTATCTTTATCTCTTGATAAACAGGGCTGACATCTGCACAATGAAAATGGAATAGACAGTTGCACATGTTTCTGTTTGTGCACACTATATTTTAATTGATAGTGATATGAGATACTGTTATAGGGGTTAATGACTACCTATATATATATATATATATACATACACACACACATGTATAGGGCCCAATAATAATCAGCACTATGAGTGGCTCTTTATACTATCTTTGGCGGGTGGTACTAACGAGGAATGTGGGTTTTCTTAGGGTAACTTACAGAAGGGACGAGAGATAGCAGCAAAGAGACTTTCAAGAACTTCAAACCAAGGCCTTGAAGAGTTCAAAAATGAGGTCATGCTTACCGCAAGACTTCAGCATGTAAACCTAGTTAGAGTTTTGGGATATTGCACCGAGAGGGACGAAAAGATTTTGATTTATGAATACATGCCAAACCAAAGCTTGGATCTATACCTCTTCGGTCAGCAATTTTTTATGCTTCCTATCACAGTTTATATATAATGCTGAAAAACATATTTTTGTACTCAAAAGCTTAAATGGGTCTAACCAAGAAGTGTTGTGATTTTCTTGCCCCTGCTCATTTTAAAAACTAATCAAGTATTTATTTAACTTGTTGCAGATCCAACTAGAAGGTTGCTTTTAGATTGGAGAAAACGTGTTCACATCATTGAAGGTGTTACTCAGGGGCTTCTATACCTCCAGGAATACTCAAATTTTACTATAATCCACCGAGATCTAAAGGCTAGTAACATATTACTGGACAATGACATGAACCCTAAGATATCAGATTTTGGGATCGCTAGAACTTTCAAGAAGGATGAACATGAAGCAAACACAGATCGGATCGTTGGAACATAGTAAGTAGCATGCCTTTTCATGAAATTTGACCTGTTTTTTGTAGTATTCATTTTTTCACTGTTACATGCTCTACAGTGGCTGTGTACCTCCTGAATATGTGAGAAAAGGTATATACTCGACGAAATACGACGTGTATAGTTTTGGAGTGCTACTTTTGCAAATCATAAGCGGCAAGAGGAATACATGTTATTGCGGGACACATGGAAATTTGAACCTCTTAGAATATGTAAGTTACTCAGTGATTGTCCCATGATTTTTCGTGATATCTGCAATTATCATTGAAAGTCTTTTTGACCTGCAAGGATGAGTAACTGTTGCAGGCATATCAGCTGTGGAAAGAGGGAGAAGCGTTTGAGTTTGTTGATCCATCACTGGATGATTCATCTTCTTCTTGCAAACTCCTAAAATGCATGCAAGTAGCTCTTTTATGCGTCCAGGAAAAGCCTGTTGATAGACCTACCATGTTAGAGGTTTCTTCAATGCTCAAGAATGAAGCTGGAACCATCGATAGTCCTAAAAAACCTGCTTTTTCAATTCAAAGAGATGAAAATGAGGAAGGAAATTGTCTTTTGCAGGAGAACTTGTGGTCGGTCAATGAAGTGACAATTTCCCATATGGAACCCCGATGAAAAGAATTGTATTGTTTTGATTTCACGACTTTTTGTTTGCTGAAAATAAAAATCCAGTAATTTTAGAGTCGTCTCTACGCGTACAAAACAACAAAGGCAATGCTCTTTTGGTCAACATTTCAAACAACATCGTATCATAAGCTTGAATACTTTTTAAATAGGAATTGGGCTAACAATTATGGTTAACTAGCTTATCTGTATCCACACTATCACTACATCAAGTTTTTCTTTAGCATTCCATTTCAAAATTTGAGTCGTGGATTGATAGAGTGAGTTTGTGGTTTCAGCTAAGGCCAGATCTCTTCTTGAACTCGTGGTTGGAGCGTAGATTGGGGCAGAATGCAGGATCCAGTTTCAACGTGAAGTGTTGGTGGTTGAGATGTTGTGTCAGGTTTTGAGGGTAAAGTTGGTTGTAATACTGCTTTTGATTCAACAGCTTGGCATTCCAAATGTTCCTTGCAGGCAACCTCAGATTCTTATCATCCAATGGCGGAGACCCTTGTTAGGATGGGAGAAATTGAACGTGGATGGGAATATTTTTTGTGAAATCACCATTTGTCCCAAAATGTTAAGTGGATGAAAGAAGGTAGATTTAGTTATTTATATCTTTAACACATTCTAGGGAATTCAAGATGGCGGGACCTAGTGGTTTGGAGTTACTTTAGGGACTTTTCTGGAAACTCTTTGGCAGGATTTGCATCTCTTTATGGGCAGGGCATCATCACTTATAACACCCGACTTTCTAAAAAGATATTTTAAAATTTTCGGGGAGCTAATGTGCTACTACTAAATTTAAACTTAAAATCTTTTATTTTTAACACAGCGCCAGATGCGAAAAATTTTCATAAATAAAACAAGCTTTAATAAATACTGAAAATCCAAAATAAAGTTTGCGGAAGTACTTATTTAAAAAAATACGGAAGTATCATGTGCTTATCAAAATAATTTATTTAAATTTTAAACCATAGAAATAATTATAGCATAATCTGTCTAGGCCTCTGCCTCGCCTCCCGGGGTCAAGTCCTGTCCTGGAGTCTCATCCTCATAAATATCATCACCTGGATGGTTTAAAAACATAAAAATAAACTAAAATGAGTCGACTACTCAATAAGTAACACATCATACACTAAATATAATAAACATAAGATTTCTTATAAAACGTGCATATTCATAAATACATACATAAATAACATGAACAAGAATATTAACTTATCTTTCACTTATTATAGGCCGTTACCTATTGTTGACCCCCGTAAGTTAGGGTTAGCGAATCTAAATAGATTTCGATTCCGCCCATGGTTGCGGGCTGTGGAATCTATACATAAGGAAGACATATTGGGTACACTACCAGCATGCACGACTTGGCAATGCAATATGCCCACAACATAGGTACCGTCTTCATATCATAACATAGGCCGTTACATATCTTTTCATAATCATACTTGCATACTTGTCATTGCATAGATTTCAAAAGAAATCACATACATACTTGTCATATCATATTATAGATTTCAAATAAAATCGTATTCTTTCATAAATGTCGTGATACATGTTTCCTCACATAAATTCATGACTTTTCATAAATAATTTTATGCATAATTCTCACATAAAATCATGCATGACTTTCCATAACTATTTTAATGCATAAAGTACCTCATAAGATCATCAATTTTCATAAACCTTCACATAAAATCATGACCCTCATAAATCTTTTGATACATAACTCCTTTCATAAAATCATGAGTTTTCATAAATAATTTAATACATAATTTTTCATGTAAAATTATGGATTTTCATAATTTTATCATGTCTTGAGTACGTAAAAAAAGGCTTCCAATAGAGAGCGTACATGCATAATATTTTTATAAAAGACATGTCGTTTACTGTACATATGTATAAGGGTATGATCATGCTACTTACCTTGTAGTGTTAATTCACTATTTTCAGCACGTAATCTGTCGCCTATAAAATAAACACGATAAATTTCTAATTAAACATGTATTTTTTTTTTAAACCTAGAGTTAAGGCTCCATTATTATTATTTTAGTTTTTAGTTTTTATTTTTTTATTTACTCCAAGCACATGTGTTATAGTCCAAACACTATTACTATTCTTATTTTCCTCTTCATAATAAAACTCCTAGCTACCGGATTTTATTCTATAAATTTCAAACACGCACGAAATCTAATCCACTTCCATGCACGTACGTTTCTTCTCCTTCTTCACTAGGATTTTCACTGGTATATATATAGAGCTAGGCTCATTACATCCAACCACCAGCCTCCTCCTCAAGCCGAAACCAAACCCACACTCAGCCCCTCTAGCACAGCACAAGGACCCCGAATGGAAGCCACTTGTCGTGCCGCCACCCTCCATAACGCTGCCCTCCACCACTGTTGCTCAATCAAGCCTTCACGAGCACCACACAGAACCACTCAACCAGCAAGTCTGTCACCGAAAGAGTATTCTACTAAATTATAGATTAGTATTTAAATAATTTAGATACTAGGATTTATTGATTTATTTAACACTATCTTTTAGATTGTGGATTTAATTAAGTAAGATATTAGTACTTATGTGTTTCCAAACAAATTAGTGATAGTTATTATTTCATATAGGTCTCAAGTTACGAAGTGTTATTCAAGAAGAAATGCAGCAAGGTAAGTAATTTTATCATAAATTAAGATCATCACAGTTCAGTTTATAGATAATTATTATCAAGCCAGTTCATTTCCAGCCAATTATTTATGCACCACTCATGTCATATGCAAACATGTCATCCAGCATAGCATACGATTTTGTCATTCCGCATCATGTTTAAATTCAAAAATTATGATTATGTATGTAATATGTCATGCATCTCATGTGTATAAGAAACGTGAGCCATCTTAAATTCAAGTGAAAGATAAGATCAGATCAGTTAATAAGATGGTCATTCAGATGCATGGTACTAATGCAGTTCAGTTTCAGGGTGGATGTGTAAGCCACGAACTCAGTCGTGGTCCACCATAGTATGTCAGAATACTATCAGCGGCTCCCCTTACGGCCGTGGGACGTGGGGCCGATGCACAATCTCGCACACATAGTTAAGTGTGTTGGCCAATCAGATAAATTAGTTAAATCAGATAAATCAGTCAGTTAAAACAGTCATGCATAGCATAAGCATCAGTATGAATAGTCATGAATTTAAACTCTCAGCATGAAAGTTTTTATGAAAACCTTATGTTTATTATGTTTACATTGTGATGGATTTCTTACTGAGTCTTCGACTCATTTTAGTTTGTTTTCATATTTTTAATGACCCAGGTGAGGATGATGATCACGAGCAGGCAGATCAGGATTAGAATGAGCAGTTGTTTTCGTTTCAAACCTTCTAGAATAAAATTTCTTTGATGATATAAATTTTTATTCAGATTATTCATCTAATATTTTTTTTCAGACATTTTTATTAGACAGTTTTTCTACAAAATAAATCTTAATTTCAGTTATTAAATATGAGATCTCTTACCGGGTTTATTTTATGAAAAACACGTGACACTCCTAGCTTACGGGAAGGGGGTGTTACATCACTCCAGTTGAAGTAAGAGGTGTTTTTGATAAATTGAATCTATGTATTAGACTGAGTTGGTTCTATGTAGTGGTTGAATCTAATGCTCGGGAAGTTGTGAATTGGTTATAAGGAACTGGTTGTGTTCATTGGGAAGTAGTTGATGTATGAGACAATATTCTTGCTCTCTGCTACAAGTGCCGTTGGCTTTGTTAAACAAGAAGAAGAAAGAAATGATATTCTCGTAAAGATTTCAGGGTTAAATGTCCAGTTCTGTCATGTTTATAGGGAAGTGAATCAAATTGTAGACTATTTATTTTGAACTGTTGTATAGAGATGTTTGTTCCCACCTTAATGAGAGTAAATTATATGAAAGATTTCGTTTTTGTTTTTGTTTTTTTTTTTAACAAAAAAAAGCTTCTGCTGTTTAGAGCTAGACAGATCTATAGACGGGCAAGTGAGGAGTAAGCTCACGTTAATAACCTCAGGTATGGTGTCGTATTAAACCAGTTACGTGCCTAACATGTCTCTGAATGTGCCAAGAAAAAGAGGGGCTTGCACAGAGCAATCTTGGCCTTTGTTTTCTTATACATTGAGTTGTGCTATAGGCTGTTAATGTGAGTTTCAATTGAGAGCATGAAAATCTCATCAAGTCACCAACCCTTTTTGGTTTCTTTCGTGGTATTTGGAATAAAGGGTTGTCTATGCTGGACTTCTAAAGGAAATCCTACTTATTTTCTTTCAGGCTTACCTTAGTTTTAGTCTAGTTCTGTAGCAAGGCAAGGAACAAGTTCCATCATTCCTAGTCCATGTCTTACTTTTTTAGTTTTCTTTCCAGCTACAGGAGAAATTGGAATTTAGATTATAAAACCTAAATCCATAGAACGTAGACAAATTGATCAGGCATTGACTGGGAAGTTTCCCCTGCCAATTTGTTATTGGCAGGTGTTCCTCATGTTATGAGGTCATATCATTTCCCGTTCTACATCATCCGTTTGTCTCTTATGACAAAAAAACTCTCATTCTCTCTCCATTATTCAAGAGGCAATTGGCTATTAATGTATCAAGTCAGGCAGATAGTACTGCTATAGGAATGAAAGCCAAAAGTCTAAAGCAAAGAAAGCTGTTTAATCAATTTGACACCAAATCGAGCAAATTAATTCGTTTGTTGACTTGGATGAAGTTCTTCACAATCATAAAACAAAAAGAAAAATCGAGAGGGACCTGAGGTAGCATCGCTATACATCAATGCAATTGCAGTAAGACTTAAGGGAGGAGATAGTCTAAAATATCAAAGCCTCCTGGGACCGGCAGCTAACTGTGTCATCCATCATAACTTGGATTTCTTTCTTACTTACGTATCAAAGCCGAATTGATGTCCTTAATTTTCCTATATGTTGTTCCTAATCGTATGCTTTTCACATGAAAGAAGTGTTATCAAACTCTGGTAGGAGTTATCATCTAGCTTTTCTTTCATGAAGTCCATCAATATCATCCTCCGCTTGTCAATATATTTGTCTTTACATTTGCGCTATTCTGATGCTCAAACTTGGATCAAAGCCGGTTACTGGTATGCTGGCAGTGAGTCCCCCATTCCTGACATTAACTCTGCCTTGTTTACACACCTTATATGCGCTTTTGCTAATGTCGACTCCTCCACATACCATCTTTCCATCCCCTCAGCGGATGAGCAATACTTCGCCAACTTCACCAACATTTTAAAACGCAGGAACCCATCCGTTGTCACACTTCTTTCTATCTGGAATGGACAAGTTGCAACAGCTCAATCCATCATGGGTGACAAAGCTAACACTGCAGTATTGTCTTCAATGCTCAGCCAATCTTCCCATAGAATATCTTTCATTCAATCTTCAATAAAAACAGCAAGACAATATGGTTTTCAAGGCATAGACTTGTTCTGGCTTTGGCCTAACACAGCCTCAGATATGACCAACATGGGAGTTATGTTGGATGAGTGGCGAGCTGAAGTGAATTCTGAATCTAGAAACACTAGCCAAGCACAATTGATATTGACAATGGCTCTTCGTTACTTGCCAGCTTTCGAATTCGGGAGTTACCCAATTGACTCAATACAAAAAAATATGGATTGGGCTCATATTGTGGCATATGACTATCATCTGCCTTCAAAAGAGAACTTTACACATGCTCATGCTGCTTTATATGATCCGTCAAGCCATGTCAATACTGATAATGGTACAAAGCAGTGGTTGGCTGAAGGGTTTCCAGCAAACAAGTTGCTTTTAGGTTTGCCTTACCATGGCTATGCTTGGGCGCTTGTGAATCCCAAAGAAAATGCTATTGGTGCACCATCATCAGGCTTGGCCGTAACAACAGATGGAAGCATGAGTTACAAGTACATCAAGTGGTACATTCGAAGTTATCGTGCAACATCAATATTTAATGCCACTTATGTTGTGAATTACTGCATTATTGGATCCACTTGGATTAATTTTGATGATGTGGAGTCTATCAGAACTAAGATTGCTTATGCTAAGGAGAAGAAGCTACTTGGTTACAATGTGTTCCAGGTCATTAATGATGACAATTGGGTGCTTTCTCGGGCAGGTACTCTGAAATTTATAATGGTTGTATTTTGTTCTTATGCAGCTTTGTTAGGAAAATTGCCTTAGAAGTTCACAAAAAAGCAAAATAGAGCTCATTTTTTGGTTTTTCACTGACATCTAATAATTAAATTCACATCTCTTACAGCAAGAGGGTCTAACGACCCCAACAGCCTGCTTGACAAATGAAAAAGTGTGTTTTATATGACAAGTCTTTAGTTTAGGATTTTGGCTGATATTATGTGGTAATCGGAAGTTCATGGTAGGAATAGCAATTTCATGACTTAGGCCATTTTCAATAACCTTAAATGAGAGCTCTGTCATACCAGAAGTATTAGACCTCTGCACCTGACAAAGAGCTTCAAAGCAACTCAAGTATCCACGCCACTATTTTCACCCAAGTTGAAGAATACCCTCAAGTTGGAGGTTGACCCTTTTGATAACTTAAGTTTGGTTTGGAGGCACTAAATTTCAGAAATTGAGTAACACCTAGCTTGGCGGCACCTGTTTGGTAAAAGTATATTATAAACGCATCTTCTAATTTTCTCATTGCAGTGCTTAAAAAGTAAATATGTATATGTGCACATGCAAACATTTTTGTTTCAATTTCTGAACTGCAATGACAGCTCAAGACGAAGAAAATGGTCATGGAAACAAGCAAAAGTTATTGTTAATAATTCTCCTTCCAATTGCTTTGATCATTATCCTTGTAGTCTTCATGATGTGTTGTGTACAAGGCAGAGTACTGACGTTAAAAGGTAAGTGCCATCAACAATTGAGTTTGCCATTAATATCAATGGAAAGGAGAGATACCCTTTTATTAGAATGACATAAAGAGCTCAACAATTTCTTTCCTTTTTTTTTTTTTTCCATCTTTGGTTATAGGCATAATTCTTTTTGGCAAAAGAGGTCTATCTGGACCCATAACCAATCCCCCAGCTGCTGAAAATCTTGATAGCAGCGTTCCGCATTTACAAGTGTTCAGCTTTTCTACCATCACAGCCATTACAAATAACTTTTCAAGCGCAAACAAGCTTGGGGAGGGTGGTTTTGGCCCCGTGTACAAGGTAACGCATCACTTCCATGCTTATTCTTTTATCTGAAGGATTAGGAATATTGGCAAAAAATTGATTTTCGGTTTAGATAGTAAAATGTATCTTATAAGCTGATGATGCAATGGCTAATACTTGTAAGTCTAGCTTAGCAGACAAGCTATGTTATTCTAAGGAGTGTGATCACCAAACGGTGTATCTCTTGGAATGATATCCTCTAACATGGTGATGGTTTCCATGAGGGGTGATGTTTAAGGAAGTGTCAATAGACACAACCTTTTAATTTAGTCAAAAGATTGTGTGTGACTAGTAAAGTGTCAAGAGACACAACTTTTTAATTTAGTCAAAAGCTTGTGTCATTTCTTAAGGTTGTGACATTTGGATTACCATTGGTTTACCAATGGTTGTACCCTTTGCCAATAAGTTGGGTCACTTCTTAAGGTTATAACCTTTGGGTTACCATTGATTAACCAATGGATGTGCCATTTACCAACCGATGCATGATGACCTATAAATAGGGGTCATTAGTGCACAAATGAATGCGCTTAATTCCCTTTGTTCATCACCAACTT
This sequence comes from Juglans microcarpa x Juglans regia, assembly GCF_004785595.1. NCBI lineage: Eukaryota > Viridiplantae > Streptophyta > Magnoliopsida > Fagales > Juglandaceae > Juglans > Juglans microcarpa x Juglans regia. The sequence continues at coordinate 19,402,800 of NC_054609.1, forward strand.
GTGTGACAAATACTCTCATGGGAGTGTCACCATCTTGTCAAAATTTCGCTTCCATTTGTTCTTTATTTCTCAACAGTGGTATTAGAGTCAGGTTATGACAGAGGGAATTTTTTCGCGCATTGTGAAGACAATAAATAGGCAAGTACTTGATTTGGCAACCACATTTGCATATTATAATCATCTTTGCTTGCATGAAAATCCAAGAGAGAAATTTTTTCAGATCACGTTGGGGGGTCTAGAGTACACTAGAAATCTTCAAAATCTTGTAAGTTGTTATTATTTTGAAGAAAATTATTGACATTATTTTACACAAAGAAACAGTGAATTATCTAGCCCATTTGCACACATTATCACTGTTTCGGCCGGTCGTCGGAGACCCTCACAGCCGCCGGACTTTGTGGACCTCAGAGCACGTCGGAGTCCTCGTCGCCGGCCACCAACTGGTTGGAAGGAACACGAGCTTCATTGTTTCTGGAAAGTCCCAGCGCGAGGTTGAAGACAACCCAGGACGAAACGGTACCAATTCGAAATTGGGAGGGACTAAACAACAGTATCGTTCGGCCCGTAGATCCAAACGACAACATCGTTTGGTCCAACGGTCAAGAATTTCAAATTCCTTATGGACTAAACGACATTGTCGTTCAGCCTAAGGAGAAAAATGACAACGTCATTTTTGACACTGAAGAGACACAATGGTCACCTCCAAACGGCACCGTTTTGCCCCTTTCAAGCCGAGCCGCAAGCCAATCTTCGAGCCGAGCCACTTACCGAGCCGTTGATTGACCCGCCGACCACCAATTTTCTTCAAAACCTGGTTTGAACCAGCTGAACCGGTTTATTCAGTTTTCTGAACCGGTTCGTGACAGATTTGTTCAATCGGGCCGTTAGAGACCATTTCAAGTCTGATTTGATCTATTTAAAAGCCGTTGTGCTCCAAATTTCAAGTCAAAACATTACAAAGCACCTGTTGGTCGAAATTATCGCCAGAAATTTTTTGAAATAGGTGAAACATCAAGGAAAGGACGTGAATATTCTCGATCGGAGCATCACTTTCATTATTCTCCTTATTTAAAATATAATAGGAGAATTTCTAGACTGCCACCTAGGATTAAATCCAAGGGTTATTATTACTATTAAGTTTGTAATAGTTATAATTTTTGCACAATTGAACTATTATATTTAAATAGTATACATTTATTATTTCTACATTTTTCTTGTTGATTAATTTTTAAGGTTTATTATTTATGGCACCGAAGAAAAATATTGATCCCTCAGGGATAGAAAAACTGAATGGAATAAATTTTCGGGCCTAGAAAGGTATATAACTTTTCTTCTAACCCATGAAAAAACCTTATATACATTAACAACACCAAAGTCATGGGAAGAAATTGTATAAAATGATGAAAGTGAAAGTGGGAGCAGTGTTTCAAATAAAAATAAATGGATAGAACACAATGCATGAGCAAATGCTTTGATTTTGCATTGCATGAGTGATCATATTATTCCTTTATTTAAAAACTATGAAATTGCTAATGAAATTATAGATGCAGTTGAAGCATGGTTTAAGGTCGGATACTTATATACAGTTATTATTGGATAAGTATAACCGGATTTGTATGAAAGAGAATGATAATATTGGTAATCATGTACTTCAAATGGAGTTAATTGCAAAAGAATTACATGATGCCGGTCATCCTCTCACTGATAAAATGCAAGTTACAACCACACTAAATAGTCTTCCTTCATTTTGGGATCATATTGTTACTTCTTTAACACACAATGGAAATGAAGTAACAATGATATCATTTTCAATACTTTTAGTACTTGAAGGAGAAATGATGAAAAATAATAAAAATAGTGAATCATCCAACTTATTGATGGCTCAGGACAAGCGTTCTACATAGAACAGATGAAACTAAAACAGTTTAAGAAAAAAAATGGTTAAAAAGGAAACAGAATAAACTATTTTCTGGAGACTGTTTTTAAGTGTGGAAAGAATGGGCATTACAAATCACAATGTCCTAATAAAGGAAAAGTACAAAAAAGTAAGGAAATTGTGATAACAGTCGCAGAAGTAATGCTAGTGGAACCAGCATTAGATTCATAGTGGGTTGACTTTGCAGCAACAAGACATATATGCAGGAACAAAGACATGTTTGTCAAACTTGAAAATAAACAAACAGGAGAGCACAAAGTGTATATGGGCAACAACACATACTGCGATGTCTTGGGACAAGGTACATGTAAATTCAAAGTGAATGGTTCCATTATTTTACTAAGTGATGTTTTATAAGTACCTAGTATTCATAGGAATTTAGTATCAGTGCCTGTACTAGATCAGAAAGACTACACGGTTGAGTTTAAGTTTGGAACCGTTGTAATTAGTAAGGGCAATGAATCAGTCAAAAGCATGAAAGATCACAATATGTATATACTGAATGTTGATATTAATAAAGTACTTCTTTCTGAGCATTTGAATGTGTCTAGAAATTGTGCATATTTATGTGTAAAAGTGAATTAATACCACAAATAAACTCAGATAATTTTGATATATGTGAACTATGTATCAAAGGAAAAATAAGTAGTAAATCTTTTTCAAAAGTTGAAATTCACTGATTTATTAGAAATTATACATTCTGATGTTTGTAACCTTTTAAAACCAAAACCCATAGAGGAATGGAGTACTTTATTACTTTCACTTATGATTATTCAAGATATGGGCATATCTACTTACTCAAGCATAAATCTGAAGCAATTGAGAAATTTAATGAATTTAAATTAGAAGTAGAAACCCAGTTGGGTAGACCTATTAAAAGTTTGAATAATGATAAAGGAGGAGAATTTGAAGTTTTAGATAATTTTTGCAAATTGAATAGTATAAGACACATTTATACTATACCATATAAACCTCAACAAAATAGCATTGTAGAAAGGAGAAATAGAACTCTATTGGATATGGTGCGAACGATGATGGCATATGCTGATCTGCTAATATATCTTTGGGGTGAAGCATTATCGACTGCTATATATATATTGAATAGAGTTGAAACTAAAGCGAAACCTCTTACACCTTACGAGTTATGGACGAGACATAAACCAGATTTAAGTAAGCTCAAAATGTGGGGTTGTAAGGCATAAGTGTTTATCCCAAGGCCTCTAAAGGATAAATTAAAAAGTAAAACTTGGGAATGCAGGTTTATTGGGTATGTAGAAAACGGAAGTGGCTACAAATTTTATCATTCTGAAAGAGGATTGATAGAAAGTAGAGATGCCGTTTTCTTGAAAAATATACACCTTATTATTCCTGTTAATCAGATAGATTTATTAAATGATTTAGAGAATTAACAGATTTGCACAATGTCTAACAATGAAAATTCTAATATTATTCAAATCCAGAATAATAAAAATAAAATAAAGCCAGATGAAAATCAATCTTCAGGTATTGATGTTGGAGACAGTGGGAGTAAAAGATCTAGAAGACCATCAATACTATTTCAAGACCATTATGCCTTAAATACCAGTTTGAAAAATTTAGATAATAATCCTGAAACTTTTTCTGAGGCAGTCAATAGTATTGATTCAGATAAATGGCTTGAGGTCATGAAAGATGAAATAGAATCAATAAACAAAAACAATGTTTGGTACTTAACAGATCTTCCAAAAGATAGAAAAACTATTGGTTGTAAATGGGTTCTCAAAAGAAAATTTAAAGTTGATGGTAGTTTGGAAAAGTACAAAGCAAGGTTAGTAGCCAAGAGATATACTCAACAACCAGGTGTAGACTTTGTAGATACATATTCGCCTGTAGCGAAGTTCACATCCATAAGGATCATCATGTCCATTGTTGTCAGGATGAATTTGGAATTATATCAGTTAGATGTAAAAATAGTTTTTCTCAATAGTGAATTAAAAGAAGATATCTTTATGATTCAACTAGAAGGATTCCAAATTAAAGGACATGAAGAGATAGTCTACAGGTTGAGGAAGTCACTGTATGGACTTAGCAATCTTCAAGATAGTGGTACTTGAAATTTCACCAAACCATCTTGGAAATGGGATATGAAATGAGTCCACTAGATCATTGTGTATACATATGGAAAAATGATAATAAATTAACATTATTATCATTGTATATTGATGATTTATTACTAATAGGTAATTGTCTAGATATAATGCATGAAACAAAAGAATTCTTGAAATCTAAATTAGAAATGAAAGACATGGGTGAAGCCGCCTATGTTCTTGGTATAAGAATTTGTAGAGATAGAAATTCAAATCTATTGTATTTAGATCAAGAAAAATATCTAAAAAAAGTGCTTAAAAGATTTGGCATGCAAAATTGTAAATCTTTAAGTACGCCTGTTTGCAAAGCTCATACTTTTATTTAAAGTATGTGCCTAAAAGATAAGAAGGAAATAAGTGAAATGATTAAGTTCCCTATGCTCAAGCTGTGGGAAGCCTTATGTATGCAATGACAAGTACCAGACCAGATATTTGTCATGCAATAGGATTGGTAAGTAGATTTCAATCCAATCCAAGTAAAGAATATTTGCAAACAGTGAAGCGTATATTAAGATATTTACAAGGTACTAAAAATTTGAAATTGTGCTTTGGAAACAGTGATATAAAATTAATCGGCTATAGTGATGCTGATTTTGGAAGTGATATAGATGATAGAAAATCTATAACTTGATATATATTTCTATTTGGTGGAACAACAGTTTCTTGGTTAAATAAGAAACAAGGCTGTGTTGCTAAATCTATTATGGAAGCAGAGTATATTGCTTGTAGTACTGTAGTGAGTAATGCGGTATGGATAAAACGCTTTGTTGAAAGCTTGAATTTGGGTACATCCACAGAACCAATCAATGTATTTTGTGATAATCAGTCTGCCATTTCTTTGATAAAAAGTGGAATACATAGTTCCAAGAGAAAAATTCAAAGAACATGTGATTGGAATGAGATTAAGAGAAACCTAGGTAAAGCAATCTCATAGTTGACATGCATAACTCAACAATTCTGAGGACGCCTAGAAAATTGGAGTTATGATGATACCTAAATAAAAATTTTGGTCATTTGTAAAGTCACTGATAAAGTGACCAAGAAAAATCTCAGGAATGACTTTAGGGTGAGTACTTGACAAAATTTCAGTGCAGATTGATTAACCAAGTAAAAGATTGATTATGGTAAAGTCACTGATAAGATGATTAAGGAAAGACTCAGGTGAGTAAGTACTTAACGAAAATTCAGTGGCATTCACTAAAGTTTTAGTGAAATGTGATTTAATTACCCAAGTAAATGGTTAATCATTTGCAAAGTCGTTGATAAGATAATTAGGAAAAACCTCAGGAATAGCCTCAAGTGGAAGTACTTAACGAAAATTCAGCGCATATTGATACATGTATTATGCATTCGGCTAAAGTCATCAATTGTGACAAGGGAATGAATAATTTCCAATCATGAAATATGGATTAATTGATCCAGTCATGAAGAATTGATGTCGTTCACTAAATTTTTCTTTTTACTGAAATGAAGGCACCCCTAATATGTGATCAGTGGAAGCACATATGGTAAAGAGTGCGGTCAGATAAGGTAATGACAAAAACATGTGCACGTAGAGGTTTGTCATGCTCTGACGCCGATCTGCAAGAGTAGCAGATAAGAGTTGAGTAGTAGAAAGCTTATATTGGTACCAAAGTAAAATACTCAACTGGATCATCATTGTTTTGTGTGATCAAGTGTGAGATGTTATTCTAAAGGGTGTGATCACCAAACGGTGTACCCCTTGGAATGATATCCTCTAACATGGTGATGGTTCCCATGAGGGGTGATGTTTAAAATTTAGTCAAAAGGTTGTGTCACTTTTTAAGGTTGTGACCTTTGGGTTATCATTGGTTTACCAATGGTTGTGCCATTTGCCAATAGGTGTCACTTCTTAAGGTTGTGACCCTTGGGTTACTATTGGTTAACCAATGGATGTGCTATTTACCAACCGGTGCATGATGACTTATAAATAAGAGTCATTGGTGCACAAATGAATGCACTCAATTCCCTTTGTTCATCACCAATTTGTGGGACAAATACCCTCACGGGAGTGTCACCATCTTGTCAAAATCTCGCTTCCATTTGTTCTTTATTTCTCAACAAACCATTTGTTCAATGTTGTCAGGGTGAGTAACCAAGAGGGCAAGAAATAGCAGTGAAGAGACTTTCAAAAACTTCCACTCAAGGACATGAAGAGTTCACAAATGAGGTTACTCTTACTGCCAGACTCCAACATGTAAATCTAGTTAGACTTCTAGGATTTTGCATAGAGAATGAAGAAAAGATGCTGATCTATGAGTACATGCCAAACAAAAGCTTGGATTTCTACCTCTTTGGTATGCCATATTGAAATTTTATGCCAGTATTGAGAAATTTTAAATTTATGGGATGATGAAAAGCCATGATTTTTTGCTTGAGTAGTGCTCTCCTTTTTTGTGTTTGGCTAGACTTATTATGGGTAACGACTAATTGCTGACAATTTTAATTTCCTGCAGATCCCATCAAAAGGCATATCTTAGATTGGAGAAAACGTGTTCACATCATTGAAGGGATTACTCAAGGGCTTCTATATCTGCAAGAATACTCAAATTTTACGATAATTCACAGAGATCTCAAAGGTAGCAACATTTTACTAGACAAGGATATGAATCCAAAGATATCGGATTTTGGTATGGCTAAACTTTTTGGAAAAGATGAACATGAAGCAAACACAGACAGAATTGTTGGAACATAGTAAGTCCTCAACTCGTGTATGGTTCTTGCAAATGTTTATCTTGTTAAATTCTCAGAATCTTTGTTGACATATGCAATGCAGTGGCTATGTTCCTCCAGAATATGTTAGGAAAGGAGTGTACTCCATGAAATATGATGTCTATAGCTATGGAGTTCTGCTTCTGCAAATCATAAGTGGCAAGAGGAATTCATGTTGTTATGGACCAAACGAATCATTGAGTCTTCTAGACTATGTTAGTAACTTCATTAAGCTAATTTCATACGATTTCAAGATTTTGCTTTTGATATATAAAGATAAGGAACATGCATGGGATTATTGCAGGCGTATGAGTTGTGGAAAGAAGATAAAGGCATGGAGTTTATTGATCTATTACTTGATGATTCCTCTTCATATTTCAAACTCATGAGATGCTTGCAAGTAGCACTCTTATGTGTCCAAGAAAATCCAGTGGATAGACCAACAATGTTGGAAGTTTATTCAATGATTAAAAATGAAGTTGTTCCTATTCCTACACCTAAAAAGCCAGCTTTTTCAATAAAAGCTGATGAAATTGTGGGGAGCAGTTCTCAATCAAAGCAACGAAGTTATTCGGCTAGCAGTTCGCAAATTTCCCAAGTAATACCAAGATGACCAGACCGGCTTTTGTTAGAGATCATGATTTACTCTTTTTGTTTGTAAATTCCAAAAAATTTGGCGACTTTTCCTTCTTTCGAATTCTTATCAACTATACATCGGTACTCTTGAGTCACAGCAATGTTGTGTATAACGTTGAGATGGCAGCTATGCGCGCAAGAGGCAGGCATTGCAAGGCAAGTCATTTGACTTGAGTACGCAGCTCGAAGCCTATATATTGAAGCCAATTCCAATTCCTTTTGTTTATTTATTCATGTCCAAGTCCAGTGTTGTAGACATGTCACATGTTTCATGCAGATCCAGTAAAAAATGATCTCGGGGTGATGAGATACTGAGAGACACCTCCGATGCCCAAATCGGTAAGAATCGAGTATACGAAATGTTTGGGCATCGGAGATGTCCCTCACGGCCACACCAAACCCCCCTTATCCTTTTGGTTGCAGTTTGTCAGAGACCTCTAGCCACACGTCCACAAGATCCAGCATATATAAATAGTGCCTAGTACTGCTACCAATATATGGTCGTTGCATTGTGCTTATAATTTCTATATCTATTAATTCTCTCTAACACAATATATATATATATAGGAAATTCCTTTAATTTGCAATATATAAGAAGATTTTATGAAATTAAAAATACTTATTTGTTTAACATTTCATGTTAATCTAGACTCATTTTAAACTCATATTTGAAGAAAAAAAGGGATCGGAACAAATAAACTAGAACTTACTTTTATTGAATCTTTCAAAGGCATTTTTTTTTTTTTTTCGTGTAAGGGAGGACGGACCTCCATACTTTATTTTTTTAATCAACCCCACTTATGGTATAGAAAAACCATTATAAACAAAGGACAAAACTAAGAAAAATTACATCCAACAATAGGATTAACAAAATCCACTCCAAAGATATAATAACCTCGCTCATACTAAACAAGCCTAATACTAGGAAAACCAAGCTTAACCTTAAGTAAAATTCCTCTAAGGTTAGTAGGAATATTTTGAGAAAACCATTGTTGATTGCAGCCCCTCGCACCCAATCGCGCTAAATAATCTGCTGCGGGGCATTTCCTTCCTGATATATGTGCGTGACTTGAGTATCTAATTCTTTCAACAACACCATTAATTCATCCCAATAGTCTTCTAGGTACCATAACTGTAACGCCACGACCCTAAGGGTCCGGAGAGTTAACTCATAAAACCTGATAATCAGCTCTAACAAGGCTAGAGTACTTCCAAATTCAAGAATATATCCATTTTTCAAACCTCAAATCGAACGTAAATACTTCAATTAAATAAATCAAATAAACTCATTTATCCAATATTCAATCCAATAACCCAAATAAAATCAACTCTTCTTCATGTCTCAAATAACAACTAGAAATAATAAAACATTAACATAGTTTCCATAAACCGTCTAAATCCATTGAAGCAAACTTAAGAAAGATAATTAACCTCCAACACCAACACTAATATTATGAGATACCCAACAACAAATCAATGCTAATCTTCTCCATAGACTCTAATACTGATCTTCAGTTGAGCCATCGATGTCATCTGAAATATTATGAAGATTAACGGGGTGAGTTATCAACAACTCAGCAAGCAGAGAGCATATACTAGCATGTAAACATGAGCATTTATAACATTTGATAAGCCAAACAAATCATTTACTTTCAGAATGCAGAAACAAAACTTGTACAAAAACATTAGAGCGAAATTTTTCAGAAAAATATACTTATTTCAAAAAGAGAATCCGTTGGCATTTCTAAACTGAAACATTATAATCTTATCATCGTTTATATCACATCGGGACAATACCATGTTTAACCCCCGTGGTAGGGTTATAAACCACCATTATACCCGTGGCTGGGCCATTTTCCATGTTTCACTTCCGTGGTAGGGTTATAAACCACCATTATACCCGTGGTTGGGCCATTTTCCATGTTTCACCCCCGTGGTTGGGTCATTTTCCATATTTCACCCCCGTGGTAGGGTTATAAACCACCATTATACCCGTGGTTGGGCTTTAACAGAAACAGAACGGATTTCATCGAAAATCCAGTTACACACATATACAGAATCAGAACTTCATGCCAAGATTTTTAGATGACACATCATATCAAAACAAAACACTGAAAAGCTTCAGATCATTTCACATATTCGAGATAAACATAAACAAAGTATTCTCTTTTATTCATAACAAAACTTTTAGAATTCCTTATTCGCTCCTTTACATAGTTCAGAAATAAAGTGCATAAAACTAACTCATCTCTACACCAGTCATGACAGAAAACACTTTCTCTTATATTGAATTTATGCATATGCAGAATAAACATCTGAGGTTGTTTTCAGATCATTTATTTTCAAAAACAAACACCTTTATTTTCCAAGTCAACCTCATTTTATTTCTTTTATGCAAAACTAGTATATGAACCCCGCTTACCTGGGCAACTTAGCTTTTCAGAAATTTCCTCAAAAATATCGAGTCGACTATAAATCGTCACCTATAAAAATAATCACACAATTTCTGTAAGTTTTCAATCAATCACGGATTTCCATATTTAAGCCTAAGCTTCTAAAATAATCTATTTTAATTTCTCAAAACTTAAAACCCTCATAATCCCAAAATATATCACCACTTCCTAAAAAAATCACCAATATCCACCATGACCAACGTCAAACTCAAAACACCAATATTTAAATCCGAAACAGCCAACAAATTTCATAGCATAAACCAATCACACAAACAACTCCATCATCCAATCCAACTGACCCCTTTACTCCTCGGACTCAGTCCGGCACAAACAATAAATTCACAGTAAATATAAATTAGCGCAAAAATACATTTAAATCTCAAAATTTCTTCGAGAAAAATACTTATAATGCTATAATATAATTTTTAAAAGATCAAGGAGGTGCTAAAAGCGGCAACGCAGCAACAAAACAGTGCCAAATGCATTGTGGCCGTGGGTCTCAAAAACCCACTTTTGAACGGGTGCAAACGAAGACCCGAGATTGATAGGGTAGGGCTTAGGGATGTCAGTGAAGCTAATGGTGGTGGTGGTTGGCCGTGGGTGGCGGCACAATAGGCGGTAGAAGACTAAAATACCCAAATCGGAAATGTTGATGAATGTGCTTCACCGGTGACGGATCGGAGGTGGGGTTGGGTCCAATGGGTTGGCAAGAGGTCGAGGATGATGTGGTGAGAAGATGGTGGCCGGAGGTGGCGCGACTGTGGCGCAGCGGCGCAAGGAGTGTCGCGGCTTGGTGTGGTGCGTGGGGGCTAACAGCGGCGCGAGGAGGGCTGAAATTGAAGGGGTGAGGTCGTCGGCCGGTGGGGAGCACGATGGGGTGGGCGGTGTCGCGCACGGCGGCACGACGGCAGCAGGCTGGGTGAGGAACGGTTGCACGGCGAGAGAGAGAGAGAGAGAGAGAGAGACGTCCGCGAGGGAAGGGAAACCAGGGGAGAAAAAAAAAAAAAAAAGGGAAGAAAGGAAGAAAAAGAAAAAGGAAGAAAAGCAAAAGAGGAAAGAGAAAAATGTAGGAAAAGAAATGAGATCCAATTCTCACATCTTGGGTCACAAAAATGATTCAACGGAAACGGTTTTAAAACAGCAAGTGAAATAAAATAATTCAAACGCAGTGATTAAAATGAAAATAAATAATTAAACCTAACAACAAGTTAATTTAATTCGAGAAGAAATTTAAACACATAACAATAATTAATTTAAAGAAAGCACTTCAAAAATAAATTTCACAAAATCAAAATCATAAAAAATAAACCCACTAAAAATCCAACAATTTTAAAACAAGAGAATAAATTTTTAAATTAATAACAAATAATCTTTCAATTAAAAATACACTAAAATATGGGGTGTTACAATAACTCCCATCCTTTTAATCAAATGCAGCCCATGTATTAAACCTGTAAGTTCTACAAAATTATTAGTACATGTACTAAGGTAAACCGAATAGGCCATGTGCAAGTCTCCCTTTACATCTCTAAGCACTCCACTCGCCCCTACAACACCAGGATTCCCGTTTGAGCTTCCATCAACATTCAACTTTAGACGTCTAATTGCCGGCTTTATCGATCGCACCAACTTTGGAACTAATCTTTTAGGAGGTTTAATTGGGATCTTTCAAAGGCATTTGATATATATATATATATATATATATATATATATATATATTATACAATCTTGAATTATGGAATTGGTGGAAATGATCATAAACAATAATCATTCATGATCGAGCAGGTTGAAATCTTGACTATTTTTTTTTTTAAATACGACTATTAATTATATGCTGCCCATGATCACAATTTGACTTTTATATGAAATCTGATCAAGCCAATGAGGGAACTCAGTCAATTAAGGTTGTCTATTTTATATAACATGATGTATATCGTACTGCTCAAAATATGGCTTTGGATTTATATATAGAAGCTTCCACCTGGGGTTTTCTGGCCTCCGTTGTTAGTGCATGCCAGCTTCCACTTGTCGATCTCATGTTCTATATTAATTCAGGACAACCAAAACTTCCACCCACTAAAAGTTCACCCACTTTCCATGTGTACCTACATGATTAGTGTTATCATTTTAATTATATGTTTCTCAGACTTGATCTGTCTGTTCTTTATAACAATTTCCATAATATAATGTACATCAAATTACGCATGATTAGACAAAATTAAATGTCAAAATTACACAAGAAATTGAGTAAGAATGTTATAAATATTCCTTAATTTCCTTATTATATACACATAACTGAACAAACCAATAAGGCCATTAATATTAGTTGTTTAATTACCTGCAAATTATATATATATATATATATATATCTTTTAAATCCTGGAAACACAATCCAGGAAATCAGGTCAAAGATTGGTTTCTGGCCGGACAAATTATCATCCTATCTGATCTCCAAGAACAATTCAAAACATTATGATCACTACTAGAATCTCTACCTTTCATGCGCACTACAGTACATAAATACTGTTCTTTAATTTTCTGGTAGGACCTTCCATAAACACATCCATCCAAACTTCTGAAAACTGGATGTTTTCTATATAATATTATACCGCCGGCTTCGGCCTCTTCATAACGGATCCACAACTTAAATCAGATCCTTCAAAATTATGGCAAGCCTCAACTTTGTGGACTTCCTTCCTATAGTATTCGCCTTGCTCATCGCTGGACGTGCCACGCCAATGGCTGGTGCCTCGTCGATGCCAGTTATCAAAGCGGGTTACTATCCTTCATGGGTTTTGGATAGTTTGCCACCTTCAGCCATAAACACATCATTGCTTACCCATGTCTTTTATGCTTTTCTTCTGCCTAACAATGTCACCTTTGAAATTGACATCTCGGATTCAACGGCCACGATCCTCTTAAACATCACCACCACCCTCCATCACAAGAATCCCAGCGTCAAGGCTCTTTACTCCATTGGTGGAGGAGGTATCGACCCAGATCCTTTTGCTACTATTGCCTCCAATGTCTCATCTCGTGGAACTTTCATACATGCAACTATAGAGGTTGCACGCAAGTATGGGTTTGATGGGATTGACCTTGACTGGGAATTCCCTCAAAGCCCACAAGAAATGAACGATTTTGGCCAATTACTAAAAGAGTGGAGGCATGCAATCCGAGAGGAGGCTAAGATCACAAACAGGCTTCCTCTATTGCTCACAGCCGCCGTGTACTATTCAGCAGACTTAACGGATGGCAGCAGCCGCTCTTACCCGGCGGCCGCGATTAAGGATAACTTGGATTGGATCAATGTGATGTGTTACGATTATCATGGATCATGGGACACTTCGGCCACGGGGGCTCATGCGGCATTGTTTGATCCACAAACTAATCTGAGTTCAGTTTATGGGCTTAAGTCGTGGATTCGTGCTGGGGTACCGGGAAATAAGCTGGTTATGGGCTTGGCGCTTTATGGTAAAACATGGAAGCTCAAAGACCCAAACTCACATGGAGTCGGAGCACCAGCCATCGGCGTGGGTCCGGGAGATATGGGTGTGCTGACTTTCTCACAAGTGATGCATTTTAATAACAGGACCAAAGCCACCGTGGCATATGACGTGGACACAGTTTCGGCCTATTCTTATACGGAGGAGTCGTGGGTAGGGTATGATGATGCCCTATCGACAACAGGGAAGATTTTGCTTGCTCAGGCGCTTGGGCTTCGAGGGTATTTCATTTGGGCTCTCAGCTTTGACAAGGAATGGACAATAACCGCACAAGGTACGTACGTATATATCTTCTTTTTTTCATATCGTATAGTGCCATTTTTTTCATTTTCATAAGCAAATTGGTATTCAATGAACTATTCAATATTCATGAGTCATCATGTACGTACATATAATAATAAGAAAATGCTACTTTGGTACTTCGTTTTGACACCTTATATATTTTTCTTTTTTATTTTTTATTTAATAGTTAAGGAAGTAACTATTAATGTATTGATTTTTTTTATACATTTTAAAAATGTTTTAAAATTATAAAAAAAAATATGAAGAAAAAAATTAAAAAATAAGAAGATAAATTTATACTAGGTGGCATGCTCAGCGGTCAAGGGTGACAGCCTAGCACTACTCATAATAATATTCATGATCATTAGAGGGTATTAACATTTTTTTTTTTTTTTTTTTTTGAATTTCTTGGCATGTAGCTTCAAGGTCATGGATCCTTGACTAATGATATTGGAGCTTTGTTATTTGGCATGTTGTCTGTTGGAGATCATCATCATCATCAAGTCCTCGCGCGAGAAAAACTAAATAAAAAAAATTAGTGCAGGCATGCTGCGTATTGCCATGGAACCCCACATCAAGGCCATGACATTCAACCTGCTTGTAAAGCAGAACCATTAATATCCAGTGGTTTTCGATTTGTTTAGTAGTTTTGTAGTAAATTAAATTAAAGCCAACCCAATCCAATGCATCTTATATATATGTTGTGTGTGTGCCAGCTTAATTGTTCTAATTAAAACTGAGATCATCAGTTAATTAATTAGCAACATGCAGCTGCTAGCTAATTAATTTTGGAACGACTCCAAGGCTACCTACACTACAATAGAATTTGTCTTTTATGACTGACAAAACCGTCACAAAAAAATGAGCAAACCGTCACAAACACCTTTTTGTGACAGTTTGAGACCGTCACCATGCACGACTATCACCTAAAAGGCGTCACAGAATGTTTTTTGTGATGGTTTACTATTCAATTGGCATAATTTTTTTTTTTTTTTTTTTTGTGATGGTTGGAAGTCTTCTGTGAGGTGCAACGTTCGAACATAATGATTTTTTGTGACAGTTAAAAACCATCACTGAAAGTAACGTTCACACGTATAAACCGACGTTCGAACGTTAACCCCACTGATAAACATTTGCACGTAAAACATTGACGTTTGTTGTTTTGCTTTGCACAAATGATATTTATGTCTAGAAGTAACAACATTTAAACTTTAACTCAGAGACGTTTGAATGTAGCATTCTAATGTTAATGGAGTAGAGTTCGAACGTAACATTTTTAACATTTGGATGGAAATTTGTCGTTCGCATGTATCTATTCTAATCATCTGAACATTGTGCCTAACGTTTGAACGTTTTGTTCAAATTCGCTGGTATTTTGTTCAAACGTGAACTCATGTTCAAACATTTATTGTTTACATGCGAATGTTATGATCAGAAATAGTAATTTGATAAAATTAAAAAGCATACAAATTGTTTCATATTACACCATAAATGTAACAACTAATAATATCTTATAGAGTTGCAAAAGTAAACAATAAAAGTATATAATAATGATAATGATAATGATATATTGATCATTTCTTCTTCTTTCCTCGTATACTGCGATCCTGCTGAATTAACTTAACATGTTCCATCTGGACCGTCATCTCCCTTTGTATTTATTCTTGGACTTCAATTCGTATTCTCTAATCGCAGTCTCTTTATTGCTCCTGCAAACGTGTTTCTAAATCAGACTGTCGCGATAAGAGAGACTCCAACTCCTGCTGTCTCGACTTCATCTGCTCAATTTCTTGGCGTGCTGCATCTAAATCTTTAGTAAGATTGTTAACTTCCGAAGTCAAGGTCTTTGAGAATGAACCGACACGCTTAAAAGAACGTCTCAAACCTCTTACCAAATTTGAGTTGATCTCAAGCACTTGCATGAATATGTCTATGTCACTAGGAGATGATTCCTTAGAGGATGATTGGTCTTAACCATTTTTTCCTACAATTATAGAAAAAAGACACAATAAGTAACATATTAAAAAAAATAAGGATTCAAACATAATATGAATTCACATGTTGCATAATTTATTTATAGAAAATAACGTTACTTATATAATTATCTTTAGCGACATGATCAATCCACTCACTATGCTCATCAGTGTGAGTAGTAGCATAAACATGAATGAAAGAGAAATTTTCAGGATCATCATGTTTCTAACAAAGCCACATTAGTAATTTTAAGAAATAATATTAGTACTCAAATAAAATAATATGATAAAAATGAGTGAGAATTAATAAGTTCTCAATTACCATTTTATCAGCAAGACGTTGGGATGACCTTGAGCCGGCGTGATGGTGGATTGTCAAAGTCATTCTATTCTGTATATTGATAGAACTTAAGTGCAGCAAGAGAAATTAACAATGTTAAATATAATATACGAAACCAATTATAATGTCAAATAACTTACAGGGAATAAATCATAATACTTGTTAATCTAGACTTACGAAAAGATCACAACACTTCCTCCAATCATCTAACTTCATTTTTTGAAAAGGGAACTGAACAGCTTCTTCCAACATCTCAAATTTCTTGAAGTGGTCATAGCATCATCCCTTGTGATGCCGAAATAATGTAGTCATCAACTCGTTCATAATTCTCACATCCTCGCTACGGCTAAAATTGAGGTGTCCTAAGAAGTGAATTGCGTCAAAAATATGAAATCAAAACATCTCAAAAAAAATTTACTAAGTATATAAACTGACCAGTACACGACTCCAAATGTGATCATTCACCTCATTTGGAACATCTCTCCATAATCGCACATAAAATGGGGTATAAGCTCTGACTAGTGTACTGACATAGGAGTAAAGCAATACTGCACTATCGTCCACTCCTCCAGTAAAGTTATCAGGAATGTTGACCTTGATTTTTTCGTGCCTTCTATTTCTTTCCAGAGCAAGGCCACGTGTGTAGCCATGTTCGAGACGTGACAAGGAAACAACTAATATTGGAGCTTTGCTATTTGGCATGTTGTCTATCGGAGATCATCATCATCACCATCAAGTCCTCACGATATAGAAAAGCTAAATAAAAAAATTTGTGCAGGCATGCTACATATTGCCATGGAACCCCACATCACCACCATATACACTACAACAAATTAGGCTTTTTCCCACTAGCGATTTTGTCACAATTAGTCTATATTTGTGTTAGAAATAACTTTTTTCCACCATTTTAAGTCATAGCTAACTCTTCGGAATTATGTCCTAATAGATAGTACTTAATCCTGCAAGCGAAATGTTCATCGGAAATAAGAGTATTTTAGCAATTCTTTTCCTTGCAAAAGTGCAAACTTTCATTGCAAAAAGTATGTCAACCATGGTTAACTGTGGTCGAAAATACTTATTTGTCGTGGTGGAAATCGCGGGAAATATCTGTCGTGGTCAAAAATTCTTTTCCAATACACTAATGTCGGTAATAATATATTATGTACTTAAGTAGAGCTAAAAGCAAAAGAATCACAAAGTAAAACTAAAAAAGCTTACAACTACAAAAAAGTAAAACTAGAAAAGTTTACAACTGCATTTGACCACATTGACTAAGTACACATGTATGGAAATCTCTAGGCTTACAAATAAGAGACAACAAAAAACTGAAAAACTAAGAGACGACACAAAGCACATCACCTATGCGCAATTAAAATTCAGTCAAATACAGAAAACAAACTAGATGCTCTAATTCAGGAGAACTTCTGCAATTTCAACAGCTCACTTGTTCTAAAACCGATTTTCTTGCTTGTTTGAGAATACACAATATACAAAGCACTTCAAACAAAAAATTGGGTATAAATGGATGTGAAAATAGTCCATGAGCATTAATACATGTTAACATAATATTCATATATGTCAGAAGATATATGCTAAACTACAAAGCAACCCATCCAAAAGGTATATGTTGAACTACAAAGCAACCAATCAAAAAAATAACTATGGGCAGAGCCCTTAGAGTATGAGCATCATCAACATCAATATAACATAAAAATATTAACCAAAACATATGACATCTATTGTACAGGGAGCAAAAAGAAACAAGTCATACCTTCCGATAATAATTTCTAGATGAACGTAGGAAGTAACGCTGCAAAATAAAGCTAAACAATTGTGAGTAATTTACTAACAATGACTAAACAGGATCACAACAGTACCTTGTTTAATAAAATTTTCATTAATATCAATCAATCATATGGATAGCCAACTAACTGGGATGATAAACAAATAAATAGTAAAACCTACCAACTAGTATTATTTTGACATTGGTCAACAACTCTATAACAATTACAAAGGAGAAGGGCCAGAGGAAAAATGAGAAATAAGAACAAAGGAACAGTGAGCTTGTCCTGAAATCAAGTTTCCCTTAATGCTCTAAAGAAATCCATCTCATGTTCCATACTAAACAATTGAGAACATGGCATGTATCTAAACTGGGTATACACAAAGGTTATAACATCAAAAGCATAGCAAGAAACAAGTAGCAGCCAGTACAAACTAAATAGAGAATCTATATTTCAACATGGACCTTAGTCCAAGGGAATACAATCAAGAGAAAGACATCATTTTCCATGTGGTTTAGTGCATGACCACATTCTACCACATTTAGGACGCATGTGGATACACAATCTAAAGGATCTTCACAGGATATAAACAATAATTTGTCATTGCTAAAATCATAACATAACTATTTGTATAAAATACACTAAAAAAAGAAATAAATCATCTAAAGCTCAATCAGACATCTGAAAAATGAAATGAGCAAGATGAGCAAATAACATAACTGTTTTCTTTTTATGTGCACACCATAAAAAGAGTTGATCTCCAAATATCAGAATACACATCCATGATCGTTCAGGATGAGAAGTTCAAACAAAACAACATGTAAAGAAAATATAAGCACCCCCACCCAGACCCAGTGAAAAAAGAAACATAAATAATACCTAGAAGACTTGCATCTACTTCTTCTAGATCATTCAAGTTCTCAGATTCAATGTATTCCACTCCAGAACTTCTGGTTTCTGCTATAGTATTAGCAATTTCATTACCATTAGTCTGAGGTGAAACAAGGGAGGAAGAATTTTTCTTTTGGCATTCTTCAACATTCTTAACAGCAGTCCCAATGAACTGCTCGGTAAAACTCATTTTACTGGAGCTTTCATTCTTCTTCTTGGATCCAGGCAGTTTATTGAGTTCTCAAAGAGCTTTCATTGACATTACTTCAGCCTAGGATTCTTGTAACATAATAGTCATAGATTTGGGATATATAAGTAAATCTTTTAGTTATTTTTCTATTATTATTATTTTTTTTATAATCTTATCAGATTTTACATTTATTAATTTTAATAATTACTATTATAATTTTGTTTGAATTTACTAGAGTTTTGTTTTATTATTAATTCTAATAATTATTACTAGATTTTATCAGATTTTATGTCCCTCTAGAGTTTTGGTTTGAATTCAAATCTTAGTTCTTCCTATCTCCACCGAACCTCATCTTTTGATTTTATAATTCTAACTCATACTTATCCTTATCCCCTAACTTGGTAAATTCAAATCCTAATAGGAGACCAACTCATATCTGAAAACCTACCATATATCCTTCCTATCATCTACAAGAATCCCACGAAGCCCTCTGAAACAAACACGTCGAAGACCCAATCTCGTCTATATATATTCACATTCCTCCCTCGCAAAATTTACAGCAATCTTCTTCAAACCGATACTCACAAAATCTCAATCAAGCCACCTCACTGTCGACCACAGAGAACGTCGAATCCAGGAGATCAATCTCCTTTCTCGGTAAGGCTCTCTTTCTTCCCGCTAGTTATGAGATCTCTCTCTCCCTCTCTCACAGCTTTTTCTTCTTCTCGGTTTCTTCGTCGTCCAGACCTCTGTTTCTTTGTAAAATAAAAAGAGGCCGTTAGTTATGACATATAATCATGAGTAGGTTGTTTTGAAATTACAGAACCTGCCATCAAAAAGTTGATTCACATCGTTACTTTTTCAAAACATTAAAAAGTCTCTAGCTCCTCTCAGTTATACTCATAGTTACCTTTTCAATATTTACAAAAATTGCCACTAAAAGGTTGGTCGTGTAACCCTCATGTAAGAGCCTTAGACTTTTAATATTTTTTAACCAAAAATGACCCTATTTTTGTTTGGGATGGGCTGTCTCGCATGGCCTTTTCTTCTCCAACAAATATTTCATTCCTTTGCTCAAGCCTTTTAGTTTTTATTTTTAATTTACTGGAAAGTACATGTAACTAGAAGTTTGACACAATCTTGCTTCAAGTCGTTCCCGTAAATCCCGAGCCTCTGTTTTCTCCTCATGATATAAGTTGGGTTTTCTTTTTAGTTTCAATTTACTGCAAGTGTTAAATAAAGATGATTTCAAAGATCCCTTGATCCTTGATGCGTAAACCCTGAGCCCTCTACTCATGTGGGCTTGAGTATTTTTATTTGTTGTTGGGTTGGGCTTAATATTTTAAAGATGAGTTTTTACTTAAATAAATATATTAGTCATAGACTTATTTTATAAGAAAGTGTTTAAAGAATTGGAAATATATTTTAAAGTATACTATTGAGCCTAATATTTTAGTTAATATTTCCTTTGTCTATTTAGTATGATTTTAATAAAATTATTATGTTATACTTTAAATAGAAAAATTAAGGAATATATTATGAGTTTTTGAATAATTATGTTAATAAAGGAAACCTATTTTAAGAATTAGGATTTTTATGACTTATTTTAAACTGGCCCAAGTTTCTACTAAATTATAATATGTTATTAGTATTTAAGTAATTTAAATACCAGGATTTGTTGATTATGGTGTTAAACAAAAGATTTATTTGACTATATTTTAGATTGTGAATTTAATTAAATAGGATATTAATACATGTTGTTCTTAGACAAATTTAGTGATAGTTAATATTGCGTATAGGTGACGAGCTACGAAATGATATTCAAGAAGAAGCACAGTGAGGTAAGTAAGTTAATTACAAATTAGGATTATCACAGTTCAGCTTATATTTAAGTATTATTCAAGCCAGTTCATTGATAGCCATTATTTATGCACTACTCATGTCATATGCAAACATGTCATCCAGCATATCATATAATCATGTCATTTCGCATCATGTTCAAATTCAAAAATTATAATTATGTATGTATTATGTCATACATCTCATGGGTATAAGACACGTAAGTTATCTTAAATTCAAGTGCAAGATAAAATCAGATCAGTTAATAAGATGGTCATTCAGATGCATGGTACCAATGCAGTTCAATTTTAAGTTGGATGTGCAAGCAACAAACTCAAGCGTGGTTCACCATAGTATGTCAAAATACTATCAGCGGCTCCCCTCGCGGCTGCGGGATGTGGAGCCGGTACACAACCTCACACACATAGTTAAGTGTGTTGGTCAGTCAAATCAGTCAATTAATTCAAATAAATCAGTCATGTATAGCATAAACATCAGTATGAACAGTCATGGATTTTAAGCTCTCAGCATGAAAACTTTTATGACAACCTTATATTTATTATGTTTACGTTGTGAGGGATTTCTTGCTGAGTTTTCGACTCATTTTTGTTTGTTTTCATGTTTTTAACCACCCAGATGAGGATGATGAATATGAGCAGGCAGGTCAGGATTAGAAGGAGCAGTTGATTTAGTTTCCGACTTTCTAGAATAAAATTTACTTTTATGACATAAATTTATTCATTTTATTCATTTAATATTTTTGGAAGACATTTTATTAGACAATTTTTTTACAAAATAAATTCTAATTTCGTTTATGAAATATGAGATCTCTTGTCGGGTCTATTTTATGAAAAACACGTGACACTCCTACGATACGGGAATGGGGTGTTACAGTGTGTGAGAGTGAAATCAGATTAGAGAGTGAGAGGAGTTGAGGGAAAAGCTTAACAGCGTCGATAAGGGCCACTAACGACGGCACTTGACAGTGGATGCACACGACTTGGTGGTAGAGGGAAAAGCCTTGACGGCAACCACAATCTCACGACCTACAAGCTCGGTGGAGACAGCCGTTGGCGAAGAGATTCTGGGGACCCATGAAATCATAACATTAATGGAGATGAAAGGAAAAAAATTCACTTTCATGGAAGATGGAGATTATGAGTGTGGCTCGATCTATTGAGTAGGAAGTTTGAAGTGAGAAGAAATACGCAAGAGGGAAGTTTGAAGTGAAAAGAAATACACACGATTCATGTAAATATATTATCACCAACGAATTCCATTAGTAATGAATACATATGTCACCATAAAAACAATTATCTAGAAATCTTTTTCTGATGATTTTAATTTTGTAAAAAAAAGTTTTTAATTTTCACAGATTGTAACTCGTAACAAATAAAATAGTCCAATATAATTATTTGCAAGCGAGAATTTTCTGACCGCATGAATTTGATAGCAAAACGTAATTATTTGCTATCAAATAATATTTGCGGGAACTGTAAATTTTTTGTTACCAACCAATTTCGTCACTAACGAATGCATATATCATCGCAAAAAATATTATCTGCATTTTTGTTTTGATGATCTTAATTTTGTAGAAAAAAGTCTTTTATTTTCACAACTCATAACAAATAAAATGGTCCATTATAATTATTTGAGGCGAGAATTTTTTGACTACGTGAATTTGGTAGCAAAACATAATTATTTGCTACCAAATAATATTTGTGGGAACTGTAAATTTTTTATCACCAACCAATTCCATTACTAACGAATGCATATATTACGGTAAAAAAATATTATCTGCAAGCTTTTTCTGATGATCTCAATTTTGTGAAAAAAAGTATTTTATTTTCACAGATTGTAACTCGTGACAAATAAAATGGTCCAATATAATTATTTGCGGTGAGAATTTTCTTACCACGTGAATTTGATGGTAAAATGTAATTATTTTCTACTAAATAGTATTCGCAAGAAAAATTTATGTCTCAAAAATTACTATTTGTTGTAGTGATATGACATTCAATCTGCTTGTAAAGTAGAACCATTATATAATTTCCAGTGGTTTTCGATTTATTGAGTAGTTTTGTAGCAATTAAATTAAATTCAACCCAATGATCCAAAGCATCTTTTATATATATATATATATATATATATATATATATATATATAGTAGTTGTGTGTCAGCTTAATTAATTGTTCTAATGAAAAATTGAGATCATCAGTTAATTAATTAGCAGCATGCAGCTGTTAGCTAATTAATTTTGGAACGACTGACCATTAATTGATCATGAGTCGTACTTTCTGGTAGTACTGCATGGAGTCTGGACTAAGCCAGTCTTTAATTGATAGGAGTAGTTAATTTGTAATCTGAATTTATTTTTATATGTATCCATCACAGTTGTAATTTTACTTTTACTAATGAATAAAGTCTATTTTGAAAAATATATATCTTTTAATTTGTTGATGATAAATGTATGTAGAATATTTTGTTGGCGCCGACAAACATAAATAATCAACGCCGAATCAAGTTAGATTCTCATAAATACGTGCTAGCTAGCTTTAATTTCAACGAACTCTCCGTTCGAATGATTCTTTTGTGGCTTTTCCCTCAATAAACAGCGCCCAACAATCTGTCAATAAAATCACTACAATCAATTAATGCACGAGGATTTCAAGGTTGGGTTAAGTAGTACATGCATGATGATGATGATCAGCATCCAACTTGAAACATATATATATATATATATATATATGCTGCACATATGCATTGTCGTTATCTCTTATGATCTGTCACATTGTTCGAACGTCACTTTCAAACGATATGTTCGGTGTAAGCGCCTTGAAATAATTAACTTCTAGTTATCAAATTCCCTTCGTACTAATTAGTTTAAACCAGTTCGTTTTTCTTCCGATGTGAATTTATGAGGACTTCAAGATCATTAGGCTAATCATATGATCAGTAAATCAGCACACATGCATTGCTTTGATAAATTAGCCAAAGATTATTTTAATTAAATTCAATATCATACTGATCAACCACATATAATTAATCGTTTGTTATGAGGGATCGATAAACGTCGGCAGATATGGATCAAGGTAGAAAACTTCTTATGAAATGGAAAGATTCTTTTATTTTTGCTGGTTGTGAAAAGCCCGACCGGCTGGATCGATCATTCTCTTCTATGCCTATATATATACACACCAATACCACTGTTAACTACATTGTTTTTTGCTGTTAAAAACTAAGAGTTCAGATATGGATATGTTCGTCTCGTATCTACTCCAGATTGTTGTCCTGTGCATCTCTCTTCTTCTCATCTTCAGAATCTACCGAAACAAACCCACCTCCCCCAGGCTTCCACCGGGCAGCAAAGGATGGCCTTTCGTGGGTGAAACTTTGGAATTCGGCAGGGCCTGCATAAGTGGTGATCCAGAGAAGTTCATAACTGATAGAATGAGCAAATACTCCCCAGATGTCTTCCATTCCTCCTTGTTTGGAGAAGACTTTGCTGTGTTCTGCGGTGCTTCTGGGAACAAGTTCTTGTTTTCAACTGCGAACGAGAGTGTCAACACATGGTGGCCCCGCTCGCTGCTTGAAAGTCTGAATTTTCCTTTCGATGTGGAAGGTTTTAAGGACGAGCTCGACGAATTGCGAGCAATGCTCCCTGAATTTCTGAAACCGGCGGCTCTGCAACGCTACGTACCTGTAATGGATTCCATGGCAAAAGAACACATGGAGATAGAATGGTCTCCTTATAAAGAAGTGAAGGCTCTCCCACTGGCAAGGAAGTACACCTTTGCAATTGCATGTAGGCTTTTAATAAACGTAACAGATACAGAGCGTGTAAACAGATTTACGAATCTCTTGAATCTTGTCGGAGCTGGCCTCATATCAGCTCCGATCAAACTTCCATTTACAGCTTTTAGTCGTGCAGTTAAAGCAGGCAAACTCTTCCACGAGGAGCTCTTCGCCATCATTAGACAAAGAAAGATGGAGTTCTTAGAGAAGAAAGGGCAAGAAAATGTACTGGACGTGTTGACTCGCATGCTCCTTATTATAGAAGAGAATGGCAGAGAAATTAGCGAGAAGGCGGTCGCAGCTAGCATTACTGGTTTATTCATTGGTAGCTACGATACAACAAGTTCGACAATTACATCCACTTTGAGGTATCTTGCAGAGTCACCCCATGCCTACAACGAGGTTTTAAAAGGTAACATGATTCTTTGACATGTTGAATGGACATTAATGCAAGCCAAACACAAGAAACTCATAAACATGATATATATGTACGGTAGTTTAATCTGATATGAAAGTGGTTGGTTTGTTGTAATTAACAGAACAAATGGAGATAGCAAAGTCCAAAGGTCCAGGCGAGTTGCTGAATTGGGATGACATTCAGAAGATGAGGTATTCTTGGAATGTGGCATGTGAAGCAATGAGGCTAGCACCACCTGGCCAAGGAGCTTTCAGAGAGGTCACATCTGAACTCACTTATGCAGGTTCGACAGTTCCAAAAGGATGGAAGGTATGTATAACAATTATATGCCTATATGTAGAAGCTGTCAGCCTGCAAATTAGGCATAGATTATTTGCGATGATAATGACTATTTGTAATAAAAAAAAAAAACTCATTTTGATAAAAAATAATCATTTTTATTGGAAATAACTAATCACAAATAAACAGTTTTCTTGTAATCCGCACGGTGAAGATGAATGCATCTTTTATATTGATTTGACGAAACAAGATTTATTAATTTGTTCCTATTATATGAATGTATAAAGAGTGTATTTTCCATACCAAGTACTTGCAAGTATAATTTTTTCTAAAACTTATATTATATATATACATGATCTCAATCTGTTTTATTGTAGGCTTACTGGACAGTAGCTTCAACACACAAAAACCCCAAGTATTTTCCTGATCCAGAAAAGTTCGATCCGTCGAGATTTGAAGGGCATGGCCTACACCATATACTTTTGTACCATTTGGAGGAGGACCTCGAATGTGCCCTGGGAAGGAATATGCACGATTGGAGATACTCACTTTCATTTATAATATGGTGACCAAATTCAAATGGGAGAAACTAAATTCCAACGAAAAGATTATATTCAGTCCAGCACCTACTCCAGTCAATGGTCTTCCGCTTCGCCTTAATCCACTTAAGAATAATTAATATATATAAAAAATGGCTCAACAAATTAATTAAGCTTCTTGTAACAGTTGTCACAGCCAATAAGAGTTTTTTTTTTTTTTTTTAAGTGAAGCTAGATTGTGTAAGTTATATTGTATAAATCCTTTGAAAAACGTGGGACTCAGAATAAAATAGTAGATTTTTTTGTGGGTTCGAAGTCATGTATTCCACTTTCAACGTAGAATCTTTCAAATTGGCCCGTTAATTTGGGGCTTACAACGGCGAAGACTATAACTTAATTAAAAGCGATGACATTCGGAAACCCATCATGTGGGTTCGATACCATCACAAGTCTCTTCAACATATCAGGCAAAGACTCTTAAATGAACTTTATTATAAGGCATGACTTTCTTTCGAGTAGTATTATATACAATCGTAAAATGTATAAATATTATGCAATCGTTTGAAAAAAAGTTAAATTTACTATTAAAAAATTAATTTTTTTTCATGTGAATATGATATTTACTCAATTTTTTTAAACAAATTATTCGACGCTTGCACACTCTACGATTGCAAATATAATTTCTCATTTCGAAAACCCCCATTTGCGTGGAATAGATTAGAATATATAGTTGTCTGCCTTTTGTAAACATCAACACAACTGATCTTAATCACAATTATATTTTTCATAACCATGTTAAAAATGGCTGGAGGTATTGTAATAAAATGATAATATTTTTACAACTTATTTTATAAAATGCCGTTCATTAAAACATGCATGTGTATATAAAGATTCGTATGTTTTTATCATTTCTCATTATTGCAAAATATTTTGTCTAATGTAGACACAATTCTCATATATATATATATATATATGAGAAATGTTAGTTTAGTGCATTTTTTAAATGTTTAAAATAGTTATTATTTGTGAATTTGTGTATTTTTTTTTAAATATTTAAAATTATCTTTAAAAAAGTGAAATTACAGTTAGAGCACACATATATAAGGTCAGCTGGGCGGCATAGTATAATAAGAAAGACCCTTCTCATGATATATAGTAATTTCAATGTACTCTCCGTAATGATTAATATTTTATTATTTATATGACAGCCGTACATAAATATATGGATTGTATATATAATAATTGTTCAAAAATTGATTTTTAAATGGACCTCGATTTGTTCTATCAAAAGGAAGGTG
Organism: Juglans microcarpa x Juglans regia; assembly: GCF_004785595.1. Lineage (NCBI taxonomy): Eukaryota > Viridiplantae > Streptophyta > Magnoliopsida > Fagales > Juglandaceae > Juglans > Juglans microcarpa x Juglans regia. The sequence continues at coordinate 19,429,819 of NC_054609.1, forward strand.
CTGCTGTCAGAATTAGGTGACACTCTCCAATTCACATTCATATATCTATATTGTAAACCTAGTCAATGGACCACGTGACTGTCGCGAATATCAAGTTGAGAAAATGACAACGATCAAGTGTACAATACGATTAATCCAAGATTATCATCTACCATTAGTTCAAATTGTTTGTATTAATTAAGAGTAGTGTTAAAAGATAAGCTTCAAATGCACAAATTTTATATAAGTATTTTATAATAAAGTAGACCGTGAATTTTTTACACATTTATTCACATTTTTATAAAAGATTCGTGCAAAATTTGTATATTTTAAATTTGTATATATATATCATTATTCTTGTATTATTTTAATCACCCCATTCAAGCCCATGATCATCACACGTACATCTTTTCGACATATTAAGCAAAGCCTTTGTCGGCAAATAGGTGGAGATAATTAGTAGATCAAGACTTTGTGAGGGTATAGAAGGGTTTTGAATACCGTACCGGACGGCGTACCGGTCAAGACACTGGAACGAAATATTTCGATACTAGTACCGTTTCGTGTACCGTTTCGAAATAGTCGATATATGAATAAATTATATATATAAATATATATAACAATTATATTCTAAAATAATAGTTTATATATGAATAAATTATATATAAATACATACATATATATAAATTATAAATAGTCTAGTCTAAATTGGGGGTCAAAAAATGAACTTGTAGTTTGAAAAAATGGAAAAAAAAAAATGAAGGCCGAAATATTTGCCGGTACAGGCCAAAATTTAGGTCGAAATGGTCAAAGTCGGTACGAAATACAGGTAGTATCTGTACCGGCCCAATAACCGATATGGCAAATATCGACTGTACCGGTCAATACGAAACGATTTTTAAAACTTTGATAGAAAGATTCTTTTATTTGAAAATCAAAATGTGGGATATTTTTTTATTGGTACGTGGAAAGATTCAACAGTAGTTGCCTGAAATATTTTAAGAGATTTTTTGTCTTAACCTTCACCCCATGGCTTCATGCATGGAATCTTTTAGCAGTACTAGTCTTTCTAGCTATTTTTTGTTTTTAAATGTAGAATGCATCGATCTGCATGCATGTTTTGCCATTATACGATGCAGTTAGTTAATTTCTAATTGGTGGCCGGCCATCAAAAGTCTAACCATATATATTCTAGCTACGCCTATTTATATTCCAAGTCTGCTTGCATGACTGGTAGCCAGTACCGCCCCATACCCACGTACGTACTCTTTTATAAATTCAGTACTACTAGTACTCGATCGTGGTTATGATTTCTCGTTGCATGCAGGAGAAACATGGATCTCTTAGTAAGGATAGTTTGGTCAGAACGAGATGTGCTACGTACAGACCGCATAAGCAGTCCCCGCGTATACTAGTTTTTATCGTTTGTCCATTTCAGCTTGGGTGAATGACCAAATTGACCTCCACCCAAATTTCCTGCTTTCAGCTTTTCACGAACAAGAGCTACGAAATTCAAAACTAGAATTTGTTTTGCCGCTAATCCAGCCCACGCGAGACCCAGATTTTTTTTACCCTCCACTACCAATGTTATGCTCAACTTTTCCACCACCATCAGTCGATAGCGTCGACCCAAATCAAACGAGGAAATCGTTTTGCTGCCATCAGACTTGCACGACCTAGATTTTTTTGTCTCCTCCACCATCATCAGTCGATAATGCCCATACCATTCTCGTTTTGCTACGTATTAAATTCATAAATTTATCTTTTTTTCTTGATGACAACTAATTATGACTTTGTCTTCTGAAGAAATTAGTTAGATTCATCTAAATTTAGCATTTCAAGGTCATCAGCACGAGGCTGAATGATTATAAAAATTATACAATAATTTTGGAAAAATATATTATGATTCTAAATTAATTAGTACTCATGATCAGACTATGATTCACTTAGTCTCTAATGGTTTACCATTAAATAAGTGCAACACTTGGCAAATTAATTTGTGATTTTGAATTGGCTGAATGTTTACATTGAGGTAAGTCCATTTTGGTGGACAAGTCAATGGAGAAAGGAAAGAAAGTACAAGGCCTACCAGCAGTGCTACAAGGCCTACCAGCACTACTGCATTCACTTAGGTATTATTTTCCCATCCAAATGCCATGTTATTTGTGGGATTTATAATTTGGAGATAAATTATAATTTGATATTATTTCAGGAAATACCAAGACCATTTTATCCAGCTTGGTCAGCATATAGCACATGCATAGTTACCATGGGATGATGCCACCTACGTTTTTCTCGACATTTGCTCCTTGTCCAAATGCTAACCCTTATCCATGGAGAAATGAGGTGATAAATTTATGATTAGGAAGTTTCTATGTTTAAATCCACTTTGTGAAGGTTACGGTTATGATTTTTTATTGTAAATTGCAGCAGCTAACGAGAATACCGTTTAGACCACGAATTCGCTATCCTTTTGCGCCTCCAATTCTCTATCCTGGATGTTCAAGTAATCCTAAGGATGTGACAGATATGACATCATCTACTAAGCGAACGTTGTTTTCTTCTAAAAGCAATACTTATCAGAATAGCTCAAATGTGGGAGACGAGCTCATTGAACAACAACAGGTATACCACAAATTGTTGTGTTCATGTACATATTAAATAACCAAGTTTTATATATTGAAGTTGGGTTTATACCTTCTTTGCCCTGATATGCCTTATGGTATAATGTAGGAGGCTGATAATTCACTGGTTGAGAAAATATCGTTGATGGTTGAGGAAGTACCGATGGTTGAGGAAGTACCAATGGTTGAAGAAGTACCATCAAGCAGCCATTGAAATGATGATGACGGTGTTATAGAGCCACAATCGGGGATGTCATTTAAAACTGAGTATGAGCTTTTAGACTTCTATAAGCGATATGGAAAACAGACTGGGTTTGGCATAATGATCCAAAGAAGTAAAAGGGAAGATAATGGGAGTGTTAAATATTTAACACTTGGTTGTACTCGTGGTGGTAAGGCAAGAAACCGTATTTTGAATGTTTCTAAACCACGTCCAACAATGAAGAATGATTGTAAGGCTAAGATTAATGCAATTTTGCTTGATGGGGTGTTGCATATAACTACTGTTGAGAATGCACACAACCATGGGTTAAGTCCAAAAAAAGCAAGGTTCTTTAGATGTAATCAAGCTATTGACGCTTCCGTAAAAAGACAACTAGATATCAACGACAAGGCAGGCATAAGTATAGCTAAAAGTTTCAAGTAATTGGTTGTCGAGACAGATGGATACGATAATCTTCCATTTGTTGAGAAGGATGCACGTAATTATATTGACAAGGCCCGACACCTTAGGCTTGGTAAAGGAGGTGCTGATGCACTTTGTGGGTATTTTGAGAGAATGCAGTATGCGAATAATGGGTTCTATTCCTTGATGGATTTAGACGACAATGGAAGATTAATGAATGTTTTTTGGGCCGATGTACGTAGCAAAGCAACATATGAGTACTTTGGAGATGTTGTGACATATGATACAACATTCCTAACAAATAGATATGACATACCATTCACCCCTTTCATAGGTGTTAACCATCATGGACAATCAATACTTTTTGGAGTATGTTTGATTTCAAGCGAAGATACTGATACATTTGTTTGATTATTTGAGACTTGGTTGAAATGTATAGATGACAGAACTCCAAATGCTGTCATCACTGACCAAGATAGGGCCATGAAAAATGTCATAGCAATAGTCTTCCCGAAGACCCGACACATGTATTGTTTATGGCATATTATGCGAAAACTATCAGATAAGTTGGGTTCTCATTCTAAATATAATGATGGTTTGAAGAGTGCACTGAACAAATGTATTTATGATTGCCAAACTTATGAAGAGTTTGAAAAATCTTGGGAGGTGTTGCTTAATACATATAATTTGCAGGAGAATGCATGGCTTCAAAGTCTATATAGTGAGAGAATGCATTGGGTTCCTGTATATTTAAAAGATACATTTTGGGCTGGAATGAGTATAACTCAAAGGAGTGAAAGCGTGAATGCATTTTTTGATGGTTTTGTGCATTCGGGAACCAGGTTAAAAGAGTTCGTTAATCAGTTTGACAATGCAATGAGGAAGAGAGAAGAGAATGAGATGGCAGCGGACTTTCATTCATTCAATTGTACAATCCCATGTATAACCCATTTACCCGTAGAGAAGCAATTTCAATAATTGTATACTAATTCTAAATTTAAGGAGGTACAATCCAAAGTGATGGAGATTATCTATTCTCATTGTATTCTCATCAAGACAGAATGGACAATTTCGACATATCAAATGAATGACCAGTTGCAAGTTGAAGGGTCCATTAAAAGAGTTACATACCAGGCATACTTTAATGAAGATGAGTGTGAGGCGAACTGCATGTGTGGATTATTTCAGACGAGATGCATTTTATGTAGGCACATTGTCGCTATTTTCTTAGTAAATGATGTTCGATCGGTGCTTTCAAAGTACATTATGGACAGGTGGAGGAAAGACATTAAGCGTAGGTATGCTCTCATTTGAAGCAGTTATGATGATTTGAGTAGTAAACTAGCTGCTGAAAGGTATTCTAATTTGATTAAGTTATGATACGAAGTCGCCACAAATGCAGCTGAAAGCGATCATGATTCAATAAATATGACACATAAGTTGTTAGCTATGAATTTGAGTTACATAAAAACCAAGGCACAGACTGTACTTGTGAATACTAGTAATGAGGTCAATGATGTTGAAATGGAAAGTTCGAAAAAGGTATTAAGTCCTCGCATTGTTAGAAGTAAATGGAAGCCTCCATCGAAGAGGATGGCACCTACAATAGAGAATGTTATGGGGAAGCCACAAACTAAACGTAAACAGTCTGAGACCGGTGTCAAAAGAAAGAGGAAAAATATATTTAATTTGTTTGTCATACTTATGCAAAGTTGTTTCCTACATCTATTTAATTTAATTATGTATGATTGAAATATAGGCAAGTCAACTTCCGGATGAGGTCTTGAGTGGAGCTCCAACAACAGATGCCCATCTAATAAAACAATTCTGTGAACGCAAAGACTCCCCAGCTATTCGATTTTGGTTCAGAAGTTGAAAATATTTACATGTTCTTCACTTTGAAATTAGATAAATTCTGTGAAAAATGGACGAAATTGAGATTTCAATGTAACCTTGAATCAGAGATTCAGAATAGGGATAATTTCAACGTAATTTTCTCAAATATAAAGCAAACTCGAATTCATATAGGAAAAAAATTTAACAAGAAAACAAATCTTCCTCCTTTTCAAACACTCCGATGGATTAAAAACCATCTGCTTTCAAGAAAATTTTTCGGCATTGTTTCGTCTTTAATCACTCTAATCTATCCAACTTCGTCTTCTATATACCACCGGCTCTTGTAACCGTGAGGAATTCGGCAGCCAATATATGTTTAAAAAAAATGAAAATGAAAACAAAACACAACGAAAATGAAGGGAAAATTGTTGAAGAAGGAAGCTGGATATTGCGTCGTTTGGAAGAAGGGAAGAAAAGCTCTGCTCTGCTCAATCTCTGAACTAGAAGAAGAGATTTCACCGCCTAGGTCTGGGAACTGGAGATCGTGTCGTCCAGGTTTGGGAAGAAAAACTCATCTCGATCTCGAGTCTGGGAAGAAAAACTCAGCACTCTCGCACTACGTGACTCTGTCTCCATTCAAGCCAGCCCTCAGATTCTCGAGTTATAGGTACAAATTGCAATAGTCCATTATCAAAAAGATCATTTTTTTTGTAGATTAGAGATGCCCTGTCATGCTAAAGGGATTGAAATGGTTGAAGACCAAAAATCACTGGAGTGAAGTGAATCTTCTTGAAATGAAATGGAGGGTACGAACAGCAAACTGGAGTGAAATCGCTGGAGGGAAAATGATTGAAGACGCAGGATCGCTGGCAGAGTGAAATTGTTGAAGACAAAGAGAAGATGAAGGAGGATGAAGAGACGAAGCCTGGAGGAGTGAGTTTCGAAACAGAGAGAATGAGTGAAAGAAAAGGGTCCGTTTCGTTCAAAACGAGTTGTTTCACTTGCCATGGGGCACGGGTTCCCCGCGGTTACCCAAGGCGGTTGCATATAGACTTTTACATATATATATATATATATATATATAAATATATATATATATATATTTATGTTCCAATTTCCAAATCTGCTTGGCTGGTAGTAGCCCAATATATACCAGTACTCATGTTATTATAACTTCAGTTCTCCTACGTACGTGGTTCTTTCTTGCTGAAGGAGAGATATGCACGATTGGCCGGAAATTCTTACTTTCATTCATAATAATGTGGTGACCAAATTCAACTGAGAGCTAACTAGAAATATGCATGACATGATGTAATTAAGCTTCGGACAACTGATGAACCAAACCAATTTCTGATTTAAACCAACACATAGCTAGCAATCAACCACAAATTCCACAGCTTAATTAACTAGATATAAAATTCATTGATACGTCAAAACATTAACTATACTTTAGATCACCAAAATCCCACAACCCACTTCATATAGTAATTAATTGGTACGAAGCTAATTATATATTATGTTTTATGATTTAATTTAAAACTCCACTCCTTCAATCAAGAGCTAGGTCGGCATTTTAATTTGGAGATTGGTGTGTCATGTGGATTTGTCTCGCATTGGCCTTACTGATCTCTTGATGCATGTGTAGCATTTTCCCTTTTACTTTTTTCTACGTACCGGCATGTTACAACATGAATAAGGCCTCGTTTGTTTTCCTTTCAGAATTTTACCATGTATAAGTAAGTTTGCGAATCAATCTACATATTAATGTTGTTGTATTTATATTCTAAATTCAAATTAACACTGTTTTCAATAAAATCTACTTTCTGACCAATCATATTGAATGGGTGCACGTATTAGTGCGCATAATCGCTTACAATTAGAATTTTCCTTTCAGAAAACATCTCATCTCATCTAATCATTACAACTTTCCAAATTTCCAATACAATACATAATAAAATAAACAATTTAACTTTTTCAAATCTCAAAACAAAAATAATATTAAAAAATATATTCTAACAATACTTTATTTAACTTTTTAACTTTAATCTCAACTCATCTCACCTTATCTCATTTCATCTATAAAAATATTACTGAGGTAAAAATCCTGTCACATCAACTTACATTAAAAGTATTTATATTTTAACTCTTTTATAAATATAACGGGTCTCGTGATAATTGATGATCTTGTGTAATACACAATATTTGTAAACAGCATAAAAATTTAATAATGTCACTCACCATCTCGACATTAAATTATTGGAAGCCATTTATTATATCTCACTTGTTGAAGAATCATTTGATGTCAAATAAAAAGAAATTAAGAGAATGATAATAAAAAGATCACTACTACTCTACCCTTCTAAATATACCGCTCAAAATTATCATTAATGTATTTGTGTGTATTTTTTTTTAAATAAACGTACCGTTCAAAGTTATCACTAGTGTATTTATTTATTTATTTCTTTAATATACATAAGCAGTAAATTTAAGATGTACATTTGGAAGGGGGAAACATAGTATTTTACTAATAAAAATATGATAAATAGTTTTTTGTTTTAATATGATACACATGTATATAGAACGTAAATTGCCCGAATCTTAACTGTGCATATCTGCACTTTTTGGGGGTGTCTTGGGAATTCTCTATGGGCCCATGACTTATATTCCGAGAAAAAAAAGAAAGTCCTTAGAAAGAGCTATAAATAAAGTGCGGGATTACGGCTTTCTCGGTTCTCCAATCGGTTCTCCAATCCCGCTAGGGTTTCCGTCTGCAGCTTGTTCGTATCCGCCCCGACCTCCCGCAGCGAAAATGGTGAATGAATCCTCCATCCAAATATCTCCCTCAACCTCTATATCTCTTATCTTTCGCGCTAATATATTATGGTTTCTCTGTAGCCGTCGCACAAGACCTTCATGATCAAGAAGAAGCTAGCCAAGAAGATGAGGCAGAACCGACCCATTCCCCACTGGATCCGTATGCGGACCGACAACACAATCAGGTTCCGTATATCTTACCATATTTTTTAGTTCCCTTGTTTTTTTTTTTTTTTGTAATTTTGAAATATAGGTAGGTAAAACTTCAATTTTTGCTGATACGGTGTCTGCATTTTTGGTTCTGTTCAGATACAACGCAAAGCGCAGGCATTGGCGCCGCACCAAGCTCGGGTTCTAAGGTGGATGAGCCTGGCCTATTTTTAGCTTTCTTTTTAGCATTTTAGTTTACTTTGATAAGACTTCAAAAAGAACATTTTTGGATTCATCGGTTGCATAACTCAGTACAAGAAATCATGGCTTTTCAAAATCGTCGCAAAAATTTCCAATAAATTGCCGTACTTGTCCATTTTCTTCGATTTTTCGTTCGTTGCACGTTCGAAGAAATGAAAGTGTCATTTCTGAGCTAAAGCAGCGATAGACAAAAATCGTCGGAAAAATTATATATTCTCGGCGATTTTTGTCCGTTCTCAAAAATCGACAGTCTTTTCATTTACATTTAAATCGTTTAGAAAAATCAATTGCAACTATATATATCGATGCAATAGGTAAATAAATCGCCGCAAATAAGTATTTCCACCGATATTTATTTTCGTTGCTAGTTATGGGAACCATAAGGATTTTTGGTAACCAACATTATTCGCCGAAACAGATTTACTAACCTATAAACATAATCTTAAACCAAGACTTTTTGTAAGCAACTACCTAAGGTTTGAACTCCAACTACACATTCTGTAAGCAATAAATTAAGAGTGCGTTTGAATGTTGAAGTGAGTTGAGTTGAGTTGAGTTGATAAAATATTATTAGAATATTATTTTTTATTATTATTATTTTAGGATTTGAAAAAGTTGAATTGTTTATTATATTTTGTGTTGAGATTTAAAAAATTTGTAATGACGAGTTGAGATGAGTTGTGTTTTCAAACGAAGCCTAAAACCAAGATTACAAAACATCTGGGTTAATAATCATTGCCATTTTCTGTGAGAAAACAAGAGCAAAAGCATAAGCATTTAAAGAAGTTGTTATCTACCATATAGGCAGCATGCCCGATGGAGTCAGATAAATACATAAGATCGAGAAATTACCTGGTGACTACTCATTTCATCAAGGCGAATCTGTGCATATATGCTTTATCTTTTGCCAAAGCAGTGATATAACTAAGAAGTATACGAGACACTCTTGAGTTTAGAGAGTTCAAGTTCCCAAAAATCAGAAATAATGATATTTATTATGCAACTAGTACTCAAAAAAGCGATAAATTTAACCAAAATTTTTAAAATCGTTATCTAACAATCACTACAACAACAAAGATATTCAAATAGAGATTAACAAAAGCATAACAGCAACAGCCTACAACGTGGTTTTTATATTTGTGGGGGGAAGGTCCAAAAGCAGTAAACTCCAAAGCTTATGCAACTTCATCTTGCAGGGAACACTGTTTTTCCAGGCCAGTTAACCAACCGTCTCTCTCCAACTCCAATGAATTAGATAGGCTGATTACAGATCTCTAAAAATTAATAGTCACAACAGAACATGCAAATTTGGGCACCCTTAAGATGCACTCTCTAAAAAGTTTATGTCTAGAGCTTTCTATGTCAGTAGACCCCAGAAAGGATGTAAGCTTAAATGAGTGAATGGTTTTCCATCATTTTTCAAGTACTTATGATGCAAATCCTTGTATATTTTCATTTTTGAAACAAAATGAATGTTTTCTCTTAATCCATCATAGCATAACTACCACAGTTCAACAAAACGCAGAAGATTATTCCAGAGATACCTCCTTCAAAATTAGAATGAAGTCTGATGCACTGAGAACTCCAACGAACTGACTCTTGCAAAAATCGCAGAGAAGAGCCACAGAGAGTACCTGGAAGTAGTTTCTCAAATGTCATCTTTTTAATATGCCATTTGAGAAATAAGTTTTACACTTTTCTTCTGTCTTTATATTCCATAGTTTAATTCATTGTTCAAGTAATCTAAGCATAAGATTTGGATCTTTATAGCAGAGGACTGGGTTATAAAGTTTCAGTTTTTGTTGTGTTGAGATTGTGAATTTGGCTTATTGAATTACTAAAACACACAACATCCTTACCATACTATGCACAAAAGTCTAATATTGCACCAAATAGTTAGGTCAAATGTACACAACTTTGACAATTTACATAACAATATATATATATATATATATATAGTTAGGTCAAATGTATTACTCACTGCCATTACAGCCTGCGAAGGAGGAGTTGGCCTAAAAACACATATTGAACTTTACTTTAACAAATTAGAAGTATATTAAAGCAAAAAAAATAAGCAAGCAAAAACTGCACCATAATTGGCAACACGTCTGAATTCAATACAAAAAGCAGCTAGAAGTGAGAAATGTTCAAAATCAAACTATCAGTTTGAACTCATTTTTATTATCAAGCAAAAGCAAATCAAAATACTACCCTACATGAAATCAAGCAAAGTACCCTAAAATCTGTTACATCTTTGTTATAATGATCAGCAACAAGGACAAATGTCAAAGCAAACATCAATGGTCCCAATGATACCTAATACTGGAAAGACTCATGAATCAACCAGAGAGTTCAACATAATCTCTTCATCAACAATTCTGCTTAAACAGCAACAACACACCTAATTAAGTGATAAACACTAAAAACAGTCTCAAATCTACAAACAAGTTTTTATCTTACTCTCGCCCATCTAAATATCAACTTACAAACTATGTTTCACAATTATTACCAAATATTGTCAACCCGATGCATGCATCTTTTACTCTTATGTTTCAAAATTTCAACTTTCATAGTTGTTAATCAATTAGAATAAAGGGCAGCTGCGAATGTTATCCATCCATATGTTATTCTATAGAAGGATGTATTTATTTCTCAGCAATTCTTGAACCCATTGTTTGGCTCCAGTGAATGTATCCTGAAGCCAATGCATCATATAAATCATTACGACTCAAAAAAATATTGCAAAGATAGGATAAAGGAATCTAGTGTAACAGAGTACTGGATTAAAAGGATAAAAAAACATGGCAGTCCTTTATTAAACATGACGGATTATGATCTGTCTTTGACCATACTTATAACGCCCCAAACCCGGGTGGTTTGGAGAATTACTACCTGTCACTTATAAACACATTTCCCAATACAACTAAAATAAATCTCCAACAACAAAACTTTATTATCAAAACTCAAACTCAAGTCTTCTATATAAACACATTGAAAACTCCATAAAGTTATGATTGTCACAGAACAAAAATAAACTAAGGAGTCCACAATCTCCTGGAAGTCATAACAAGCCAAGCTGATAACTTAACAAGTCTTACTAAACCCAAGATAAAATTAAATCTAAGAGACATTAAATATGAAAGACATCAGAATTCATTCTCTTAACATTCCCTCCTCAGCTTAATCATGCTCACCAAACTAATCCCGATCCTCAGTTGGACTATCCACATCATCTGAAAATATTATGAAGAAAGGGAGGTGAGTTATCAACAATTCAGTAAGCAGGAGACATATGCTAGTGTGCAAACATGAGCATTTACAAAGTACAATATGCAGAACAAAATATTTTACAGAGTTATCATGCATAACAAAACATATTTTTTCAAAAATAACAGATCGATGGTTTTAAGACAAGTAAAACTCGTAATACTTTGGCATAACATAAACTGAGTATTATCATCATATCAAAACAGAGCATCACACAGAGCAGAGACCATGTTTCACCCCCGTGGTAGGGTTGTGCTAACCCCGGTGGCCAAACCAGGCAGAGACAGAGGTGAAATCTTTTATTTATTCTTCTCGGAGTCCTGAGTGTGCACATAGGAAAGACCACGATAAAATCAATTTGTTTCCAAAGTGGGTGCACTCAGAGACAGAAAAGTTGGTACCAACCCAAACAGAGCAGAGCATAACAGAGCAAAGCATAACAGAGCAGCAGAGACAGAGTCAGATACAAAAACCAATACACCATGCCAAATGTTTTCAAATGTTATATCAAAATGATACAGAGTACCAAAACAGAATCAGACAGTTTACACACACTGAAAACAAAAGCCAAAACATATTTCTAAATAAATGCACAACTTTTCAAATTCTCAATATCGCTCCTCTTTCAGATTTCAGAAACCACATGACAGAATTTAGCTCATGTCTACACAATGCATGTTAGAACATATTTTTCTTTTTTCACACAGATTTCATGAATAATGCAAATAAGCGACCGAGGTTGATCTTTGTTTTCCCAACTTTCCATTACATCACAAAATATGTAAGTTTTAATAAAGTCAACCTCAATCTTATTAACTTGTATAAAACTTAACATAGGAATCCCACTTACCTGACTCCTGCAGCGTATTATCTATGTCTTGAAATCGACCTCTAAAAATCTCGTCACCTATTGATAGAAACAAAATATATATACTGAGTATTAAACGACAATTGACATAACGTCCATCTAATAATTAAAACCCCTAATCCCAACCCATAATATAGCAAAAAGAACTCACTAATACGACCATATAGCAATCTGGACAGCCCGCATTTCAACCCAAAATTCCATATTCTAATTTTAATATTTACCAAAACACCCACCAAAGTCAACGTCAAACACAAATAATCAAAATATCAACCCCACTTTAATGGCCCCTAACTCCAAGCAATCATCACAACTCAACCAAAACTACAACAACAATGTAACTCCAAATAATTTAACCTCCACTCCAAACGGTCGTATAGAAACCCGAACAGTACAAAAATAGCCCCTAATCAATGCCAAGTATCACTTGGTAACTGCTTGACCAACCTAAAATAATCCACAATTCCAAGACCATTCCAACACAAAGTGTTTGTTTACTCACAAAAATGCCCGAGAACTCACGAACTACACTTTCAAATATTTCATTGAAGTAAAATAAACTGACTTGAAGTGAAAGTGTGTGTGCGTGCGTATGAGACCGAGAACGAGAATGGCTTACCAGTGAAAATTAGATTCTCTCGTAATGGCTTCACTGGTTACACGAAAAGCCAAAACCGAAGACCCACGAACCAGAAACCATAAGCAACAACAAAGTCTGCAAGTGATGAAACAGAGAGGGTCGGCTGAGAGGGTTGAGTTTAGGGTCTAACAAAAAGAATAAAAGAGAGGGGGAAAGAGATACCTGTAGGCAGAAAAATCACCAAGTGGAAAGAGGGAGAGCCACGTCTGAAGAGAGAAAAATCCAATTGTAGAAAACAGAGGTACGCGAGTGGGAGAGAGACGCACAAACTCTGCAAAAATGGATGGATGCGTGAGGGAAAAACCGAATGGGAGAAATGTGTAGGAAAATTAGGGCATGACTTTTGGACTCACCAACAGACTCAACGAAGAGAAGAGAGGGACTCGGGAAGGGGGAGTGGGTTACGGGAAAGAGAGGGACACGGAGAAAAACTAGAAGAAACAGAAAGAGAAAGAGGGGGAGAAAGATTCAGGGAGCTGAGGAAGAGGGAAATTTACTCCCAAAATGGTGCCGTTCGCACTCCTCCAAGGAAATGGGCTGGGCTCTCGAGCACGATTCGGGGCTTCACCAATAAGAAGAAAGAAAAAAAAACTGGGCCTTACAATACTCATGAGATGTCATTAATACCAAATTATAAAAGTGTGTATGTATCTTTTCAGAGTACTATGCTTTTATTTTACGTTACTCTCTTTTATTTATGCCGAAGAAATACCGTATTAAAAAAAAAAAGGTTTGGAGGTTATAAAAATTCTCGGCCTAAACATTATCTACACGTACACAAATTAACGAAAAAAAAAAAAAAGCCATAGAGGGAGGAAGTTCTATGCATTGCGAAAACAAAGGCAACCCAAGGCATCTAATTTAAACAAGTGTTGAGACAACTGTGATCCAGAGATTAGTGAGTCAATATATGTAGAAAAACTGGAGTTTAAACAAATAATGACCGTGGAGATTGGTGAGCCACGAAAGGTCACACCAACAAAGCTGTTCCGAAGATTAAATGCAGTCGGTTCATATAGTTTTCCCTTTTTCTATCAATATCATTTACATACTGTTTCTTTCTGATTTTTCTATTATTTTTTGTTTTAATGATTTTTTTATTATTTTATTTTATTTCTATTTAAACTCCTTCAATTCTTGTTTAATATAAAGTTCTTCATTGGGATGTTACTGTAAGGCTGTATTTGATTCGGGTCGAGCTAGTTTTTGATTTGTCGAGTTCGGCTTGACTCAAAATATTCGAACTCGAGATTTCTTTTTATTCTTTGTTCGAGCTCGACTCGATAAGCTAAACTCTCAACTCGACCTCAAATTCATCCCACAAACGAGTTCGAGTCGAATCGAGTCGAGCTCGAGCTCTAATTGTTTATTTTTTAATTTTTTGAATAAGATTTAATAATTAATAAATTAAATAAAGAAAAAAATAAAATATCTAATATTGAATTTATATAACTAACAAGTAGAATTTCTATTGAATTATAAAATTTAAAAATAATTAATATTTAACTAGTTGATATTTATCTAAAATAGCAATATATTATATGCCTACATATATATATATTATTAATACATACACTTAATATGATAGAATATATCTATTTCATATATAGTTCCCACATACTAATATATGAAATTATTAAATTTTATCGACTAATTATTATACAAATTATAAAATATACCTATAAAGTATATTCACTATATAGATATAAGTAATTAGATTACATATTATATATTTAATTATAAAAGTGTTATGCTTATATTATTAGCTAATACATATATATGTATATATACATAAGTGTATGTATATATTTATTAGTATATGAATGAGTTTTAATCAAATCGAGCTAACAAGTCGACTCGAGCATAAATGAGCGAGCCTTAAAGAGCCTTAGTTGAGTTGAGTCGAGTTTTTTCGGGTATGTGTCGTTTACAAATCGAGTGGATATCTGCTTTCACGAATGAGTTTTTTTTTTCACGAGTCGAGTTCGATTCGAGTTTAATTGAGCGAATACTGAGCGGGCTATCGAGCAGACTGGTTCATTTATAGCCCTAGATGTTAGCAAAATCTATATATAGGGAATGCACGTGTAGAGAATTATATGTTGGGGACTGAGTTTAATTTGAAGTATTTTATCTAAATATAGGGAAAAGAATAATGGGAATGATCGAGCTGGTAAATGCTGAGAGTGGTCTAACCTTATATGTATATATACATATGCAACTTCCTTCCCTCGCTTTTCCCTCTCCAACGTTCATTATAAAGCAAATCCTCCTTTAGTTTGTTACTCATCTCTATCTCTTGCAACAAGTCTCTCTCATTCATCCTGTTTCTGATCTTTGTCTGATCTCTTGCTTTCTCCTTTCTCTATCTTTCTGATCTCCCTCCCAACTCTTTGTTTGGATGGAGGACGAGGAGGCCTAGGTCTCTCTAGAGAAAGTAGAGAGCAGGCCAGGATATTTCCTTGAAAAGAAAATAAGAAAAGAGGATCACCATCGATATTCTTTCTTCAACTACCAATTGTGATCTTCTTGGTTCTTTAGCTAGCTTTCACTATGGCCTCCGGATCAAACATCTCCTTGGAAGATGTGAAGAACGAAAACGTTGATCTTGTAAGCAAAATAACCTTTTCTTCTCTCATTACTATTGGCCTTTTCCTTTGAATATGGTCCCCTTTTTTGTTGGATATTGTTTTATGTATGAATAATTAAAAACCCTGTGGCTTAAATATGTCAAATGAATGGTCTTTGCTTTTAATGTTTTATCAGCCACCAATAGCTTTCATACATTCCAATGTGTAATTATATATATATATATATATATATATATATATATATATATTTTTTTTATTCATCAATGGTTTTATTAGTTTCTAGTTTTTTTTTATTCCCTCTACTTTTACGTTTTTTTTTTTTAAAATTCATAGAATTAACTAATCTCATAAAACCAGTTTTATAAGAGATGATTATTCATTCTTTATAAACATGCACAAGACCTTATTTACAGGCAATGTGAGATTATTCCTCAATACCCTCCCTCACGTGCAAGCCAGTATTTTTCCTGATTCTTATCACAGGATAAGTAGTGTGGGCCCCATTCATCCTGTGTCAGACTCTGATACCATGAAGAAATTCATGTGCCTAACTCATCTCATTAAATCAGTTCTATAAGAGAAGATTGTTCATTTCTTATAAACATGCAAAAAACTTTATCCATAGACAATATAAGATTATTTTTCAACACCTTTTTATTTTTATGAAAATATTTTTGGACGAGATGAACTTGGAAAATGTGGCAGGTTTATGAGAATTTTAATATTATTTCACTTTTTGGACATGTGATTTTATTTATTTTTGAAGTTAATGATATTAATAAGTTGTTAATTTCATGGATTTTGTGTGTGTAGGAGCGAATCCCGGTCGAAGAAGTTTTCGAGCAGCTAAAATGTACAAGAGACGGTTTGACAACAGAAGAAGGACAGAAGAGGGTCCAAATCTTTGGCCCAAACAAGCTTGAAGAGAAAAAAGAGAGTAAGCTTCTCAAGTTCTTAGGCTTCATGTGGAACCCCTATCATGGGTCATGGAGTCTGCTGCTATCATGGCCATAGCTTTGGCCAATGGAGGGGTAATACTCACGAATTTCTCTCGCTCTCTTTCTCTCTCTCTCACTCTCTCTCACTCATAATCATGGACAATACTTTGAACAATTCAGGGAAAGCCACCGGATTGGCAAGACTTTATTGGTATTGTTGTGTTGCTTATTATCAACTCAACTATCAGCTTCATTGAAGAAAACAATGCAGGCAATGCCGCAGCTGCTCTGATGGCAGGCCTTGCTCCCAAAACCAAGGTACATATACATGTCCATCCATAGATATATATGCCCACTACTTGCTGCTTCATTTAATGTTAAGATGATATAGAAACGATTATTTTGTGTTTATCTACAAACTACTCAATTTATAGGTGTTGAGAGATGGAAAGTGGACTGAGCAAGATGCAGCAATACTAGTACCAGGAGATCTTATCAGCATCAAGTTGGGAGATATCGTCCCAGCTGATGCCCGTCTCTTGGAGGGTGATCCGCTCAAAATCGACCAGTCTTCTCTCACTGGTGAATCCCTACCGGTAACCAGGAACCCAGGAGATGAGGTTTTCTCAGGTTCTACCTGCAAACAAGGTGAGATTGAGGCTATTGTTATTGCCACCGGCGTCCATACCTTCTTTGGGAAGGCCGCTCACCTTGTGGACAGCACCAACCAAGTTGGTCACTTCCAAAAGGTATACTAGCTAATAGTAATGCACGATACAATTTCTGAATATTTTTCTTTTTTAGTTAATATTTTGGGTGTTTGTTTATTTGATCAGGTGTTGACAGCCATTGGTAACTTCTGTATTTGCTCCATTGCAATCGGCATGGTTATTGAGATTATAGTGATATACTTGATCCAACACAGGCCATACAGAGAGGGTATTGACAACCTGTTGGTGCTACTCATTGGAGGCATTCCAATTGCCATGCCAACAGTCTTGTCCGTGACCATGGCTATTGGGTCTCATCGCCTGTCACAACAAGGTGCCATCACTAAGAGGATGACGGCCATTGAGGAGATGGCAGGGATGGATGTCCTCTGCAGTGACAAGACAGGGACTCTCACTCTCAACAAGCTCACTGTTGATAAGAGCCTGATTGAGGTTGGTGACTTGAGAAGGCCAAACAGTATCATTTACCAATGGAAAAAAATAGTATTCGACATGCTTTAATCGTATTGCTTAACATTGGTATGTTTCTAACCACAGGTGTTTCCAAAAGACGTAGATAAGGATACTTTAGTCCTACTTGCTGCTAGGGCTTCCCGGGTTGAAAACCAAGATGCCATTGATGCTTCGATTGTTGGCATGTTGGGCGACCCTAAGGAGGTACAAGATTCTATCCTCTTTTTGGCGGATGCATTTGATGCTGATTTACTTCCTATTCGTTTATATTTATTAACAATGGACTTTGCAGGCAAGAGCAGGAATCACTGAGGTGCATTTCTTGCCTTTCAATCCTGTGGACAAGCGCACTGCAATCACCTATATTGACCATGATGGAAACTGGCACCGATGCAGCAAAGGTGCTCCTGAGCAAGTAGAGAACCCCACCTTAAATCATTATAGCATTTCAATTCAAATATTCAATAAACTCCATTAGAAAAACTATTTCTTCCAGTTCAAGTATGATTTCTGACTATTTTACTTGTGTATCAGATTATTGAGCTTTGTGAGCTAAAAGCGGATGTGAAGAAGAAGGCACATGACGTCATTGACAATTTTGCTGAACGAGGTCTTCGTTCCTTGGGAGTTGCTCGACAGGTAGATTAATTAATTAAAAGTGTCCAACTTTTTGGATTTTGACTTGCACGAGTAAAATATCTTAGCTGAATTGAATTGGGCTATGCCCTCTCCATTTCAGACTGTTCCAGAGAAGACCAAGGAGAGCGCTGGAGGTCCTTGGGAGTTCTTGGGTCTCTTGCCCCTCTTTGACCCTCCAAGGCATGATAGTGCAGAGACTATCCGCCGGGCACTTGAGCTTGGTGTCAACGTTAAGATGATCACTGGTGACCAGCTTGCGATCGGAAAAGAGACCGGCCGAAGGCTTGGCATGGGCACCAACATGTATCCATCTTCCTCTCTTCTTGGCCAAAGCAAGGATGAGTCCATTGCCTCTATTCCTATTGATGAGCTCATTGAAAAGGCTGATGGGTTTGCCGGGGTCTTCCCTGGTAATAAAATTATCCTTTAACCTCTCTAGAGAACAATAGAGATATTTCATTGCCTACTACTATTAACAAATTCAAATTTGGGGCATACAGAGCACAAGTATGAGATTGTTAAGAAGCTTCAGGAAAGGAAGCACATTTGTGGGATGACCGGAGATGGTGTCAATGATGCCCCAGCACTCAAGAAGGCAGACATTGGTATTGCAGTGGCTGATGCTACCGATGCAGCCAGGAGTGCATCAGACATTGTCTTGACAGAGCCAGGTTTGAGTGTGATCGTGAGTGCTGTATTGACAAGCAGGGCCATCTTCCAAAGGATGAAGAACTACACAATTTATGCTGTTTCTATCACAATACGTATCGTATTGGGATTCATGCTTGTTGCTCTCATATGGGAATTTGACTTCTCTCCTTTTATGGTTCTCATCATTGCAATCTTGAATGATGGAACCATCATGACCATCTCTAAGGACAGAGTGAAGCCATCTCCTGTGCCTGACTCATGGAAGCTCAAGGAAATCTTTGCCACTGGGATTATCCTCGGGACCTACATGGCCATCATGACTGTGGTGTTTTTTCATCTAGCACATGACACAGACTTCTTCTCAGTAAGTGGATCACACTAAATTCTCTGGAGAGTGAAAAACTACTTTTATATCAATATAATTGTATATAGAAAATGGATGCTAAGAATTTAACCATTGTAGAAAACTTTTGGCGTGAGGCATATTGCTGATAGCCCGGAAGAACTTAACTCAGCCATCTACCTTCAAGTGAGCATTATTAGTCAAGCACTCATCTTTGTAACCCGATCAAGGAGCTGGTCCTTTGTGGAACGCCCTGGTTTCTTACTTGTTGCTGCCTTCATTGCAGCACAGTTGGTTAGTATTTTTATTTGTTACCGTGTGGAATCTACTCTTACCATTTGCTTGTGCATGATTACTCTTATCTTGTCCTAATTTTCCCACCTGTTCAAATAAGGTGGCCACTGCTATCGCTGTGTATGCACACTGGGGCTTTGCTAGGATCCATGGCATTGGATGGGGATGGGCAGGAGTGATCTGGATCTACAGCATCATTACATATATCCCGCTTGATATCCTCAAGTTCATCATCCGCTATGGATTGGCCGGAAAGGCCTGGGATAACATGCTCCAAAACAAGGTTCTTAACTACTCAACTCTATAATACTACGAAAGTCTACACGTTCTGCCAATGAATAATAGTATTCAATTTAGTTGTTTTTCATGGTCTAGAAAAATAATTGCAATTTCTTTGTTTATGTATATGATGAAAAGACTGCTTTCACAACAAAAAAAGATTATGGAAAGGGTGAGAGGGAGGCACAATGGGCAACTGCTCAACGTACACTTCATGGTCTCCAACGTCCTGAACAACTTTTCAATGACAAGAGCAGCTACAGCGAGTTGTCCGAGATTGCTGAGCAGGCCAAGAGACGAGCTGAAGTTTCCAGGTACTTTGCAAAACCAGCACCATTTTTAAGTCATCCCTGATTACATACGTGAAGTAGTACTTAAGAAGTCGAAACCCCCATGCCTAAACTACAAGAAACACCGTCCAAATTAAACTCGTCTTAATCTACAGGCTGAGGGAGCTACACACTCTCAAGGGGCACGTTGATTCGGTTGTGAAGCTGAAGGGCCTAGACATTGAAACGATCCAACAACACTACACGGTTTAAAAACACATTGTGAAAGATTGAACAAGCCCGACTTGTGGAGCAAGTCATGTGTGTAAGCTATTAAGGAAGATGGAGACCGATGGTGAAAGAAGCTGTTTGTAATCTTCTTTCCTTTTCTTTTATTAATTTTTATTGATCTATTTGCCATTTCTCATCAAAAGATTTTTAGGCTTTAGGCTTACATACAAAATATAATAATCCAGCTTTGTAGTCAATACGAAAATATAGAGAGATTGTGGTTTTCTTCTTCTTCTTCTTCTTCTTCTTTTCCTTTATGTTGGAGAAAAATTAATGTATTGTACTCTGCATCTTGTGGGTATGTCATCCACAAAACAAACCCTTTTCCTGAAATAAGCAGCAGAATATGTTGCTCCCCATAATAACCATCAATTATCTATCTATTGAAGAGTTTTGCTAGCTTTTGTTGAGCCATGCCATCAATGCATGTACTCAATGACCATACATCCAAAATCATTTGAAAGGTAAAGTAAATAATTTTAGACAATTTCGTTTTCTTTAATAAAATATTATTGAAAATTAACATGAACTACTCTTTTTTTTTTTTTATACACATCTTTTTTTTTTATACACATCACGCGAGTATGCGACTGGTCTGTTTGTTATGAAAAAAAATATTCGTAATTTTAAATTGTACGATCGTCGTATAATTATTTTATAAAAAGTAATAAAACATAAATTTACATTAAAAAAATTTTAATAATAAATTCTATTTTTTTTAAAACAATTATATTAAATCACGTCAACGCATTTGCTCATAAATGTTATTATTTAAACTTAACATTTATCCCTCCGCCATCACTCTCGCGTTCTCTCTCTATCGCTCTCTCCCCCTCTCTCGCGCGCGCGCTCTTTCCCCCTTGAGTTCTCTCTCTCTCTATCTCGCTCTCTCTCTCTCTAAGTCTCTGTTGATCTCCCCGTTCCGGTATTAGTTTCCTGGGTGACGAATGAAGGCCGCCGGAGCCAGCGCGCCGCCCAGCCACCAAGGTAATGTCTCGGCTTTTCTCTCTCTTTCTCCCCGTCCGATCTCGTTATCCCCGTCCGATTTCTCTCTCTCTCTCTCCGTGTGGTCCCTGACCATCTCGAACTCGGTTTTAACCTCTTTTTCAATGCCACAGGGAAACTCGAACGTCCCTAGACTCGACCTCGCTCCCGAATTCGACGGATCCACTGCAACGAGTTTTGGTTAAGGTACCCTCTAGTGTTACTCTTGTAATCGCAGTGTCGCACTGTAATTTCCATGAATTGTACGTTTGGTGCCCACTGGAAGTTGGGTTGTCTCTGTTTGTATGCTGGAAATTGCAGGTTGAGTGATTTCATGGTTGCTTTGTGTTCGGAGAGTCCCCTGTTTGTGCAATCGTGAGTGGAGGAGGGGATGGACGTAAAATGTGGGTTGGCGTTCTGATGTATCGGGAGTAAGATTGTAAATGGTAATATACGTTGTGGTGAATTTTAAGCGAATCCAAGGAATTTGGGTTAATCTATTGATGAAGTAGCGAGTTTTGGGCATTGTGCCCGGGTCATTAGAAACCCAAGGCACCATGTTGGACTATTTTGGTTGATGGGCTGTTTATGGGCTCATATTGAGCTATAGTCGGACTTTAGAATTTTGTTAGTTAGAATGGCGTTTTGTTGGAATGAGTTACTAATATATTAGTGGTATTTTTTGGATTAGGTCATTACACTACTATTGTTCGAGTTCAAACCTTAGGTAGTAGATTGCAAAAGTCAGGTAAGCAGCGCTCTTATGCTAGATTTTTTCGAAAACTGATTGAGGTTAATTTTGTGAAAAACCTGCATATTTCGTTATGAAAACAGTCTCGGTTATTTTATGCACTAGTCTTTGTATCTGAACTTTGAAATCTGACATTTTATCATGCTTGTGTTAACATGAGCAATTTTTTTACCATGTTCCTCTATTGCCTAAAATGTAAATAATGAAATCTAAAGTTTTTATCTGCTTATATAATATTTATATGCTCAGTACTTGTTCGAATATGACATTGCATCTAAAAATTTTTAGGTATACAATTTTGTTCTACTATGGTTACGGGCATTACCACGGGAGATAATAGTGGCCTTTGATTTCTGACCTTGTCATGGGTGTAAAATGGTGGCCTCTGATGTTTGACCTTGCCACAGTTGTAAAATGGTGGCCTCTGTTCTAAGTGCAATCACTTTGGTGACAAAGTGATTTATGTTCTTCTTAGCTATCCACAGGATACATAACCCTGCCATGGGGTTAAACATGGCCTCTGTATTTGTTTCTGATGTTGTTTCAGTACGCTTGTGCGTAAGGTCTTTTGTATACATTATTATTGTAATGAAATGCTTCTGAAAATGCCATTGCCATGTATTTTAGAATTGTCTTTTTTTGCATTTTGTAACTGGCTCATGCTTACACATAAGTATAGGTTTGTTGCTTATTGAGTCAGTGGAAGCACCGCTTTATCTCTATCATCTTTTTTAGATGATTGATGGTTGTGACAATTGGAATAGATGATACGTGACAGGAATATAGGAGAAAGGTGAGATAAGTGCAAAGTGTCATAAGTGGATCTGTATGACTTAAAAGAAAGTTTGCCAATGT
Source organism: Juglans microcarpa x Juglans regia (assembly GCF_004785595.1). Classification (NCBI taxonomy): domain Eukaryota; kingdom Viridiplantae; phylum Streptophyta; class Magnoliopsida; order Fagales; family Juglandaceae; genus Juglans; species Juglans microcarpa x Juglans regia. The sequence continues at coordinate 19,452,952 of NC_054609.1, forward strand.
TTAGTTTATCCTACTTAGAAGAATTTTTTAGACACTAGATATTGGAGGACTTTTTGCATTTAAGTTTTTATTATTGTGGATTTCAGGTTAAAGGGATCACCCCCAGGTATAAGGTGTGACACTACATGCCCATATTCCAAAAGTACCCAATACTTATTCCTTACCTAGAGCCTTGGAATAATAAATGCTCATACTAATTTTGTTAGACATATCTTGGATATGATATAACTTCGTGTATCGTCTACTGGTAGTATACCTCCTCATTGTATGCTTGAACAGAATGCCATATCACAAATAAAAGGTTATCATTATTGCAGGCAAATCGAATGCTAAATGGGGGAACCAAAAAGGCACAGAATACTCATGGTCTCTGATTTTTTCTATCCCAACTTTGGTGGTGTGGAGAATCACATATACTATCTGTCACAATGCCTACTGAAGCTTGGCCACAAGGTCAGGGAGTGTCATTTTATTTGTTGGCTCTACTCCTTCCTCCTCCCGTGGCCATTGGTGACAAAGACTTTCTTTTACCCTGTTGTGCAGGTGGTAGTTATGACTCACGCCTATGGAAATCGTTCTGGGGTGAGATATATGACTGGTGGCCTGAAAGTATACTATGTACCATGGAAACCATTTCTTATGCAGAATACATTACCGACCTTCTATGGGACACTTCCAATTATAAGGACTATCCTTATTCGAGAAAAAATATCACTAGTTCATGGACATCAAGCCTTTTCAACTCTTTGTCATGAAGCTTTGATGCATTCTCGCACCATGGGCTGCAGGGTTGTATTTACTGATCATTCACTCTATGGTTTTGGTGATGTTGGAAGCATCCACATGAACAAGGTATTGCAGTTTACTTTAGCAGATGTAAGTCAGGCCATTTGTGTTTCTCATACAAGCAAAGAAAACACTGTGCTACGTTCAGGTCTACCACCAGAAAAGGTCTTTGTTATACCTAATGCTGTTGACACTGCTATGTTCAAGCCTGCCCTGGAGCGGCCTAGTGATAACGAAATTGTTATAGTTGTGATTAGTAGATTGGTTTATCGGAAGGGTGCTGATTTGCTTGTTGAAGTCATTCCAGAAGTTTGCCGTTTATATCCTAATGTGAGTTACCTAGCGTTTGTTATTGGATTTCAATTCAGATTTGTTGGCTTATATACTTGGTTTCATTTTATTCATTGATATGGGAATTGCATGAACTGTGCACTGATTCCATGCCCACTGTAAGTATTGGATCCTTGCTTCTCTATTAGCAATTTATAAAGTCAATAAGAGATTGTAGAGTCAGTATCACTTGATTGGGTGAAATATGACTGCTCAAATTCTTCACTCATGCCCGTGAGCTGGATATTTCCATGCACCATAGCTCTGTAAATTAGCAATTCTGTGTAGGAAGAATGCCTAACAACTTTTTGATAGCAAGTTTCAAAGATCATACCTTGGATTCATTAAATCAACATATATTTGATGTGCCCTATCTATAACTAGTTTGTATACATTATTTTATCCTCAATGAACTCATTAAGAGATATATATTAAGGGTTCACCCTGTAATGGGTTGGGGGTGTTCATTTTACAGGATTAGGGATTTTATTCAATTGTTGGGTTATATGAAAAGGAGATTGCCTTTTGTTGAAATTTGAATTCTGTATTAAGGTCCGTTTCATTGTTGGAGGAGATGGACCCAAAAGGGTGCGGTTAGAACAGATGAGAGAGAAGCATTCTCTTCAAGATCGAGTTGAAATGTTGGGTGCTGTACCCCATGCTCAAGTACGGTCTGTCTTGATTTCTGGCCATATATTCTTAAACAGGTAGTTATTCTTAGAAGTTCTTCCCATATTAATTTATTTTTACATTAAGAAGTATACTCAATTTTGTAGCTAGAGATAGTTACTTGAAATTATGGTTGTTTGTAAAGCCAAAATATCTGCTCATTCTATAGTTGGATATAATGATTGCAAATTTTTTAAATTAATTTTTCTAATAAAACTTAACAATTGTAGAAAGTGAGAAATAAGAGTATCTCTGACCCTGCACAAATGAGTATAATAACATTGTTACTGAATTTGTAACAGGTAAGTCTGTTGCATGCTATTTTTAATTTGTTGCCCAGGTTTCCCTTCCAAGTTCCACATATACTTTTCAGAATGTTAAAATTGTGATCTCTTTCAGATGAACAATGTATGGGAGGAACCATCTCATTTCATAAGTACATTTCAATCTTAGGCCTTGTTTGTTTTTAGAAACCATCTCATCTCATCTCATCTAATCATTACAACTTTCCCAAATTCCCACACAAAATAAAATAAACAATTCAACTTTTTCAAATCTCAAAACAAAAATTATATTAAAAAATTCTATTCTAACAATATTTTAGTCAACTTTCAACTTTCATCTCATCTCATTTGTGTAAACAAACGAGGCCTAATGTTTTTAATATTCCTCAGCCAACCATTCATCAATGAGACCATGCCATGTTGCATTTGGAATTGTGGACACTTGTGCTGGAGTAGAAAAAGGTAGCATAAAATCTGCTCTTGAAAGTAGTCAGAAAGAGCAAGTTTTTATTATACATAGCAGCTAAAGATAGATGAGCCATCCATCTTCCCATGTCAAAGGAACAAAATAGTGCATGAGCCAACACTCCCATGTAGAGGTCTGCGGTGCTGATCCTTATTGCAAGGTGATTTTTTTTTGGATCCGTGATGGCTGCTTCATACCTGATGGAATCCTAAACGGCCTTGTTGGTGTCTCCTCAATCATGGTGAAGACTCTCAGAGTTGTTCTTTCAGAGTCCCATCACTTATTTACTTGGAAGCTGTCCGGAGAGAATTCCAAAATGTCTGCCAACTCTTTTAGTGCCAACTCTTTAAAAGTTTATAAAAGAGGCCATAAAAGGTTAATTCATGTCAAATAAATTGCTGAAATGTACAAAAAATAAATGATATAGTTAATTCCTTGCTAAAAATTAAAGGAACAGTGACACAAGATGAACCTTTATCTCTACTTGATTTGCTTGATAGACTAATGAGGCTTCCCCTTTCATTTTCCCCAAGGTTCAACTTTAAGTTGTTTGTGAACCACCAATTCTTGAGATGAGCCACAAAAATCTGTAAATAAGTCTTGGATAATGGATGATACTTTTCCTCTGTTTAGCTCTGTATATGATACACGTATAACCATTGACTGGATGCTCAAGTGTTTGGCTACCAAGAATGTTTGGAAATATTTGAGAATCATGAGAATTTGTTTGAGATCAGGTTTTGGGAAATGAGAGAGAAAAAGTAGAGTAAAAATATTTTTTAAAATACGTATTGTATTGGAGTTTGTGAAAATGAATAGATAAGGTTAAAATGTTGTTTGAATATAATTTTTTAATATTATTTTTGTTTTGAAGTTTGTAAAAGTTGTATTGAGTTGTGTTTGAGTAATGATTAGGTAATGATTATTTCATTTAAAATTTGAGATAGGAAAGTATTTTGTGTTTGAATGATGTTTAGGAATGAAGTTATGACAAATTTGTGTTACCCAAACATGCCATTTTTGCAAATTTTGAGAACACATGGTCTATTTGTCTGGTCTGATTTTTTCCCTTTTTGCAGTTCTTTAACAGAAGCTTTTTGCATAGCCATATTAGAAGCTGCTAGTTGTGGATTATTAACAGTTAGCACACGTGTCGGAGGGGTTCCAGAGGCATGTATAATGAGATGCTTCTCCTGTGCTTGGTTGATATTATAAATACTTCACTCTCTTGTAAACGACGTCTTTATTAGAATAGTTGAGTTCCTGCACACTTTAATTTAGCTTAAACCCTTCTGTCTTCATAGGTTCTACCGGATGACATGGTTGTGCTTGCAGAGCCAGATCCTAGTGATATGGTACTAGCAATCAAGAAGGCGATATCTATACTTCCCACGATTGACCCACAAGTAATGCACAATCGTGTGAGTGCATTATTTAAATGCTCTTTGGTCTTTCTGAAAAACTTTACTTGTACAGTGGCCAATTTGTTCATTTTGCTTCTTCATTTTCTTATAGATGAAGAAGCTCTATAATTGGCATGATGTTGCGAAACGGACAGAGATTGTCTATGACCGTGCCCTGAAATGCTCAAATCAAAGTCTTCTAGAACGGCTCTCACGGTATGATGTTAACAGTATTTCATTTGAATGGATGCTCAAGCGCTCTGTTAAAGCAACTAGTTGTTAAAACACATTGGCTAATTTATGTGGTCGTTGATGGCCTTAATTTGTTTGCTAGGTACCTCTCATGTGGAGCTTGGGCAGGCAAGCTGTTTTGCATGGTTGTGGTGATTGATTTTTTATTATTCCGATTACTGCAACTATGGCAGGTACGTAACATAATGTTTCTTCATGTATTCTTTCCCTTGCTGCATTATCTTCCTTTGCATACTGTATTCATCTCCCATTCTTATTCCATAAGCCTGCAGAGGATATCGAGGTGGTACCTGATATTCTTCTGTCCCAAGATGAAGATAAGAGGGATGCTGCCAAACTTGAGTCTTCAACAATGACCAATGCTTGAAATGCTTTTATTTTGAGATGTTTGGTTGTTTTGCATTCCTGTACTGATAAGGTGATTTGGTATCAAAGTATAAACTCCATCCTGCATGTAATTAATACTAACCCAGATTTCTAACCACCAAATTGAAAAGATGATTGTTTTTTTATCATATTATTTTGCACTAGAGATTGATATTGACCTCTACTTGGATAAGAGGGTGGTGATTGGAAGTTGTACAGTCAGTTTGGATGTTATTTTTATTTGATCTTGGTAGAGTTTTGTTTTTTGGGATTGGGATGAGGAACTCAGATGGTTTGGTTTTTTCAACTAGGTCTTGAGTCATATTCAAGAGTGTGTAGATTCCAAACCGTAACTGGAAGACATGGCAATAAGAAGTCATTGAATCATAGTCATTTGGACCGAGTCGAATATTTCTAACAAAGTCTAATATTTCTAGCACTTTAATATTACAAACATATCGGTTTAGTCTAGTCGGGGTGAACCGAATCATTGATTGTTTCCGTTCTTAACGTCGGAGGACCGACGATTGACCTGTTTTGTCAGAAAAAACAGACTGATACTGTCCTAGTTTCATACCACCCATATTCTGTTCCGATTATAATATTGAAGAAAAAATTGCAAAAAATAAAATTAAAACAGAATTTTTCGATTATCTTTGGGGTGTAAGCGTGAGTGATTACAGGGTTTTTAACTGTTCTGCTATCAGGATCAGAGCTTTTCGTGCCATTCCTTTCATGTAGACCTTTTGTTGTTTTGCTCAAAGCTTATAAAGTATCCCTATCAGCCTAAAAAGTTCGATGAATAGTCTAATTTGCTTGTTTGTCCACTCCTGGGAATAATGTTATTGTGCATCATGACTCTCGAAATGGACCTCCGGCAACAACTTCAACCTCTGATGTATAGCCTCCTACAGTTCAATCCATTTATCAGTTGAACGGAATGTAACCTGAACTGAGATTTCCATGGGAATTTGAAAAGATGAGTCATTCTGAAGAGACAAGTCTCCTTGGAGTTTAATTGAAAAAGTTAAATTGTTTGGGAGTGGAAAATCCTTCGAAACTATCCTGGTATAAAATAAGTGAAAACATTCATTAAAAATAAATAAATAAATAAAATACGTCCCCCACAACGGCCAACACCAAGAGGATTGCTGAAGGGTACCAACCTTATAGGCCACTATTATACAGCAAAACAGTTGTAATATTTATGACAAAAAGGCAAGCTATATAGGGACCAAAATCAAATACCTACGCACAGACACTCTTATCAGCTAACTATTTGCATATTAGTAATTTTGCTTTAATATGGTAATATGTAACAAACAGAAATCATAGCCTCCCTGATTGAGAGGTGATCATGTTATTGTCTTGTGGCTTCAACCCTGACAACAGCTTCAGTGCATCTTCCATGGATGGCCGATCACATGTCCTGCTCCTTGTACAGAGAAAAGCAACTTCAAGAATCAATTTGATCTCCTCTCGCACAGTGATATTGTTGGAATCAACTTCATTCTCATTGTAAATTTCTCTCAAAAGAACCTCCCTTGGCTTCTTGTGGAAGCTTGTTCCTGTATTTGTCGACTTGCCATTGGTTAAAATTTCCAGAATGATATCTCCGAAGTTGTAAACGTCCATGTAAAGCTCCTCTTTAATGGCTGCACTATTGAACTCACCTGTCCAAACATAAGTGAACATACCTTAAGCTTAATTTCTAGCTATTGAATAGAGACTATGAGAATACTGTAAATGAAGCAAACAGAGGCCAAGAGAGAAATATATCAGACTGGAATGAATCTCTTCCACATGCCTTTATTGTCTCTGTAGGCAAAAATCGACTGGTTTTGATGTTATATTCGAAAATAGTATAAGTAATTTGCTATTCTCGATTGTATTCTGTGATTGCCAAGGAATAATATTCTTGACACTCCACTAATTATATGTATAAAGCATATATACATGTCGTTCAGACATTCTCCTTAATCTTTGAATGTTTGGCGAAAGCTCTAATTTGTTTGTTTGACACAAAGGACTAAGCTGTTTATAGACAAGAATCCTCAGATCAGCCTACATGATGTACTAGATGAAAGAACAATGCGTACCTGTTTCCTTGTTGGAGACTGCTGGAGATGAACCTTTATTCAACTGTAGCAGATATTTGAACCCAAATTCTGCCAGATGGGGTTCAGAGTTTTCGTCAAACACTATGCTACTCGACTTCAGGTCTCCATGAGGAATTGATGGATAACAGTCATGATGAAGGAAGCAAAGTCCCTTTGCAATCCCAACTATAATTTTGTACTTGGCTGTCCAGTCTCTTTTCGTTCTTATTTTCTCAGCTAAATTCCCATTTGGCAAGTAATCGTACAATACATAAGCCAAATGCTTATTATAGCAAAATCCCAGCAATCTAGTCAAATTCTTGTGCCTCGCATTTCCCATTCGTGTTATGAGCTCTGACATTTCCCTCATTCTCTTAGCTTCCCATTCGATTTTCCTCACCAGAACTGTTATACCTGTAGGCAGGACTGCTTTGCATGCTGAAGCTGAAGGTGCTTGCACTGTTTCTTTGGATTCTGTAGAACTGAAGCTCCTCAAAACATCGTTTGCTGTGAATCGAGGGAGTCCAGGAAACGAGACAATCTTCCACTGGCCTTTAAATCCTCGCTGGAGATAAACTATACCAAGAGCCGATGCTGCAATGAATATAACCACCCCTGCACACAGTAGCAAGACCCAAATAATCTTACCTGTGCCTTTGGTTCCCAAAATTGCCATTGAACCAGCACATGGTCGGAGGGGTGCTCCACAGAGCTGTGGATTTCCAGCAAATGCACTGCTACCCATTGATCTAAATAGCTTTTCGGAGGGAATGGAACCAGAGATTTCATTGAAAGACACATTCAGAAGTACCAAGCTTGAAGAACTGCCGAACTTTACAGGTATTGGGCCATTGAAACTATTGTGTGATAGGTCTAGGACACCAAGAGCAGGAAGACTTGCAAGCTCTTCAGGTATCTGGCCTGACAAATTATTGTTTCCTAAATCCATCCTCTCTAGGGCCCGGCAATTAGAAACACTTTTCGGGACATTTCCTGATAAATTGTTCATGTTCAGTTCGACAACAGAAATTGATTTGCAAGCTTGGAATGCAGGAAGATTGCCTGAGATACTACAAGAGGACGCTGAAAAGTTTTGAAGATGTGGCAAGGACCATAATTGTGAAGGGATTACGCCTCCCAATTCTGGGTTGTTGGAAATATTGAGATATTGAAGCTTGGAAGCCTGGGATATATCTGCGGGAATCCCTCCTGTAAACTTGTTCATCGACAAGTCCACATAAGTGATATCGGAAAGATAGCTGAATCTTAAAGGGATCTCACCTGAGAACGAATTATCTTCAAGTCGAAGACGAACAAGTGAATAACAATTTGAAAGTGATTGTGAGAGACTGCCAGTAAATTTATTCGAAAACAAGATCAACTTCGACAGCATGTCTCCTGAACATATATCAGGAGGAACGCTACCTATGAAATTGTTTGTGGAAACATCCACCCATTGGAGTTTGGAGTGTCTGCCCAAGCTCTGTGGAAGTGGCCCAGAGAAGAAATTGTTCCATATAAGAAGAGTCTCGAGTGATGGGAGTTCTGCAATGCCTTCAGGGACAGTGTCATTCATCTCGTTGTACATAAGACTGAGCAGTTTCAGGTTCTTCAACTCTGCAAAGCTCTCTGGTATAGGCCCAGAAATTTGGTTATCGGAAAGATCCAAGCTTGTGAGAGGCATGATTCTACTGAACTCCCATGGTATCAGTCCAGTTAGCTGATTTCGGAAGAGAAAAAGTGAATGCAGCTTGGTGAGATTGGAGAGTTGCTCTGGTATTGGGCCAGAGAGGTTTGCACCGGCAATATCAAGATACCGAAGCTCGCTCATGTTGCCCAATTGCCATGGAATACTTCCTTCGTAAGTGTTGTAGCCAATCTCCATATGGGTCACTGTTTTGAGTTTACCCAGTTCTGGTGGTATATTGCCACCGAGAGAATTTCCTGCCAGGTGAAGAAACTCAAGGCTCTTGAAAGAACCATATTCTGATGGGATCGGCCCCTTGAAATAACTTCCAGCCAAATTAAGAACCTTGAGATAGTCAAGCTGCGAAGTTTCAACAGGCAATGGCCCTGAAAAGCTGTTGCTGAAGGCATCAAACACAGCCAAGTTCCGGAGACCAGATATTCCACCAGGAAAGTGACCAGAAAAGTTGTTTCTCCTGATATCTAAGCTTCTTAGGCTGGTGAGGTTGAAAATTTCTGCAGGAAGCTGCCCAGAGAAAGAGTTGTGGCTGAGGTTGAGATCAACAAGCTCAGTGAAGACATCAAAATGCTTCCCTGACATCACACCAGCAAGATTCTTCATAGACAGGTCGAGACCAATAACAAAGGTATTGTTCTTGTTGCAAGTGATGCCAGACCAAGAACATGCAGATATTTCTCCAGGTACCGAGTTCCCTCCAGAAGGCAAAAGCCAGTCATTCAAACTGTGATAGTCATCTACGAGCTCAGATTTTAAACTCAGAAGGGCCTCCGAGTAGGGATCAATGCCTGAGACCACTACAATGAACATGGAAGCAAGGAAAAGAAAGCACTGGAAAATCTCCATTGGAACTCGCAGTGCATTGGAGGGACAATTGTAAACCCACCAGCAAAGAAAATTGTGTCAGTTTATAATAAGAAGACTGATATTTGTTTCATCGGTAAAAAATACATTGGGACTAGAGAAAGTAAGTTCAACTGTGCATAATAAGAGGAGGGAGAATCAGTGATACGAGACTATTATTACTGGATTGCTTTTAGGGGCAAGAGGGGGACCTATGTGTGTTTGTTTATTCGGATGGTGTTGGCCATTAGGAAATAAAGCTTTCATATCTTGGGGCGGCATCTGTTTTCTTTCTTTTCAATGGAGAGAATCCAATAAGCTAGCAAGCAGCAGTGACTCATTTTGAATTGGTATTTGAACACTGTGGGGCATGAATTAGAATCATCTATATCTTTGTTTTATCTTTTATGAAGTAAAAATAATAAAGCCGTCTTGTGTGGTCATTGTCCTGCATTGAACAGACTGAAGCAAATTGCTGAAAGTTAATTGGAGCATTATGTAAGAAAGGCATATCGAAAACTGAAAATGGGCAGTTGTATATTGGTGATATTGCCATTGGCTTGATCTTTGACCCTTTTTTTTTTATTATTATATTTAATAATTTTTTACCATTTCTTTTCCATGGCAATTATTTCTGCCATCATAATCCATAATGCATGGGGATAAAGATAGAACGTGAAAGGAATATTATGACGTGATTATGTTGCCACTAAAAAGGTTTGGGCATAGTCATGTGGATCGAAGTGTAGACGTGCCCAATTAGGGCTTAATGAAGTAAAGATATTAGGGGTTAGATTCTAAACCCGACATAAACCCTCTCTATATATATTATATGGAACTAGTTAGCTAGGGGCCTTAGAGCGTTTTGTGTATTTTCTTTATTTCTACTGTGATACTCTATATGATAAGGATAATAGTAGGTGATGAATAAGATCACACATTATTTAGAAATGAAAAGTTCTAACTCTTTATAAGATTTCAATAGGGTTCTAATTATATCATTGATTAGTCTTTTTAGAGTATAAACTACGTAGTTTGAGCCTTTCACTGGAATGTTACATCTACCATGATTGTTAAGAAAGAAAAGTTAATAAAAAGAACAAAATCCAACCAATTAGTTCTTGATTTGAAGTTTTTTTTTAAAGGAGATGTTTTATGAATCGACCTATTAATTCATTTTTGTCGTAGGAAACTAATTTGATATTTAACTATATATATATATATATATATATATATATATATTGTTACCGTTTATGCATGCATGGTGTCCATTACATGTGTACATGATCACGTGGAATATAACGCATGCATGCATGGGGATAAATTAAAGAACGTGAAAACTGGAATGTTATTGCATGATTGTGTTACCACTGATAAGACTCAATTGCCTTGGGGAAAACATAGTATATATATTGGAGTACAGGCGTGCATGCCATTGCCATCTAAACGGCTACAAATTAAAAAATCATCCTGCTTTTGCATTAACTACGCTGTAAAGGGATAATCCCATGCATGCATCTTGCAAGCTTGCTTTAAATATTGTTTTAAATTAAAGTAGCATTTATCCCGAGAGCTATGACTTCAAATTTTGATTGAAGTATAAGTAGTGATGCTTTTAACGCATGCAATACCAAAATAGTGATCATATATCATGATGAGTCTGTTCTTAAAAATTAAATTAAATATTGAACTCATTTTTTAATTAAAATAAAAAATCTCATCAAACCCTAGCTAGGTCTATGGAGCGGTTAATTGGCAGATGACATTACAAGAAAACTGTTTATTTGTGATCAACAAAAATGACTATTTTCTATTAAAATGAGCTCATTCTCGTCACAAATAGTCATTCTCATCACAAATAGTCCGTCACACATGCTCATTTTTTTTTATAATGTGAAGATCAGTTGGTCCCTTCTTATTCATAATGGTAGAATATTGATGCAACTATTAATTAATGGAAGGTTCTTAGAGAATTAGTAAATCTGTGTTGGCACAATGCATGCCAACCTCTTCAGGTGCTCTCAGGACTCAATTTAATTCGATCGATGATGCTATTTTTAGTGATGTGCAAAGAGTATTAATTTGATGGTATTTCGCTCCAAATTTGATAATTAATGAAAGATTATATTTGTCTGTAATATTATTCAATATATACAGTACTGTAAGATGGTTGATATTTCAGAAACTAATTGTACTGCATGCACATTATAATAAAGATTTGTCCTACAGTAAAAATATATTTAAATCAAATGAATGAAGAGCAATAGAGAAAAGAAAAGGGCAGGGGTACTTAATATAGATTTTTAATAATGTTATTTAACATCTCAATTTTCATTTTAATTTTTATTATCCTCTTATCATCTTATGATGTAGTATTAGATGATTAAAAATTATTTATTATATTTTACTTATAAATTTATTATCTAATATTATATTATAAGATAATAGAAGATGATATGAATTAAAATGATGAATATATATATATATATATTAATATATGTCAGCATAATATAGACAAGGCATGCATAGTCGACCAGGATGTACCAAGCTTTTGAGGTGACAGTAAGAGGTGCGGGCCGGAAGGACGTGTGTTGGGGATAAAAGCAGTACCCTTTTTCTTGATCTATGATGAGCAACCAACCCTTTTGTGTCCTTCTACTACATAAAACAGGTAACCCCCCTTCTTGACATGTGTGAACTTTGGCAGACTCTCAGTGATTCCTCACACCTGCCAAAAGGGTTGAGAGACTTAAGAATGATGAGATATTGATTTTAATTTTTCGAGGATTTTTTTTAAAAATATTTCTGTGATTTCTGTAAAAAGTTGGTAATAAAATGACATATATTTGCAGAAATTAAAGATACCTAGTCCTTTTAACTTTCTTTTTTTCTTTTTTTGACATTCCTAGTCCTTTAACTTTCATGTAGCTGTATTGTCATCATTATTTAAACTTTAGGTGAGAAAATTATCATTGATTACACACGTGAGACTGTAGGGAACCTTATTGTTGTGTTCAAGGGCCATGGAAAGCAAAGAAAGAAAGGTATATGGGTCGTCAAAAGAACATATTAATCACATCGGAGTCAATATATCTTTAAAAAAAAACCCCATATATTAAGTGCGGTGCATAGAATTCATAATTGATGTGCTGAAGTTTCAATTTCTTTAATTTTTTTTTATTATTACAAAAAAGTATATTTATTAAATGTGAATCGGGGTATAAAATATGGAGAGACTCAACATTCGTCCTATAACTGTTAAAACAGTGCAAAACAATAGATAAAAAAAAGAAGAGGAAATGAAAATTGAAAAGGTTTTGATGTTTTCATAAGCGCAAAAGATGTCAATATATATATATATATATATATATATATATATTTACTCATATAAGCCCAATATCACTAAAAATCTAATAAAAAATAAGAGAGAATATCCAAAATAACACTACATGCCACCATTCAAATAGTCACTATCTAATCTAATCTAAATCTACCCATCCTCACTTGCAGAATATTAGAGGAAAAATTACTCACAAATACAAGAATCCTGGCCATGAGAAAATAGGAGAAAAATAGTACCATTTGCAAATGGGAGACTTGACCAAGATGGTATCATGATCTTCGACTATCAACCAAACCTATCAATTCTCTTCTCCCAAACAGATCACCTTGGAAAATTGAATCTCTACACCTTACGACAAAGTAAAACATGAGTCAAACCACCATGAAATAAACCTCCAGAATTGAATTAAACATAAAATGTCCCAAAGATCAGTGCAAGAATTCCTCTCACATACAGGCCGCAAACGAGAGTTTCGAAACACATAATCTGGGTGGCTCGGTTCATCATCGTCAATATTAAATAGCAACCTTCCCTCGTTATCTTCTTTTGGGTCCTCCACAGCTTCGCCATCACAACCCAAGCACCCACACCAAATATTGAAGCCAAGAACGGATTCACCTAGGACCATATAATCAAAAACTTCGAAACCTCTTCCTCATAACCTCTAATTTTGGAAGATATAAGCGAATACGGTATTATAGTCAACTTCACTAGAAGCTTAAAATGTGTGTCCTCGTAAGTGAATGTACGTATCTCGCCACACATCTCATCCAAATAAACAAGAAAAGCTGCTTGAGGCCCAATCTTGAATCCTCTCACATTGTATCAATAAATGGATGAAACCTTTTTAATAGGTCATTCACAACAACATTGAAAACGATTCCTAATACAAATGAATACTAGGTGATAAAAAAAAAAAAAAAAAAAAAAGATTGGCCGCCAATAGAAAAACAAAAAAGAAAAGCAGTATTGTTGTGGTATCGAGGCAACGAGTATGTAGTTTGTTTATAGGGAACTGGAAATCCACGACTCTTTCCAAGTCTTGGACGGACTCCAATCCAATTGTTTTGTTTTCTTTTTTATGATTATCTTTGTGTTTGGGTGAGGGAGGGGGAGAGAGGGTGGCATTGGGAGTGGTTGTCGACAAGCAGGGCCTTGAGGGAAGGGTCCTGGTCTTCATTTACGGCCACCTCCTTCATCGTCCCGACGCCACAACAACACTGCTTTTCTTTTTTGTTTTTCTATCAGTGGCCAATCTTTTTTTTATCGCTACGTATTCATTTGTATTAGGAACATGTCAATATTGATTGCTTTGATTGCTTTTGATGTTCTCTTACAAGTTTGCAGTCAACAAAAGGAAATATAGAATATAGCGATATGAAGATAGATAATTAAGCACATAGCATATGAGCTTTATGATATTTTATATTGTGGGTAGAAAGGATTTAATCGATCAATCCCTTGACTCCTCCTAAATCAATACAGGAAATATATATATAATCTGGCTCCTCAAAAGATAGAAAATGGATAGGTTGAATCAGAGAAACTCGTGATGTTTTATGTGAGAAGTAGAAGAGATACCACCTCTTCATAATGACAGTACTGGCCAAAACGGTGAAGGGAGATAGAAGACATATAATTAGTGTGGAGGCAAGAAGCTTGTCCATGTAATTCAAAACTCAACAATATTTTCGTGCTTTGCTTTCATTTAAACTGTGAAAGTTTGGACCATCATGCTCATACGTATATATCTATGCATGGTTTCATGTACGAGAAAACAAAATGCAATAATCAATTTGTTTGTTTCTGATCATCAGTCATCACGAGAGCTGGGAGCTCTGCAGACTCTTCACATTGCTCCCGTGACAATATTACTGCATGCATTCACTGTTCAACATACTCTCTCTCTCTCTCTCTCTCTCTCTCTCTCTCTCTCTCTCATTTATTACCTCCTCAATTGAACAGTCACACTTCTTGGAGATCAGGAGGTTGTTGTTTGGAACTCCGGGGGGAAGAAGATGATAATTTAGTACTGATACCATTTGCAAAGATGCTGAGGCACGTATTAACGTAATATTGCAAAAGGTTCAGTCACAAATGGGATTTTCCATAAGAGTAACAGAATATATAATCAATATAGGACCTAAACATGCTCATACAACACCTTGAAATTCAATCCAATCCTGTTTAGATTATTAACATGATCTCCGGAAGGACAACATTAACCATGTCGATCGTTTTCATGATGTCAATTTTATTTTAAGGAAAGACAATTCTAAGAAGTCAATAGAATGACTTTTTCCTTTTTTGGTTGAGTTAAAAAGGTTAAGAGTCACCTACGTACTCTTCTTATGCATACCATTACGTACTCTATACAAAAGGCAGCACTTGTTGTAAGAGTCCCCATCGTTCTTCATGAAACAACCAAATATTGGATGAATTATATGCAAAGGGGCTCGGTATTTATGTGAACAATCAACATGTAATTTTGTAAAGATTTTTACAGATAATGGCTTCAGTGTTTGTAACAATTCAGTCGAAGTGTTGCGAAGAAAAAGGTAGAAAAAACTCCCCGAGAAAATTTCCCAAAGATGGGTGTGAAACAGACACCGCACCAACCGTGCGGCCAAAGGCAGAGAGGAACACATCTTTTTAGGTAAAAAGAAAGAAGATATCATCCCTTGAATTGGATTCCCCATTAGAGTCAAAAGAGTAGGAGCTTATGCTTGATTTGATATCTGTTAGTGTGATCATCACAAAAAGTACAGCTAAACATATTTAAAAAAAGGCATTCCATAAAGTAAGCAACCACCTCTACTTTCCTTTCCTTTTTTTTTTCATCTCCTTAAAAACAAAGAAAAAACAAATTGTGGGTACCTCCTTTACAATAAAAAAAGACCACTTTGCTAACCTTGAATTAGGAGGAGTTGCTGTGACAAAATGAAGGCAAATTTAGACTCCATCAAAAGAGGGTGAAAAATCTAGTCAAAGTATTTGGCGGTGCAGAAACTAATGAAACACAAATGGGTTTACATTCTACAAACGTAAACATCAATCAAGCTGAGTGGGTGGAGTTAGTAAAGTGATTGAAGGGAGCGACCCACTTTAATGTTTTCTCTTCTTCAAAAATCCTCTTTAGATTACTGTTTTTGTTTGCTTCAATGACAAAAGACCAACAAAGTGAGAACATCATGGTGGTAATCCCAATATATATCATTATCTTTAATTCATAATCTTAATATCGCCATCTTAAGCCCCATTCCATTATCAGCTGAGTCAGTGTTAGTTGATGACTTCACATCTCCACTCCCATTTAATATATTTAATTGAACAAATAAATGTTAGTTTAGATGGTAGATATATACTGGGTGGTGCAAGACAGCTCATGCATTTTTGGGGTGTTTTTTTTTCAGGCTTCAGAAAACTTTTTATTTTATTTTATTTTATTTTGATTTGGGGGAGGGGAGTTTCGAACTCCATTCCTCTATTTTGGAGACTGATGGTTATTCTAAGACGGAGTAACCAGGCCACAGGCCTTTGACTTTAAAAAACTTTAATTAGTTAAATTCTTGTCCACCTCTTCCATCCTAAGTTTGGATATAATAAAAATAAATTCCTTAGGGTTTGCTATTTCCCATTGTTCTTCTCTTGGAAGCCTTGTTCTTTCTTTTGCAAGTTCTATAAATGAACAGGGTTTGTTGACCTTTTGAACAAAATCCATTTCAAATAAAAATCTGAAAAATTGGAGCTATGAAGGCTTTCTGTTCATGTATCAATTATTTTGAAAATGTTCACTCTCTCTCTCTCTCTCTCTTTAATTTTTTGAAGTATGTTCTACATATACTGGAAAACATTGGCAAAAGGACCCCAGTAAATGTAATGGCATAAACCAAGAAGACCAAGATGATTAAAGCATTCTGATAACATGAAAAAAAGGACGATTAAAATATTCTGATATATAGAAACATCAGACCTCCAAATGTACAGCAGAGTCGGGCCTCAGACGATTTATCCGAACGGCACCGAGAATGTACTCAGGCAACTCAGTTTCTTCCTTCGCCTGCAAACAAACAGCTTTCAATATCCAATTGTGTATGAGATGCATGTATGCATGGTTATTAATAAAGAAATCTAGCTTTGGTGTGTCGATCATCACATCCACTGACATCACATGCACTAAGTGGGTCTTGAACAACAACCTCATGCTCTACCCTATTCTTAACCATTGAAGATTTAAAAATGGTACTTCTAGCTGCAACTGTCAACATATGTGACAGCTGAATTGATAAATGATGTAAAAAGGGAGATTGCGAAGAATGATTATCCAAATTTAGTTTCAACCAGTCACCTGAATCACAAACAACACTATCTTAAACAGCACAAACATAATTATGAGAAAATAATTATCCAAATTGATAAATAATCTCACATTTGTACCAGCAGAAGAGCAGTGAATTATAAGAAAATAATTATGTCCAACAATATATTGAAATCACGAAGGTGGAGACCTCTTTTAACATTCCAAGATGAACAACTATTTAAAAAACAATCACAAAGGTACTTATCAAAAGAAAAAAAAAAAAAAACAATCAAAAAGGTACAGACCTCTATTAAAATTGCCAGGTCCACAACTATGCTTGTAACATATCCAAGAACAAGGCTAATGACACTCCTTGCAACTGATGACGAACCAATATCCACATCAATCTGCATTCAGGAACTTTCAGTCATTTGTCAATTTTAGGAACATAAGCAGCAGAACAAGCACAAGAAGTACTGAAGCTTGCATTCAAGCCAATCAATGAATTTCTAATAAAACATTTCTGTGACATGCACTGCAGGAGCTACTATTGATGATGTTACTAGTCAATCTCTCAGCATGTGGTGAGTTATTGGTAAAATAAAATTTCTAAGGGTTTACACTTGTTAGGAAGGGGTCAGAGAAATGCCGATGGAGGATCCCAATGTCAATGGACAGCTTTGCTGTCCATATTTGTTTCCTTATTTATTTCCTTGATTTACTCTTCTGTACAATTAGCATAATATTTGACAGATTGTATAGGGATAGAATTAGCATATACTTATTCCTTTCCATGTATAGAACTCTTTGTACAGTTTATATAATAAACCGAAATCACAAGGCTAAGGGATTCAGCCATTCATACCACATATTTGACTTATTTTGACACCCAACACATTCACACACACCCTCAAACCTAAGTACGAAAAAAGATATGACCAAACCCAAGTTCCCAAGAATTCTTAAAACAGAAATACATTAACTTGTAACCGGGACCTTCTGAGCAATACATAGAAATATATGAGTCCTCAATGGAAACATACAAGGTCACTAAGATATCAGTAGAAAGCAAGAGAAAGGCAGCGTAGCATCAAATACAAGGTCACTATGGATATCTATCTAGCATTACATACAAGGTTACCATATGTGTGTGTGTGTGTATGTGTGTCTCCAAGTGCCATCAGTATGCCTAACACAGAGGCAAGAGAATGGAATAAACACTTTGGAAGTCTTACCTCCAGAAAGTTGTCTTGTCTGGCATATTTGCAGGTTACAGCTTTCCCCAGTAAGCAAGCTTTTGTTCCGACTGCACGCTTCACCATCCAATATCCCTGTACCCCTTGACAAACTATTAGCTGCTCAATGCCATCAAGGGAAAAAATTATACAAGCCATACAGATCAGGGCATTTCATACCTCAACAATACTGGGTATTAGTTTAAGTCTTGCATCCCGAAACATGTCACTTCCATCCACAAATTTTGCCAGCAAAGAACTCTTTTTTACAGGTCTGTCTGCGGCATAGTAAAGGACCAAGCTATAGTTTGGTTTGGCAGGAACCTGGAACAAAGAAATCAAAGATGCATTCTTCTACTTGAAGCTGAACTGAAACTTGAAGCGCCAAAGATCAAAAGAGCCTACAAAATTTATACCTCTATATGCCATTCTAGGAATAACAGAGAGAGAGGCACCCAAGCTAAGAAAAGCTCTACCTCAAATGTACATCTTTATTTGTCCTTTAAACCTAATTTAGCAAATATAAGCAACTGAATAACATGTTTACGTGGATCATTCCTCTATTGCAAGATCACTTCCATGTTCCATTTCATCTTCCATTTTATGCCACATCAGCCCCAATTTTGGTCCAGAACAAGAGTAAAAAAATTCTAGTAAACTCCTCGAGTTCATCAAAGCATCAAAGATGCTCAAATTGTATCTTGTACAAAAATTACTCTAGCGTGAAAATTACATCAAATTAATTATAATTACCACTTCAAAGAACTGCAAAGGATACACAAAGGAGAAAAGGAGACTGGAAAGCATTCATACGCATACCTGGAGATTAATGACAAGAATGAATGGAAGCCTTTTTCCAATTTCTGACTGCAATTGAGAAGCGAGCAATCAGATGCAAAAGAGAACTTTCAGATTAATAACCAAGAATAAGATGCACAAATTCCAAAATCACAATTTCACAAGTCTGAAAGGAAAAGGTTTTTATCCCCAATTTCCCAGGCATTTTTTCAACAGTTCTGTTAGACCCACATGAAAAGTTGTAAATCTATATATCTTTTATGGTTTATAGAGAGAGAGAGAGAGAACTATCAAACAATACAAAATATCAGGATACCCTGAAAATTGAACAATTCATAAGCATAAGTTAGTAGGTGATAATGGCACAAAGTCAGGCATTAGTTTAACATCCACTGCCTTGCAACTGGCTGTATCTGTTTCTCGTTACACCATTTACTTCTGCTGAAAATTGATGAATGGAAGGGACGTGTATTCTTTCATTTGGGAATTTAGGAAAAAAAATTTAGCCTATTACACCAAATATTAACTCAAAATTGAATGAGCTAAGAGCTTTCTGAAAACTGACTACAGATTGGGGAACATGATAATTCCTTAAACACATAAATGCAAAGGATATATATTGGTACTTATTACATACGTACCACAAGAAACTTTAAGGTATCATAACCCAAAATAAGACATATAAGGCCTGTTTGATACATTGGATGACCATTTCACAAGAGTGATGAATAGCTATTACTGACTATGGAAATTGTTGGAACAGAATAGTTAGTTCTGTTCATTAGTTTGGTGATAAAATTGGAATAAAACCCTGAATGTGTATTCCATTGTTTGCAACATTACAATACGCTAGTGAATGAAATGATATTTCAAAACTCTCAAGTTACAGTTTTATGATATTTTTCTTTATTTTTTTTAAACATAAACAATTATGTACAATTTTTTTTTTTTTATGTTGGGGAACCTCTCCAAGGCAGGGCCCTTCGGACCCACCCCGGTCCCGTGCACTGCACCCTCGAAAGTTTTCCTACATAGAACTGGTTAAATCGCTGGTTTTTCACAAGGGGGTGTGGCCCCAAAGAACTGTTTGCACCCATGAGGTGTTGAACCTTGGACCTTGAAAGGAGTGATACCCCAAGACCACGGCCTTCACCACTTGGGCCAACCCCTTGGGGTTAGTTATGTACAATTCAAGCATGGATTCCTGTGATCATAATGCAAGTTTCACCATTTTAATCTTGTGATCATAGAAAAGATTAAAATTAAAAAGAATAAAAAAAAAAACTAGAAACATTAAAAAAAAAAAGAAATAAATAAAAAGTTGAAAGAATTAAAACTATACATTATAAACTAATCTTATTACAAAATTTGTCAAGCCATAGTAGTTGTGTATTCCCTTGGAAAAGTATTTGGAAAGTGAAAGTTCCTTCTAAGGTTGCTTTTTTCTGCTGGGTGGCTACTTTGGGCAAAGTATTGACTACTGATAATCTTAGAAGGAGAGGTATGTTTATCGTGGATTGGTGTGTTATGTGCATAAGGGATGGAGAATCTGTAAATCACCTTTTCCTACACTGCAAAGTGACAAGATTCTTGTGGAACGAGGTTTTGAGTTGGACCGGATTACATTGGGTAATGCCCAGGGAAGTGGTGGATTTATTGGTAGGGTGGAAGGGTGTGAAGGGCTATAAGAAGGCAGCGAGTGTTTGGAAAATGATTAATCCTTGTCTTATGTGGTGCATTTGGCTCAAAAGAAATGGAAAATGCTTCGAAGATAGAGAACGTTCTTTGGGAGATCTTAGGGTTTTTTTCTTGAGTACTTTGAGTTCTTGGGCTAAAGCTTTCGTAATGGTGGATAATTTTCTGCATCTGTTTTAGATTTATGGTGTTAGTTTTCTTTTAGTTTGTGGAAGTTGTAGGCATTTCCTTTGTATACATCCTGTGTACTTGAGCTTATGCCTATTTCTTTGAATAAAACTATTACTTATAAAAAAAAATAATAAACAAAAATAAAAGTCAACAAATAGAAAAAAAAAAACAAGAGGGGTGGGAAGGAGGGGACCTCCCCTACGAGGTGCGCAAGCTGGGAGAGCCTCCACCTCATAACAAAAGCCACCTTGGCCGAGGGCTATCCACCCTCTCAGGTTTGCATGCTGGTGCATTGCTTTTTTTTTTTTTTTTTTCGTGGCGGCTGCTACGGGATGGAGGAAAGGTCCCCACCTTTTTTTTTTTTTCTGAAACATTTTGATTTTTTACATTAGTTTTTTTTTAAAGAAATTTTTGTTTTAAATAGTTTTTTATTTCCTAATAATTCATTTGTGTGCTACTCTCAGTAGGAAGGAGTAGCTATTCCATTCCAGATTCTAATCTGAGTACCAAACATAGCCATCAAGTTAAGGAGGATATCATTAACCTTTACTCGCTCTCCACAAGCACTCCATAAAGACTAGGGAACATAGGTATCACAGAATGTCAATAAGCATTCTGTCAACAAGAATTTTTTTTTTTTATAAGTGCATTCTGTCAACAAGAATAAATGTACTGAAACACTGAAAAGCTTCATCATTTAAGGCTTCACCACTCAACTAATACATCTATTGTTTAAGAGAATATTATAACCTTTGCCAATCAGCTAGGTATACAACATATTAGAGGATGTCAAGAAACAGTATAGTTTGTGCTAACAAATCAGAGCTAGCTACATACATAGTTGTGGGTGCTTAACAAAAGTAAACATGAAGTTAGGATCACAGATTTAACTGTCATATAATATGAAAAGGAACTGACTATGAAAATTATATTTCTACCTGGACAATACACTTAGGATGCAGAGCAATTTTATCTATGGGTTGATCGACTTTGAACCAATCAACAGCTATGAGCTTGAGAAGAGGGTCTCCTCCCATTACCTGAAAAGATTCCATTCAGTACATCCAATACAGAACTCATGTACATAGCATTTCAGCAAGAACGTGGAATGACCTTGCCAAATTGAAGTACAATGTTTGTGTGTGCTTCCAAAGAAGCAATACATAGGACTATTTATTGCGATATTTAGAATGGTTTACAGTGAAACAAATGAATTAAGATATTTAGAATTAATGAGCCATAGAAACACCGAAAATAAATTGAAGAAAAGAACACAAAATTGCTGATTCAAACAAGATATTAAGAATTTTGAAATCACAACAACTAACTATAGAAAAAGGATAAACCAAATGTTTAAAAGATACATAGTACCTAGAATGTAAGCAAGAGTGAAACATATTTCGGGTGACTAAAAAAATACCAGAGTAAGGAAAATTTAAGCATGTAATTCTGTGTTCATATGTTCTAATGTTAATTAAGAATAAAGAACAGTCTGATTTATAAAAATGATAATTATGTTTCAGACCCCCAACAACTTATCACCTCGAACCTGAATTCCATTCACTGCTGCGGAAATTCACATCTTAAAGTTGGCGCTGGACTGAGTCGCTGACCTAGGACAACTGGGCAACTAGTTTATTCACTTAGGTCACATATTCATGCTTATCTTTACACCTCCAGATCATGCACTCTTACTGAGTACCGGCTAAATTCCAAAACAATCTGTGACTGATAATGGACAACAGCAAATAAAAGCTCAAATATATTTGAAGTCAAACATGTGTTCCAACTGAGTAAAACCTACTCCTCTGATACAATTATAGAGAAACTCCAAATGGTTAGAGGCTAGGTAACCAAGGAAACAGAGATTTTTCAATGCCATTTATGTTTATATCTTCATTTGCCAAAACAAATACAGAACACAATAACACAAAGGGACTTATATGGTGCCACAACAGCAAGCAAAACCCACCTTCGAATTATCTTCTAGGTAAGTCTTTCCTCTGATCATAAATCCCATTCCATTGGGAGAAGTCCAACAGTTCGTGTCTGTGTCATCCTTTCCTTTGTGTAATGAACCATGAAATTGAGTGGGATTAATAATAATAGGAGTAGCAGTGAGCTCTAGTTCCTTATTTACATCTGGAGCTGCATTGAGAATGACCAAGTACTTTGGTACTGAGTACTTTGAAATCAAAGGGGGAAATGAAATAACAAATTACAGGTTGCAGTTCATTATAAAAAAATCAAACACAGAATAATCCACGAGCTTTGTTCCTTAAAAAAATAACTTCCTGAAGCACGTGTATTCACTCAGAGGATCTTATTATGCATTAAAATGTAAAATGAAAATGCATACATCTGTCAAACAAACAAGGAACATCATGTCAGAATATTCACTGCTATACCCTTATGACCTCCTTTATAAACTAATATACCCTTATTATAAAGGAAAGAGATATCATTAGAAATGTATTTTAGGTTGGACAGCCTGGTCTAGGACAACCTGAAAAATAAACTTTAGCAATTCTTCTGTTGCAAATATCTTTTGAGGTAAGAACCCAAACAGTTATCAACTTTCATATTAAAAGAATAAAAGACTATTAAAATATACATGTTCTATATTTAATTCTCGCAAACAATAATATAGAGTAGCAAACTGGTTTATGTCTCTTTTCAATTACAGATACTTATAAAGTGGACCTGAAGTTTGCATCAAAGATAAGATCGTGAGGGCCCATGAAACATTCTTCAGCTTTACTTTCATTTCCTGAAACGTTTGAAGACAAACATTATATTCTGGAACATTATTAGTGATAGTTTCTATACATACATGAGTTGCATTAAATCTGATCCTAAAGTTAATATATTTTGCATGTTAAAGAGGCAGAAATGAAAACCTTCTTGTCATTTTCATCATTGCCGCTCTCTTCATCTTCTGAGGATGATGAAGAGTTGGCGGCAATTGCATCATAAAACTCATCTTGCATTTTTGCATCCTCATCTTCACCATTGGGCATAGAAACATTGGAAATGTTTGAATGGTCAACTGTGGTGGCAGATTCATATTTGAGAGCTGGGTTTGCTCCAATGTATTCCTTTAGACCTGACAACCCATTCAATAAAGAAACATAACCAAGAAAAAGAAAACATTTCATCAACAAGCTGCAAAAAACTTTATGGGTTTATAATTACTGTTGATACTTTATATATGTTGTTTTTTTTTTTTTTTTTTTTGATAAGTAAACAAATTATATTGATCAAAGAATAGGCAAAGCCATGTACAGAATTCTAAAAGAGAATTATATATGTTGTTATTATTATTGCGTAGCATCAAAAGACAACTAATATTACTGCTAACATCATGTTCATAGCATCTGAAAATAGTTTTAATCCAAAATAATTGAGAAGGCAATTTGTAAAGAGCCAAGGAAAGCGCTAGCCACATCTGTGCTGTAACTCCAAAAAGACTAGTCAATTTGAAGCTTCCCTATAATTACTCTGAGAAATGATATTTGCCGTCTTGGAGTGTGCAGTCTCCGCATACTTCCTTTGAAAAAGTGGGTAAATTTAGAACACACTTGAAAAAATTATTTTTTTAATGGTGGCCCCCACTTTTTTTCAAATGGAGTACACAGGGACTGCACACTCCAGGATTGTATATAGCATTCCAATTACTTATATAGGTCCAATTTACCTAGTAAATAGCTAATGTGGAATGTAACACTCATGACTACTTTTATAATCTATTCATTCCATTGAGTTAGTTATATTCCCAATATGGGACTATGGTGTTACAAACTCTCTCCCTTTTAATTCTCAACGTCCTCATCGAGGCCATGTGTAGTATTCTAGTATCATATGGCTAGCCTTACTAGGTGGCTCTAACACCATATGTTACAACCCAGAGAAAGCGCTTGCCACATCTGCTCTATAACCCAAAAAGACTTGGTCAATTTGAAACTTCCCATCACATACAAAACCAAGTTTCATCTGAGAAGTAGCTAATGTGAGACTAAACACCCATGACTACCTTTATAACCTACCCACTCTATTGCATTAGTCATATTCCAAGTATGGGACTGCGGTGTTACACAGTCGGAAACATTCTTACCCTGGTCCCAAGGGCCAGAAAAGATTCCAATATTTTGCTTCCTCTCCTTTGTAACCAAAACTTTGATAGACCTCATTCTCTCTTATCCCTTGCTTTTAACACAAGAAGAATAGATTAAATATCGGCTGCCATGGTTTTGTCAGGCTTGTGGATGAGTCATATAAATTTCCTCGATATTGATGGGTGTGAGTAATATAACACGTAATAACCGATATCTATTACGTATGGCCAGTAGTGCATACCTGCCAATACAATTCATTATCCAATAAGCTGTGGCAATTCCAATAATTTATTAGTCCAATATATTTCATAGCTGCGACACCCCATCACCTATTATATTACATCAACTAAGCCAAAATCTACAAAAGTGTAATATATACCAGACATTAGCGCTTGCCCTTGCTGACATTAGCACAAAGGATGCCCCAGCCTAGATCAGCAACCAAAAGTTAGGATTGTAATCTCTAATAAAAAATATAGCTCCATGAGCAATGTCATGATGGGATTCACACTTTTTGTTCCATTTTTCAGGGAGTTCGTCCCCATGATGAATTGTGCTGTTCTTAAATCATTCAACTGATGGATGAAAATGTCCTTCAGGATCTTTTTGTGTTAAAGCTTAGTGAAATAAAAACCACCTTGCAAAAGCTACGCACACAAGTATGTGATACCCCATATGATAAAAATAAAGGTAAGTAGTGTATGGGATCCCACATTACTTGGGAAGGAGAAGTTGCTCTTTATAATGTTCCAATGTGGCTCCAATTGTATCATTGACTAGTCCTTTTGGAGTATAGATCATATGGCTTGGGTCTTTCATTGGAGCGTTACAAATGGTATCAGAATCTATCTCAACCAGAAATGTGGGACTTGAGCTGTGCAACTTACGATGGACTAGCCCAACAAGGATCTCAAGAATTTAAGAGGGGGAGATTGTGATACCCCATATGATAAGGATAATGGTAGGTGGTGTATGTGATCCCAAATTGCTTGGGAAGGAGACGTTGCTCTTTATAGTGTTCCAATGGGGCTCCAATTGTATCATTGACTAGTCCTTTTGGAGTATAGGCCATGTGGCTTGGGCCTTCCATTGGGGCATTTCAAAGTATTTATGCAAATCCTCGTTAGAAGTATGTTAATTGCACTACAAAATGTTTTAAGATCATGCCAATGTAATTTATCACATTTAGCAGTTCCATTACACTGTTGTCCCAAAAACCTCTTAGAACATTGCCCAACAAATATCATTTGGTGTGTTGGTTATTGCTAGTAGAATGTACAGGTGATGAATGTCTTTGTTCACAAGGGTTGAGAAAGAAATAATGGAACTGTAGTTTAAGATAGACTTGGAAGTATTGAGACGAGTGAAGAATCCTCAAAATGTGCTAATATCTCTGACAAGTCAAGCTTTTTTAAAACTGATCATAGACCCAATTGTATGGGACCATATATGCTTAACAGTCTCAAAGATTGCCTGCCTTCAAATCATTCAGATTAAAATAAAGAGAATACCAAGAAAGAGAATACCAAGAACTATTAGAAAACAAACCTGCCACTTGGCATAATAGTGCATAAGGAACACTCTTTTCAAACTTTGAGCAGTTATTTTTCTTCCATCTGAACCAACGCGAAGAATCTATCTCTAACATTTGACTTACAATACATTTTGGAGCATTTGAACCCATGGGTGTGCTTAAACTTCTAATCTCCCAGGTAGATGCTACAATGCAAAACAGAGAAAAAATACAAAGAAGACTAGTTAATTAAGATCCAAGATGTTATAGTTCAAGCCCAATATTCACCAACAAAAAGCAAATGAAACTAAAAAAAACAAATAGGAGAGTTTACAATGCAAAACAAAGGAGAAAAACGAAGAGAAAGACTAGTTAATAAAGGGTTGTCTGTTGTTTAATTGAGATGTCAAAATGTTATATTTCATTCGCAATATTCAACAATGAACAAGAATTTTGAAACGAAAAAAAAAAAACTAATAGGAGAGCTTTCTCAATAAACCATGACCAGCGAAAGCAAGTTGTATCAAAATCCAGCAAAGAAGCTTGCTAGGACAAAAGCACAAAAGGGAAAAATCCAGGTACATGGTAGTTTATAGTGAGACGCAAGGAAAGAGGAAGCACAAAGAAAAAAGAGAAAAAAAACCTCAATCTAGAATAAATCTAAAAGTAATTGGAGAAGTGAGAACTAGAAATCACGGTCATACAGTCAAATAGTGATGTCAGAAATCCATGCTTTGGCAAGTGCAGGGTTCAAACATTAAAACAGAAACCAGTTGAGCATTGTGAAAAATTATGAAAGCATGAAATGCGAGAGAAATATGATTGATTGGTTTGCCTTCAAACTGTTGACCAGTGAAAAGTAGTATACATGCAAGTATATTAACCAAGATGTTCTTTTTATAAGTAAAAGTTTAAGTTTTATTGATATCAAACTAGGCAAAAGCCCAAGTACATATGATGTATACAAGAGAAGACACCTAGTTAAGAAGAAGGGGAAAAAATAGGAACAAGAAATTTGTGAACACTAAGGCCTTGTTTGGTTTCGCAGTTCAAATGAGATGAGATGAGATGTTTTGTTGAAAGTTGAATAAAATATTGTTATAATATTATTTTTTAATATTATTTTTGTTTTGGAATATGAAAAAGTTGACTTGTTTATTATATTTTGTGTCGGAGTTTGAGAAAGTTATAATGGTTATATAAAATGAGATGAGATGAGATAGTTTGGTTTTGTGTAACCAAACCAGCCCAAAGACTATTGAGATCTTTAGCCATTGTCCAAAGAAATAACTTCTTGAAAAAAGGCTTCCAAGCTCCTCCACCGAATGTTCTTTATCTTCAAATGTCCGACCTTTATACTAAGAATCTAATGTTAACATAGTCCCACTGAACGTTCTTTGTCTTCAAATGTTTTTTTATCTTCAAAAGTTCTTCCATTTTCGGTAATGGCTCAAACTCCCTAGCCCCCCATTTTGAAGCAAGGCCTTTATTTACATCTCAATGGCTTGCCTCCAACCAGAGTCAGATAAAGCATCTTGCACTGCCTTTGGGATAGAAACTCGAGAGAGACGTGAATCATATCAGTTCTGTTGTTTAACCAGCACCACCAACTATAACGAAACTGACGGAAGTGATGATAACGACATCGACATCACACCTTAAATATAGTAATATTGGCTTCGTCTACACCAATCACAGGCATAAAGCCTAATGCCTTAGTAGTGTGCAATCACTATCAGGAAAACCAAATAGGGAAAAAAAGAAGCAACAGTAGGGAGAGACAGTGGGAAACAGAGTATGTATTTAAACCATGAATTTTGATACCACGTTGAGAGATTTGTGTATTCTCATGAAAAGAAAGTGGGGCTCAACAGCTTACATTGCCACTCTCAAACTCTTATTGATATACACATATATATCGGTTAAATTCTAGTTAAATAACCAAACTATCCCTACAACGAATTCCCTTACTAACATAGTATTCAACCCCAAACAGACTCTTCTAAGAAGCTGGAAGAAAAAAATTGAATATTGTTGCAAATCCAGCATGCTATCTGTATATCAAAAGCATAAAGGACCAGTACTTGTATAAATTTTTCAGTTAAGATTGAGTGGCAGTGAATCCGTACTGAGTCTGGAATCATAACATTGCAGTTAAACAAGTGCAGATATTATTGAAGTTTTTCAATGAATCAAATTAAATATCTTACGGTTGATTTGTTTACGCCGATAACCAGATCTTAGAGGCTTCTCTTTATGCACTGCTGGAAATTGTAATATAGCTGCATGAACAAATCCGCAGCCTATGTTAATGACGAAGTACAGAGGCAAACAGCATGGTTCCATGTGGTAGAATGCAACAAAAAGTCTCCACAGTTCCTTCTCACATCAGAACCATACTACCATGCATTCTCATGAGATGACATGTTAACTATCCCATAATGAAGGACACAATATACTTATGAACAAAAAAGATGAAGAAGAAGAAGAATGAAGGACACAAAATAGAAGTAGAGTATCAAGGCCAACAGGAGTTTCAAGCATCAGAGATTTTTCCAGTGCCAACTGCTCAACCATACCACTTATATTTTGAAATCTAAAGTACTTACTATACGTTCCATCTTGTCCGCGAAACCATTGCCTAGAGAAGATAAAATCTCTTCTGGAATGCCACCTGCCATGCATATTATATGAAAAGGATGAAAAAATGAATTTCAAAATAAAATAAGTGAAGCAACGGATACTTACTAGCTAATGCATTATGGCTTCCATCAAACATCAAGTATCAGATTGTGGGTAAAAGAGAAAAACATGTAGGCACTATGACTATCAGAACAGAAAGCTTTGGATGTTGATGACTATTGACTGAGAATTGCATAAAAATAAATAATGGTATGAGCCTTGAAGGTGCGGCGGTGGGCATTGAAGGCAGAACAGGGTCATGCGAGCCATCAGAGAAGGCAGATGTGACTTAAAGATTTGGAAATGATTAAGATTCTTTCTTCTTTCATTTTTTTTAAAACATAGGTCAAAGCAGAGAGAAACTTATAAACTATCAAGCCCAAACAAATCACCTTCCTCGGCAACACAATGTGATGTTAGAGTCCATTCAACTAAAACAAGAGAAGAAGTGACAATGGTGCAATGTACAAGGATTTCATGACAACCTAACTAAAATCATGTAATTCAAAGAACATAACAGCTAGATATATCTAATGAGATTACCTTGAATGATATTTTGGATCCAATATCCCATAGAGAACGTCATAGTGCCCATCATAAGAATCTATCAGCTCCAAATCACCTGTCAACGTATCCCACCTGCAAAGATAATTATTTGATATGTTGAAGTTATATAAAATGTGATCGTCGCCCCAAAAACCAATATAAGCAACTTACTCGTATCTCTGATGTCGCTCAATGTTCAAAATCACTTCAAAAACGGTATCTGCAGTTGCATCAACAACACCAACCGACTTCACAAGAACATCTTTACCACTCTACATATAGTGATCAATAATTAATGCATTTCTTGAGGCAAAGAAATATCAGCAAATCTAGTTTCACTTCCCATCATAAACCAAAATAAAATAATACAGAAAAGATTAAGCACATAAAAGTTGCATGAAAAATAATTTCTACAGTTTCAATATGAAGACAATAGGTCAAATTGGAAAAATCAAATAATGATGTGCTTACTAATATGTTAACACATCCTAGAAAAAATTAACACTAGTTTCCTATATTATTGAGAAAATATAAAAATTTTGGATTATCAAGTATTAAACACTTCCAACATTATGAAAAATACCTCAACAAATTCTATTTTATAAAAGAGAAAGATACAACTCATGTAGATGGAGAATTAAACAAAATCTCCATAAGAAATTAACTCGTTAAAATTACTTTTTGGATCTATTCATCAAACTATAATTTCAAAATAATGTGAGCAACTTTCTCTCTCCTAAAATTCTCTCTCTGTACACTTCTTCTCCTCTGTTTTTTGCTGGAAGTCTGAAATGGTGATTATTCCCAGTGGAGATTAGCATGCTGGGGTTTTTTTCGTTACAGTTCCTTTGGTATAACCTCTAGTGAAGCCTTTGTTTAAGCATGAATGCACGAGGTGGTGATAGAATCCAAGTTATTTTTGTTAGTTAAGGAAGGTGGTCTGCTGCGTATAATCGAGAGATGATGGGAGGAGGAATACTTGGTGTTGTTGGGTCCAACTGTAGTGCAGTGGCTTGGAAAAGTGTTGGAGGATAGCATGTGAGGGGGGAAGAAGGATGTGTATTCGGCAACCAGGGATGGATACCATAGCTTCACTGCACATCACTGCTCGAATAGTCGAGGACGTTACTTAGCAGTGTCCGAGTACAATAAGGGGGGGGGGGGGGGGGGGGGGGGAGAAGAAGTTTGTTGTACATTCCAGAAGGGGAGAGAGGGTGGAGATGGAAGAAGATGAGAGATGTTCTGTCGGAGTTAGGCCAAGAGAGGAAGAAAAGGGGCGGCATGCCTGCTAGAGCTCAGTCGTACAAGGGGAGGGGTGAGTCGAGGGCGTTTCCTCGATCATATAGGGAGGTGCTTTCTCCGACGGTGCAGGGCCATGCTTAGAAGGAGGCTAAAGGCGGCGATGGGTACACCAACAGAGGAGACTGGTGGCGTACAGAGCCTTACTATGCATCAAGCCACTCCAATGGCAATAAGACTATTGTGAGTCAAGAGGCCTGGGACGTTCGCAGGCTATTGTTGGAGATGCAGGGACAGATGAGGAAGTTGCAGAAGGATATGGCTGAATTGAAGTCTTGTGTCGGGCTATTTAAGGAAGGAGAAAGACAGGGGGGAAAGGCAGGGGAGAAAGGAAAGGGGAAGTGGGTTGGGCCTGGGCCTAGTAAATTTCATTTTGAAAAGGAAATTAGGTAAAAGGCTGGATCGGTCTAGAGGAAAGTGGGTGGACATGGGCCCTCACAGCCCAGGGCCCAAAAAGGCAGTCCGTCTGGGGGTTGGGCCTGAGCCTAGATCATCCCAGTCCAGGGCTTTTCTGCGCAGCATAGATCCAGCAAGCTCGTTCAGTGGCGAGCTGCCTCCTGTGACCTTGCCATGTCGCTTGGTGACCGAGGAGGCACCGGCGTTGGGGGCACAAACAATGCCGATGGAGGTGGCAAAGACCTCCGATGACATCTCACCGGCACTAGGAGATCAAAACGATCATGGATTTTGGGAAGGGCTTTCTAACGTTGAGGGGCGCTTCTTCTCCGTCAAGGGGTGGCCAGAAATTGTCGATGAGGTCATTCACAATCATGTAGTTGATTTCTTTGAGAAACTTCTTACTGAGCAGGTGGGATGGCGGCCTACACTAGATGGACTTGTCTTTGATTGTGTTGGGCCGAGTGATGTGGTTCAAATGGAGAGGGCTTTTGAGGAGGTTAAGGTTTATGATGTAGTGCAGAAAATGGTCAAAGACAAGGCACCCGGTCCTAATGGGTTCTCGATGGGTTTCTTCCAAGAATGTTGGGATGTGGTTAAGGAAGACTTAATGAAGGTGTTCCAGGAGTTGTTCGAGGCAGGGAAATTTGAGAAAAGTCTCAATACCACCTTTCTAGCATTAATACCTAAAAAGGTGGGGGCTACGGTGATTACGAAGTTCCGGCCTATTAGCCTAGTGAATGGGGTTTACAAGATTATCTCAAAAGTGCTTGCAAACTGTCTTAGCGAGATAATAGGGAAGATTATCACAAACCTCAAAATGCTTTTGTAAAAGGTAGGCAGATTCTTGATGCGGTCCTTATTGCTAATGAATGTCTTGACAGTAGAATGAAGGATGGAACCACAAGGATCTTGTGCAAATTAGATATGGAAAAGGCGTATGATCATATTAATTGGGATTTCCTTCTCTATTTACTTGGGAGATGTGGTTTTGGGGAAAGGTGGAAGACATGGATCCGTTGGTGTATATCTACGGTGAGATTTTCCGTGTTGATAAATGGCAGTCCAGAGGGCTTCTCCAGAGTTCACGTGACTTGAGACAAGGGAATCCATTATCACATTTACTATTTGTTATTGTTATGGAGACGCTAAACAGGATGATTTCGACTTTGGTGGATAATGGTTTTGTAGATGGCTTCCCAATTGGAACCCTGGATAGGGGTATTATTACTATTTCTCATTTGTTGTTTGCAGATGATACGCTTATTTTGTGTGAAGCCGATCAGAATCAGGTGTGAGCATTGAAAGCCTTGTTCTTATGTTTTGAAGCAGTTTCTAGCTTGAAAGT
This sequence comes from Juglans microcarpa x Juglans regia, assembly GCF_004785595.1. Taxonomy (NCBI): domain Eukaryota; kingdom Viridiplantae; phylum Streptophyta; class Magnoliopsida; order Fagales; family Juglandaceae; genus Juglans; species Juglans microcarpa x Juglans regia. Next base: position 19,485,596 of record NC_054609.1, read on the forward strand.
GAACTTTGACAAATCAGAGATGGTGCCAACTGGGGAGGTTCCTAACTTGCGCCAACTGGCTAGAACACTGGGTTGCAAGATTGTTGTGTTGCCCATGACTTATCTAGGACTTCCGTTGGGGATTGCATCAAGAGCGTCCACCGTTTGGGATACGGTGACCGAAAGAATTGAGAGGAAACAGGGAGTGTTGGAAGTTGATGATTTCCACCCCATTAGCCTCACGAGTGGGGTTTACAAAATTATCTCGAAGGTTCTGGCTAATCGATTAAGTGTTGTAATGGAGCAAATCATCTCAAAGTCTCAAAATGCCTTCGTTCAGGGGAGGCAGATACTTGATTCAGTTCTTATTACCAATGAGTGTTTGGATCAGAGGTTAAAGGAGGGTAAATCAGGCATACTTTGTAAGCTTGACATGGAGAAAGCCTATGATCATGTAAATTAGGATTTTCTCCTTTACTTACTTGGGAGATGTGGTTTCGGTAACAGGTGGATATCATGGATTCAATATTGCATAACTACTGTGCGTTTTTCAGTGCTAGCTAATGGTAATCCGATGAGTTTCTTTAATAGTTCCCGCGGATTGAGGCAAGGGGACCCGTTGTCCCCATTTCTATTGTAATTGTTATGGAGCTACTAGGCCGAATGGTGAAAGCAGTTGTAGATGGAGGCTATATAGCGGGTTTTTCGGCAGGCAATGATACTTTTGGTTCTGTCATGATTTCACATCTTTTATTTGCAGATGATACACTTCTCTTTTGTGAAACTGAGGTGGGCGAAATCCAAGCCGTACGGGCACTCTTGTTATGCTTCGAGGCCGTGACGGGTCTCAAGGTAAACTTGGGCAAATCTGAGATGGTGGCAGTGGGTGTGGTGCCCCATATCAGTACACTAGCAAAAATGTTGGGGTGTGAAGTGGGTTCTTTGCCTATGAAATATTTGGGCCTTCCTTTGGGGGCCACTTTCAAAGCTAAAGGTATATGGTAAGGGGTTATTGAGAGAGTGGAAAAACGGTTGGCTGGGTGGAAACGGATGTACTTATCGAAAGGAGGGCGACTCACATTGATCACTAGCACTTTATCTAACCTCCCAACCCATTTTCTATCTCTATTTCCGCTGCCGGCGGGGGTGGCGCATCGAATCGAGAAGTTGTTCCGGGCTTTCTTGTGGGGTGGTCTAGGGGAAGAAACCAAATTCCATCTTGTTAATTGGAATAACGTTTGCTCCCTAGTTTCGAGTGGTGGTTTGGGTGTGCGCAATTTGAGGACTTTCAATAAAGCGCTTTTGGGGAAGTGGCTATGGAGGTATCAAGAAGAAGGGGAGTCTTTGTGGAAAGAAGTTGCAGACTCCAGACATGGAGGTGCTTGGGGGGATGGTGCACTAATGAAGTGAGCGGGGGTATGGGGTGGGTTTGTGTATATATATAAGGGGGGGATGGCAATGCTTTGAAAATAATATTAGATTTGTGGTTGGACAGGGCACTCGCATCAAGTTTGGCAGGATGTCTGGTGTGGAGAGCGTTCTTTGGAGAGGGCCTTCCCAGCTCTCTATAACATTGCGGCTAATAAGGAGGCTTTGATAGTGGATCTGTGTGTGTTTGCCCAAGCCTCTTATCAATGGAATATTTTATTCACTTGGGCTAATCATGATTGGGAGTTGTCTACTGTTTCAGAATTTTTTAGCTTGATATACACTGCAGAAAGATTAACAGCACAGGACGATAGGTTACAATGGAGGTGCAAGGACAGTAAGAAGTTCTTAGTTAAGACATTATAAAATTCTAGCATCACAAGGTAATATACATTTCCCGTGAAAAAGTGTTTGGAGGTCACGCGTACCTTCCAAAGTGGCTTTTTTTGTGTTGACTGCTGCACTTGGAAAAATTCTAACCACGGATAATTTAAGGAAGAGGGGTCTCATTGTGATGGATTGATGTTATTTGTGCAAAAAAAATGGAGAATCAGTGGACCATCAGCTATTGCATTTCGTAGGGTAGATGTTGCGTGGGTTATGCCGGCAAAGGTGGTTGACCAGCTTGCTTGTTGGAAAGGCCTACAAGGTTGTTCCCGAGTAGCAGTAGCTTGGAAGATAATCCTGTTGTGCATTATGTGGTGTATTTGGATGGAAAGGAATGCATGATACTTTGAAAATAGGGAGCGAACAATGGAGGAGCTTCAAAATTTTTTTCTGCACACTTTACTCTTATGGTTCTCAGCCATTGTTCTTAATGGAAATAGTGTACATGAGTTCTTAGCTCTAATTTAGCTTTTTAAGAATGTATTTAGGTGTTTTCTATTGTATACTTCATGTGTACATAGGCCATGCCTATTTTTATTCATATTAATGAAAATTACTTTTTATTGATAAAAAAAAGAAGAAAGAATTGAGAGAAGACTGGCAGGGTGGAAGAGAATGTATTTGTCGAAAGGAGGTAAGATTACTTTGATCAAGAGTACACTCTCTAATCTACGAACCTATTTTTTATCTCTTTTCCCTATACCGGCAGGAGTGGCGGTCCGTATCGAGAAGTTTCAAAGAAATTTCTTGTGGAAAGGAATGGGGGAGGAGTTCAAGTTCCATCTAGTTAAGTGGGAGATGGTGTGTCGTCCTATCTCTAATGGTGGCCTGGGTATAAGAAATTTAAGGATGTTTAATCAGGCGTTACTTGGCAAATGGTTGTGGAGATTTAGCAAGGAACCAAAGGCCTTGTGGAAAATGGTGATTGACCATAAATATGGTGGTTTTTTTTTTTTTGGGGGGGGGGGGGGGGGGGGGGGGGGGGGGGGGGGGGGGGGGGGGGGGGGGGGGGGAGGGGGATGGTGTACTAGAGAAGCTAGAGGGGCTTATGGAGTGGACCTATGGAAACATATAAGAAAAGGGTGGGGGGGTCTTTAATCGACACTCTAGACGTCAGGTGGGTGTAGGAAACATGATTATATTCTGGAGAGATGTTTGGTGTCGTAACATTGCCCTACAAGAGCTATTTCCTTCACTTTTCCAGATTGCAAGTGCCAAAGATATCACAGTGGCAGAAGTTGTGGTGATCTTGGGAGGGCGGATTCATTGGAATATTGACTTTAGTAAGGCGGCATAGGATTGGAAAACGAGCAGTTTTGTAGATTTTTATAGCCTAATATACTCCATACGACCGAACATGCAGCATGAAGATGGTATGTAGTGGATAACTACAAGGTAAGGCATCTTTTCTGTCCGCTCCTTTTATAAGGCTTTAACACAAGAGCTTGATACTCAGTTTCCTTGGAAAAGGCTCTGGAGGCACAAGGCACCCTCTAAAGCCTTTTCTTTTTTTTTTTTTTGTGTGGACAGCTTCATTGGGAAAGATTCTCACTACCGACAACCTGAAGAAAAGGAGGGTAATCATTGCAGATTGGTGCTGCATGTGTAGAAGAGGGGGTGATTGGTGCTGCATGTGTAGAAGAGGGGGTGAGTCGATGGATCATCTTTTTTTACATTGCGAGTTAGCAAAGGAACTCTGGAACGAGGTATTTAGTAGACTAGATCTAGCGTGGGTTATGCCGAAAACCGTGGTGGCAGCGATGGTGTGTTGGACAAACATCAGAGGGATGTAGCAAATCAAAGCGGTTTGAAAGATGATCCCTATATGCATCATGTGGTGTTTGTGGTAGGAGCAAAACGAGCGGATTTTCGAGGACAATGAGAGATAGGTGGGTGAGCTAAAAGTTTTATTTTTTAGAACTCTTTATACTTGGGCTATTGCTATGGACTTTGATGGCATGGACCTATATGATTTCCTTGCTTCTAATGCGCCTACTTAGCTAGGGCATAGGAGTTTTTTGTAATTGACATTTTGCCCATTCTTTTGTTAATAAAAGGTGTTTTACTTATAAAAAAAAAAAAAATAATGTGAGCAAGACTTTTTAGGTGAAAGCACAAGTAAGCAGCCCTTGTGTATTATAAATTCCATGTACTTCATCTTCCAGGTTTTTCTTTAAATTTAAATGGTGTATTTCAACAGTAACTGAATTCAAATATCAAAATGATAGCTCATATAAAAAAAAAATATCACAATGATACACAAAAACTAGAGGCTCATAGTTTAAGCCAACGGAGGTCTAGAAGAAGAGTACAAAAGTAGCTACTCTAAATATGGGCAGGCAAGAAGAGAATGGAAGAATTTTCAATCTAGTTTCTACATTTGTTTTTTTTATAAGTAATAATTTTTATTCAAAACAATAGGCATAAGCCCAAGTACACAGGACTTCTGCATTTGTCTAGAAGTAATAAAAAGAAAGAGGCATTTGCATTTAGGCCTCGTTTGTTTTCAAGAAACTTCTTAACTCATCTCATCTTAATTATTACAACTTTCCCAAATTCTCATACAAAATAAAATAAACAATTCAACTTTTTCAAATCCCAAAACAAAAATAATATTAAAAAAATATATTCTAACAATATTTTATTCAACTTTTTAATTTTAATCTTAACTCATCACATCTCATTTGCGAAAACAAACAAGGCCTTAAATAATAATGGAACTAGCTATAAGAAAAATAGATTTAAATGACACATATCATACACTTCTCATTCTCATAAGCCCACAATGCAGAAGCAGCAATAGAAGTGACTTGTTCAGAGAGAAACGCAACAAGATTTTGCATAAAGAAGCTGTGAATCCAGATTAATTCATAAAGCAGGAAAACATCTTCCTCAAGTGAATCAGTTTTAATTTCCTGGTGCATCCAGCCACGTGTTTGGCCACATATTATTTATAAATTTACTCATTTTTTCTATAAGCTGTTATAATGCAAAAAAAATAGAAGCATATAACTTTTAGTTTGTCAAAACAAATGCCTTAGGCCTCTGTTTGCTTCAACAGAGAATATTTCCAAGTGATATTGTCCTTCAATGCAATTTAAGTTCAAGGAAAGAGAGTTTTAACCCGGAAGCTAGATAGACGAAACATCTTCGCCAAGCTTCAAAATAAAATAATAATCTAGATTTATGCATCAGTTTTTTTAGGATTTATTTCCAGCAGAACTGGCAGATTTAGAATTAAAGTTAAAGTAGCAAAAATAGGAACCAGTATGACTCTTATCCCAAAGAAAAAAAGATAAAGTAAAAGATACCTGAGAATCAGCAACATCCTCAAAGATTCTGACACCTAAAATCAAAGGAACAAGAAGAATGTAGAAGAGATACTAAAAGACTCCAAATAACTTTTCAACAGCATAATTATTTACAAAATAATGTATTTTTTGTTAATAAAAAATTCTAGAATAAAATCCATTACTTCTTCTCGATGATATAGTAACCAGCATGAATTCAAGTTCAATAATTATCTAATAGCGTTAAAGACTTCTCTTTTCCCTGATCATTAGCCTACACATTATTCCTTTCAACTCTAATCTAACATGAGGTATTGTGTGTGCACACGTCTGGGTGCATGCATGAAGACTTAACACCCATCCAGGCCTTAGCCCTATATTTTTCAACATATTATAGCGTATGTTATTTTAACTTCCATGCTGTTTCCTCTTATACTTTGCAGACATTAAGATTTAGCATGATCCCCAGAAAAAGTCAATTGAGAAGTGTAAAAAGAAGTTTTTACCAAATCTAACTAAAGAGCAATGAACTTTACTCCAATTTCATAAACAAAAAGAAAATCATAGAAATCCATTGAAACATATAGAGGTCACATGATAAAAGAAAAAAACAAATAATGGCACGTCTTCACATGCTAGCTTCTGCTAACACAAAGCCTTCATACCCATTCCAGATTCTGATCATGATAACAGGTCATATGAAAAATTGCACTACAGAAGTACTTGAACTATGGACCTCCGGCTTTGTAATTCATTCACAAAGCTAATAGACCACAGGAAGGCTAGTGAAAGATACTGATAACCATCGGTATTATGCTAAACAACAGAATGAGAAGTTATATGTGAACACAACAATGAAGTCTTAAGAGAATGCCCACCAGGAAAAAGGGGGTGGGGGTGGGGAGAAAGGTTAACAAAGGAGAATAAAGCTACAAAAATTTCCCTCCAGATACTCTACTAGCCAGATAAAAACAGTTTTGAGAGAAATTACCATTAATAGTTTGCACACATTTCCACTCATGTGCCTCAACTGCATCTCCATTGTCCCCTTCAATGTACCGATCTGTCCGAACACGAGCACCCAAGACAGAAGATTGGCGCAAAAGCATCTCTGGACCTGTGAGTAACACAGAGAGAGACAGAGACAGAGACAGAGTATGTATCAGTACTGGTGGATCAAAAGTTTCAACTCCAAAAATACGAAATATTGATATGTATGTGTCTTGAAATCGTATTTACTAACTGAATTAATAAAATAAAATAGTAGTATGGTAGAAATCTACATAAAACAGTAGAAGTTATCACAAGGACACTGGATAAATATTCCAACAAACAAGCATAATGAGATCAGCACTGACTCATTTGACACTAAAGATATTGTCAATAAAATAAGATGATATAAAATAAAGATTGAAGAAATGCTTCGACGGCATATTTTACGACACCATGGAATATTATTTTTATAAGCATAATACCTTAGACATATATGTTCAAAACAATTGTGTTCTTACTATAATTCAAATTCCTCAGTGCCAAATGTACCGGCAGCAGTGACTTTCTTCATTATGACAACATGCCATCTATCAAAAAATGAAAAAATCAAACCATGCACATGTAAAGTCACCTTGCCCAATTCTTATAAGATTTCTCAACCCATGCGCATACCGCTTCACTCTAGGTCGATGTCCTTCCAGATTGATCCTTCCATAGTTTAAAAAAGCTGAGGTATAAGTGAAAAATAACGAAGAGAATTTCATATGCCAAAGAATGCATGATCTCAAATCAATCCAATAAAGGTTTGTATTTAATTTTTCTCTATGGTCAATGATTTTATTGTTGTGTCCCATATGGTGCTGGGATCCTCCCTTTATGTGTGCTCTATGCATGCATATGTTACAGGTGGAGTCTACTAGCAGTTCCCTCTCAATCAACACTTATGTGGCTCAAAGACCTTTCGGGAAATTTACTCAGCCCATTTAAAGTCCTTGGGTAAACTGTATCCTCAATTCAGAAAAATAAGCGTACTCGGTCTCCATGTTCAGTTTGTTTCTGGCACTACCTCCTCCTCTTGAAAGCTCATACTCAGCCTGTCGGATGTAAAGTTTCAGTATGATGAAGAAAATAAAAAATGTATATATCCTGCAAATGTTAATTTTCATCCTACGAAACTTTTTTGAAACTTGAAACAAAAATTTTCTTTGGTGTCACAAGGAACACCAACATGTTTAGATTTACAAATTTCATTTTGTTAGCCACAACCTTATAGTTTTCTTGTACCTGTTGCTTGGCATGATCAAATGCTTCCATCCATTTTTGGGCTTCTCCAGCTGTACCGCAAGCAATCTTGAATGAAATAAAAAATATATATAAATATATCCAATTAACTGTCATTCATCACCACACAAAAGAAAAGGAGGATCTAATTTCTTTTTATATTAATAAGCTGACTACTTTCTTTCTTTTCTTTTATAAATTTCTCAATTGCTAGATGATAGTTCTCAAAACTAAATAACATAACTACAAACTTACTTCCCCCTTTTTCATCTCATCCAGCCGATTGTAAATCCTTAAAACATAAAGATCCTACCAACAAGAAAAGGCATTAGCAGCAAAATCTTGCTTCCTTTATCGTCTCAAGATGGTAAAATAAAATAATCTGGAAGCTGTTCACAGTTCAAATCAACTGAAAGAAATAAAATAACACAATAGAAATCAAAATGAAATAACAATCATATTTGCTAATGACAGGGATGACCAATAAATTCGCGAGAGCTTTACTCCATGGTTGATCTTCCGACGCCCTAGCTCCTCCACCATAAGTGTGGGCCCTACAACACCCCTCCTAATGGGTTTCTGCACCCAGAAAATGTTGAGAAAACAGCTAAGTATCAATTATAAAAATGTTGAAGCAGCAAGCATTACATGTTGTAGCATGACTTACAATACAAGCAGCCTAAGATTATGACTCTGAACAATCTTTTACTTAAGCAAGAAAGAACTTTTTTTAATAAGACCAAAGTTTCATTAAGTTGGAATATTGAAGAGGGGGAGACCTGCGCTAATGATTCCTCTGGAATTACGATAATAATGGTCCGATTATTTTGCAGTCTTGTTTGGACGGAATGAAACTTTTGTCTTATTAAAGATGATTAGAAAATTTCTGTTTTTCTTCTTTAGTTTGCTTAAATTGCCTTTTTTTTTCTAACCATACACTGTATTCCAGAACACTCCTTTTCCTTTCTCCAGGTTCAGCTAGGCAAGTAGGGAAGGAAACCAATAAACTAGATATGCAGACCATTTTGCCAATGCTAAAGTTGCGACAAGTGTAGTCAGAAGTAAACTCTAGCTTTTATTTTTCCTATGATCCCACTACTGGTACCGCAATTCCTATTTCAAGACACTGGGGTGTCACTACAAGTACAGATCTTTTAAACTCGAAAAGATCATCAGACATCAGGACTTCTTCGTTCTTCTTCTTCTTCTTCTTCTTCTTAATTATTTTTTTCCCAACGGCTACATTTCCGTACCGATTCATGCACAATAGTTCAAACTTGAGTAAAATGCTTAAGTGCTTAGGAGTTAGGGCTGCTGCAAATTTGATGTACTTTAACTAATACGGAGCACCTTCCTCTTCAGTCTTCTAGCTCATCTTCAGTCATCGTATCTTCTATTATACTGCAAGTATTCAGTCCAGAGTCTCCCGTCCCACACATCCCACATAATTATTTAGATGGATTTACGATATGACTAAAACAAAAGGTCAGTGGTGTGATTCATATATCTCCCACCTCAAAGTTGACACAACGTTGCACAATGCACATAATCACATTCATCACAATCCGACAACAATTCCAATTCCCATGCACGCGAGCTTCCCATGATCAATATTATACGTAGAAAAAAATGAAGCAAACCGCAAATTTCACATTTGATCGTTTAAATATTTTCGTTCTTAGTATTCCATTAAACCGAGAATTTAGGAAAAAGCGATCGAGAGAGAGAAGAAAAAAAAAAAAATGAGAGAAAGGCGGGTGTGTCTCTTACAATGCCAGGGTTCTCTTGGGGATCACGTTTGTACATCTCGAGGTACTTGCCCCGAATGAAGAGGAAACGGAGACGGCAGTACTGTTGCCCGATTGAATTCACTCCTAGATGGTACACCCAACCGAAGTACTCGAATGTCCGTCCGTCTTCCCCTCCTCCTCCTCCTCCTCCTCCTCCTCCTCCTCCTGCAGCTCCGGACCCGCTTGAGCCGTCCCAGTCGGACCTCTCGCTCCCTGGATTTTCCAACGAAGATGTAGTCTCCATCGGCACAAAGCAGAAGGGACACCCGTCCGCGGAGGATCTCAGAGGTGAAAAAAAGAGATGGAAGAGAAGAGAAGAATGAGAAAGGAGGATCGTGGAGACAAAGCGTTGTGCTTTTCTTGTAGTTGTCGACGTCGTAGGAATATCTATAGACAGATGGAGTTGGCTTCGTTATTTCGATTTGTGGTGTGGGGTCACTCTAATCTTCGTTCGGTCAACATGCGACAATGGCGAGGGAGTCCTTTTTTGTAAGTTCTCATTGATAATAAGACAGGTGGTGAGGTACATTGGATCTACCCTTTAGAGGATTACTTTTGTGCAGTTTTTTTTTTTTTTTTTTTTTTTTTTAAGAAGATGGAGATTTATTATTAAAAATTTAATTATTTTTATGTAAATTTTATAATTATTTTTTAAAAAAATATATACAAAATATACACATTCTAAAATTATAAATATTAATTTTTATTTAATAATAAGAATCAAAAGTATGTTTCCTTATTTAATTAATAAAATGTTTCTTAATTGTCACTCTCCCATGAAAAAAAATTACTACACCATACAAATATTTTCATTCATTCTTCTTGTCATGCATGGTTATGAATGAAAAGTCTGGACTTCCCAGCTTCCATAAAAAAATAATAGATCTCAAAGAGCAGCCCACAATCGAGTGACAAACATGTTATGATCTTAAGGGTTAAAAGTTTAATCAAATTAATATACAACAGTCCTAGAGCATTTGAATCAATGGTTGAATTTTTAACAATTGGTATCAGGGCAGGGACTACATTACTAGTTCAAGTCACAGAGAGGGCGACCTGTAAGAACTATAATGGACCCTTCTTACCAATGATTGTATTTGAGATATCAATATTTGAGATAGTCAGTCTCCAAGAAGATGAGAGAGAGATAGATAGAGAAAATTAAGAAAGAGAAAGAGAATAGAATTGTATATTCTTCGTTGTTATTCATCCTCTTTAGTTCTGCTTTTATACATTCCTCACATCCATATGACATCGTATTATATTAAGATGCTTGCAAAAATTACAATGAACAACAGCGTATCACTTATTCTTTTTACAACACAACAACTCTTATTAAAACGACAACGTTCCTTTAAACACATACGATGCCAAAGCACTTCCACTTTTAACGAACTAAACTACCGTCCCCCTGCATTTCTTCTTACGATCATATCAGCACCCCAACTCCCTTTCAGCCATTACTTCCCAACACATGACATACCCCTACCCTTCAAATCACCTTGCCCACAAGGTGGGAAAATCTTTCCTTAAGCTGCCAATAAGGTTCCCAACTGGCTTCTTCTGCATCAGCACCTTGCCATTGCACCAAAACCTCAACCATAACTTTATTATAAACTTTCCTGTTGTGGCATTACAAGATTGCCTGAGGCTCAGGCATAATCTCACCATAAAGATCTATTGGAGGCAAGGTGGAAAGTGGAGAAACATGTTGGCTCACCTTCTTCTTCAAATATGAAACATGAAAAACATGATGCAATTGGGACTGTAGAGTAAGATTCAATTTATAGGCCACTTGGCCAATTCTGTCCACTATTTGAAATGGATCAAAAAATCTCGGTGACAACTTCAAATTTCTTCCTACTGCCAACGACCTATATCTATAAGGCTAAAGCCTTAAATAAACCCAATCCCCTATTGCAAATACTCTCTCACTGTGTTGTCGATCAAACTGCAATTTCATCCTTCCTTGTGCCACCACCAAATTATTCTTCAATGTATCCAATATTTGCTCATGAGTCTTTAGTAACTCTTCAACAACTTGATTAGGAGAAAGTCCTAGAATGTATGCTTGAAATCGAGTAAGTGGTATACCATACGCAGCCTCATATGGTGTAAGTTTGGTAGACTCATGGAAGGTGGTATTATATATTATACCACAATTCAGCCAAAGGTAACCATTCAACTCATAATCTTGGTTTGTCACCTGAAAAACACCTCAGAAAGTGTTTCAAACACTTATTTACAGCCTCGGTTTGACCATCACTCTGAGGATGGTAAGCTGAGGAATATGAAAGATTAACCCCTAGCAACTTAAAGAATTTCTCCCAAAAGGAACTAGTGAAAGTAGAGCCTCTGTCAAATACAATACTCTTAGGCATGCCATGTAGCCTAAAAATATTATCTAGAAATAAGGAAGCCACATTGGATGCTGTGAAAGGATGCTTTAAAGCAAGGAGGTGAGCATACTTGAACAGCCTATCAACCACCACCATGATGATAGAATAGACCTTTGAAACATGCAAACTCTCCACAAAATCCATTGATATATCTGTCCAAACTCGCTGAGGAATTGGCAAAGGTTGCAAAAACCTAGCTGGATGCACATTCTCAACTTTGTTCCTCTGACAGACCTCACATTCCTTAATAAACCTCTTGACTTCAATATTTATACTAGGACAATAAAAATCTGATCTAGCTCTATGTAAGGACTTGTGCAATCCTGAGTGACTTGCAGTAGGGCTGGTATGTACAAAATGCAGTATCTTAGCTTTCAACTCTTCATAGTTAGGGATGTAAATCCTTCCCTTTTTAAACAATACACCATATCTCAAGGCAAAAGTTTTACTTGCTGAAGGATCTTGTTGCAAAGCAGCAATTTGTTGGTGAACTGCTTGATCATCTTCATAACTATTTTTAATATCTTCCAGCCAAGTGGGATTTGGTATAGTAACAGCTGATAAGACCCCATTACCTTCATCTTTCTTTCCTGGACAAGGCATCTGCCACCTTGTCCTCGACTCTTTTCTTGTACTCAATACAAAAATCATATCCCCACAGCTTCAACATCCACTTCTGTTGAGCAGGTGTTGCAGCCTTTTGTTCCAATAGATACTTCAAGTTGTGATGGTCAGTTCTAACAATGAAAGAGCCTTCAAGCAGGTAAGGTCTACACTTCTTGACTGCTATCACCAAAGCTAAAAACTCTTTCTCATATGTTGACAGCTACAAATTCTTCCCCTTCAATGCTTGACTCAAAAAAGCCAAAAGTATTTTTCTATGCATCAACACAGCTCCCACACCATTAAGACAAGCATCACATTCAATTATAAATGTTTGAGTAAAATCAGGTAATGACAAAACTAGTGGGCTGGTCACAACTTGCTTAAGCTGTTCAAATGCCTTAGTTGCTTCACCATTCCACACAAAGGCATCCTTCTTCAATAAGGCTGTTAACCCCTCAATGCTTTCATAGACTTGGGAACTGGCCAACTGGTCATGGAGCTCAACTTCTTTAGGTCTGCCTTCACACCCTCTTTGGATATAAGATGACCCCAGTATTCAATCTCAGCACATGCAAAGTGGCATTTAGACCTCTTAGCATACAACTAGTGACTCTCTAAAGTGTGTAACACAGCAGCCAAATGCCCCGAATGAGATTGAAAATCCTTGTTGTAAACCAATATATTATCGAAGAAAACAATGACAAACTTCCTCAAGGAGGGTCTGAACACATCATTTATAAGACCCTAAAAAGTGAAGGGTGCATTAGTGAGTCCAAAAGGCATTATAAGAAACTCATAATGACTTTCATGTGTTTTAAGTCTTAGAAATATCTTCTTCCTTCATTCTAATCTTATGGTAGCTTGATCTGAGATCAAGTTTAGAAAAGACAGCTGAACCAAAAAGCTCATCGAGTAATTCATCCACAACAGGTATAGGGTACTTATCCTTCATTGTAGCTTCATTCAGTACCCTATAATCTATACACATCCTCATAGAGTCATATCATTTTCTCACCAAAAGTACAAGTGAAGAGAAAGGGGATTGGCTAGGTCAAATTATACTAAATTCCAGCAATTCCTTAACTATCTTTTCAATTTTAGTTTTTTGTCAGCACAGATATATGTATGGTCTGACCCTAACTGGTACTGTCTCTTTCTTTAGAAGAATTTGATGATCATAAGACCTCTGTGGTGGTAGGCCTCTTGGCTCATCAAAAACCTTTTATATGTTTAACAGATTCAAGATATTCTGAGGTACATATTGCAACACCTCTTGAGATTGAATAGACATTACTTGTAATAATAACCCTCTATACTCCACTGTAGAGAGTTTAGCAATTTCAACATCATCAATTAAATTGCTAGGTATTGAGGATAATGCCTTCAAATATATCAAACTGCCTTTATATGTAAACTACATATTTACTTACTAAAATCGCAGAGAATAGGTCCTAGTGACAAAAGCCATTGCATCCCCAACACCAAATCACAACCTCACAATTCTAGAGTCAATAAATCAGTTAGGGGTGAGCACCAACCAAGTCGGAGTCGGTATGTCCATCCTCCGACTCTGACTCTGACATGTTCATCCTCCGCTCCGACTTCGACTCCTACTTGTCAGAGCGGAGTCGGATTTTGGGTTTTTTTCAACTTCATATTTGACATACGTTTTAAAAAGAATATTTTATGTGAGATTTTAAATTTAAATTTTTTCAAAATTTACAATCTAAAGTAAATAATTCACTTTTGCTTCAATTTTACTAAAAACATAACAAAAAATAAAACTAAATAAAAACAAGTAACATACTAACATGCTTCAAAAAATTTCAAAAAAAAAAAAAAACTAAAAAGGACTAATCACTACAATAAACATCCACTCCCACCATCCATCATCCACATCAATCATAATAATATTTTTTTACAACGACTATAACAAACATTTTCCAAGTTTCAATTCTAACAAAAAAAGAAACCCAATATTTTATAAGTGCCTACTAAATTAAATGTTCACGACAACAAATATTAATGCCCAACAACAAATTAAACGTTTCAAGTGCCACACTGTCATTCTAACTTCCAAGTTGTGCCTAAAAAAAATATATGAAAATATTTTAGTTACACAAATATTTTTGGACCTACATAATATATCAATACAGGAAAATCATAAGCATGCATAGGTAACAATTTTTTATCCTTCAGACTATAGTGTATAGAGATTCCTTTCATACTGGAGATAAAAATAGTCCAACTTCAATTTCCATTATATTATGTGCAAACAAGATGTCGTACTGGTCGATGAGATTACACTTAGTGAAGCCATTATAGAAGATAGAGAGTAATGATCAGAGAAATTCAGCAACAGATGTTTGTCATGCTAAAAATAAGAAGCATCGGCCTATGCCAGTTCATATTAAATATAGCACAACAAGATCCACAACCTTCGAGTAAAATTGAAGTTACAATGTCAGAATTATAGAATCAACCAATCTAAAGTATTTAGTTTGTAAATGAGCACTACCTTCCATCCATGCAATGAATCAAAACTTGGTAACATCTAATAAAGTACATGGATGAAGTTTTTGTTTAGGTGGTTAGAGTCTGAAACTCTGGTTCTTGACAAGAGGAGAGTGATAATTCCTGGTTGATAAATAGTTAAGTTGCAATAGATATTTTGAGGTAAGACTATTAATCAATTAAAATAAAATAAAAAAGTCAAGCAAAATTTGGACCTCAAGTCCTTCACTCTTCAACGCCATCTCCAAGTCAACAATCAAAAAACCACTTCCATCCAACGCTTCATGTTTTGTTACAAACAAAATAATAAAAATGCTAATTTCTAGAATTAGATCTATTCCTAATTAATCAATAATATTAATTATCCCCATTATGCAAACATGATATGTTCTAAGTCACAGTTTATTCTTTCAAAACATCCCAACAAAAACAGCCCGATATTAACTCAAATTAAAACAACCCCAGTATAATCAAAGTATTTTATATTGTATGGAGTTATATACTAGACTTAGTATTTTATATTTAATTTATTATACTAGTCACTAGTGATTATATATTATATATTGGAACATTGGTTATTATACATTACTATTATATGTTATTATACTTTAGTTATTATACATTAATATTACATATTATTATGCATTTTAGTGTTTATACATAAGTATTACATGTTATTATATTTATATATTAGTAATTTATTGTTACATGGTAGTAATATTGTAATAGTATGATGTTTACATATAAACTATTATTAGTCAATTTAGTCAATATATATTATTGTATAAATATATTATTTAATAACAATAAGCTCATGCTAGTATCATATGGAGTTTAATTAATTATATAAAATATAATTATATACAATTTTTATGATTAATATATAGAAAAATACATATATATTTATAAAATATATATAATATCGATTAATATATATTATATCGGAGTTGGTTCAACTCCACCTCCAACTTCGACTGCTCGGAGGAAAAAACATCCGACCCCGACTTCGAGCAGAGTCGGGGTCAGAGTCAGATTTTAAGATTTTTGCTTAGCTCTAAAATTAGTTACAAAAGTCGTACCTTGTATGTGCAAAGCAACATCACTGCACTTCCCTTCACTGCTCAGTACATCACCATTTGCAATTCTCACTTGCATAGGCTGGGACTTCTGCACAGATAACTCACATTTTAATGCTATTGTGGTATCCACAAAATTGTGGGTACTACCAGTATCCACCAACACAGTTACTTTTATTTTCATTGCTTGTCCAAGAATTCTCATAGTCTTGGGGCTTGGTACTCCTACCGATACTTGTACTAAAATTGATGCAACTCCAGCACAATCTTGTACATTAGCTTCCCCAAAATCTGTCAACTGTTCAACATCAGCTTCTGACTCTAATGGCTCAACCTCAAACAACTCCATTCCTTCATGTACATATAACTTTGACTTAAGGCACCCTTGGTGCCATTTCTTCTCACAGAAATAACAAAGCCCCATTTTTCCTTCTATCTTGCATCTGCGCTTCTGAGACTCTCTGATAAAATACTTTAGCAACAGGTTGTACCTTAGGAGTACCCAAAATAGAAGGAGCTTGGGCAGGTCTATTCAGATCCATCCCTAATGATTGATAACTTGAGTAAAAAAACCCATTCTTCCATACTTTTCTTATACTTCAAACATACTGTTCTTGGATCTTGGCCAATCCAAATGCATCATTCAAATTCGTGGGAGCTAACATTATAACAAGGAGTCTTATCTCATCCCTTAGCCCACTGCAAACACAACTTAATTTGTTCTTTTCAAACATGCCATGAATTCTATTGGAAAGAAGTTCAAACTCAGCTTTATATGCAGTCACAAAGCAACTTGTTTAAGCTGAGTGAGTGATATGAACTCTACCAACAATTGTGATGAAACCCGATAACAATGATGGCTTGGAACCCCAAGATCGTATTGACAAGATTTGTTGAGCCTTGACCAGTCACCCAACTAGATGAAAACCAAGACTACGAAGGATTGAAAACGCCACACCAAGAAATCAGAATCAATGTGATAAGTTTGCGGCTTGAACGCCACAAGATTAACTTGATAAGTTCAAAGAGTTCTTTGAAGAACCAAGAGGAACACAAGACCTCATAAAGACAAATAAGCTTCTGAAATTTCAAATCTGATATTAAAACTCGAAATAACCCCTCTATATACTTGGAACAACCCTCCAAGAATAGGAAAAGTCATAACTACAGCTTTAAAAGCAACACAAATATTAACATAACAAGTCCCACGATTTTTAGGCCTCTTGGACTTCTAGAGGCAGCCAAAAATGACTAAATGACTAAATTCAATGTATTTCAGGTACCCAGGCAAGACCAAGTTCATTCACCTATTTAATATTCTTGAAACTTAACAAATTCACGTCCTTTAATGGACAGACCATTCATCATATTTCTACGTGCTAATTAGCCTATTCAATTACCTTGATGACATGGACTAAGTCTTGAATATTATTTGAGCCCATCTTGGTCTTTTTAGAATTAGCCCAATTCTCTTGGATTAGCCCATTTAGTGCTTCCTTGAAACGTTTGGCTCTAAGTCTTGTAATTGGGCCACTAGGAAGTGACAAAGGGTCTTGTGCAAATTCAGCTCCATTCCCACTTGTATGATCAGCATGTCCAGCTCCTTGGTTTGCATCATTCTCCCCCTCTTGAGAAGGATTTGTCCTCAAATCATCACCTACATCGAAAGGAGACAAATCAGCAACATTAAAGCTTGCACTGACACCATACTCACCTGGTAAGTCAAGCTTGTAGGCATTATCATTTATGCGTTCTACTACTTGAAATGACCCGTCACCCCGAGGTAGGAGTTTTGAACGCCGCTTCTCTGGAAAACTGTCCTTCCTTAAGTGCAACCAAACCCAATCTCCTGGTTGAAACACTACCTTCTTGCGTCCCTTGTTGGCTTGATGGACATATTGTTTAGTCCTCCTTTTAATGTTCAGCCGTGCCTTTTCATGAATCATCTTTACAAATTCTGCCTTATTTTTGCCATCTAAATTCACACGTTCACTCAAAAGTAAAGAAGTTAAATCCAAAGGTGACAATGGGTTAAAGCCATAAACAATTTCAAATGGTGAAAACTTAGTTGTAGAATGTATACTTCTATTGTAAGCAAATTCAACATGTGGCAAACAATCTTCCCATGCTTTCAAGTTCTTTTTAATGATAGCACGCAACAAAGACGACAAAGTTCTATTTACTACTTCAGTTTGGCCATCCGTTTGTGGATGACAAGTAGTAGAAAATAACAACTTAGTTCCCAGCTTTCCCCACAAAGTCTTCCAAAAGTAACTCAAAAACTTTGCATCCCTATCAGAAACAATGGTCTTAGGCATACCATGTAACCTAACAATTTCTTTGAAGAACAAATCAGCTATATGTGATGCATCATCAATTTTATGACATGCAATGAAGTGTGCCATCTTGGAAAATCTATCTACCACCACAAAAACTGAATCTCTCCCCCTCTTAGTCCTAGGTAAGCCTAAAACAAAATCCATAGAAATATCAGTCCAAGGTTCACTAGGTATTGGCAAAGGGGTGTACAAACCATGGGGTTTCAACTTAGACTTAGCCTGTTTACACGTGATACACTTCTCACAAATTCTTTCCACTTCACGTTTCATATGAGGCCAAAAAAAATGTTCATGCAAAATTCCTAAAGTCTTAGCTATACCAAAATGACCCATCAAACCACCACCATGAGCTTCTCTCACAAGCAATTCGCGCAAAGAACATATTGGCAAACATAGTTTATTTTCCCGAAACAAAAATCCATCATACCTATAAAACTTACCAAACGCCATTTTTTCACATGTATTAAACACATCACCAAAATCAGAATCTTGAGCATACAATTCCTTAATGTATTCAAAGCCAAGCATTTTTGTATCTAAAATGGAAAGTAAGGCATACCTTTGGGACAATGCATCAGCCACCACATTTTCCTTACCTTGCTTATATCTGATCACATACGGAAATGTTTCAATGAATTCCACCCACTTGGCATGACTTTTGTTCAACCTTTGTTGTCCTTTCAAATGCTTCAAAGACTCATGATCTGTGTGAATCACAAACTCCTTTGGCCATAGATAGTGTTGCCAATTTTCCAAAGCCCTCACTAAGGCATACATCTCCTTATCATAAGTAGGTTAATTTAAGGCTGCCCCACTCATCTTTTCACTGAAATAAGCAATTGGACGGCCTTCTTGCATCAAAACAGCTCCAATACCTATGCCTGAAGCATCACACTCAATTTCAAAAGTTTTAGCAAAGTTAGGTAAAACAAGCAAAGGCGCATTAGTTAACTTTTATTTGATCAGACTAAATGTCTTTTTTTGTTCTTTTCCCCATTTAAACGGCACATTTTTCTTAATGACTTCAGTAAGAGGGGCGGCTAAGCTACTAAAATCACGCACAAACCGTCTATAGAAGCTAGCTGAGCCGTGGAAACTCCTCACTTGGCTGACTATTGTAGGCGTTGACCACTCTTGGATTACCTTCACCTTTTCCTCATCCACCTCAATTCCTCTCTTACTAACAATAAAACCAAGAAACACAAACTTATCCGTACAAAAGGTGCACTTTTTGAGGTTGGCAAACAACCTTTCTTTTCTTAGAATTTCCAAAACAAATTTCAAATGCATTACATGTTCTTCCAAATTTTTGCTATAGATCAGGATATCATCAAAATACACAACTACAAATCTGAACATAAATGCTCGCAAAACATGGTTCATCAAACGCATAAATGTGCTCGGAGCATTAGTTAAACCGAAAGGCATCACTAACCACTCATACAAACTATATTTAGTCTTAAAAGCAGTTTTCTATTCATCACATTCTTTCATCCTAATCTGATGATATCCACTCTTAAGATCAATTTTTGTAAAGACACAAGAACCATGCAATTCATCCAGCATATTATCTAGTCTAGGAATGGGATGACGATACTTTACCGTTATGTTGTTGATGGCTCGGCAGTCAACACACATCCTCCATGTTACATCCTTCTTAGGAACTAACAGCACCGGAACCGCACAAAGACTCATACTTTCACGGACAAATCCCTTTTCCAATAATTCACTTACTTGCATCTGAAGTTCCTTGGTCTCCTCGGGATTACTCCTATAAGCAGGTCGGTTTGGAATTGATGCACCAGGTATGAAATCAATTTGATGTTCAATCCCTCGGATTGGAGGTAAACCATAAGGTACCTCTTCAGGAAAAACATCTTCAAACTCCTGCAAAAGAGAAACAATATTGCTCGGCAAAGCACCGACGAGATCATTAGTACATAAAAGAGCCTCCTTGTACATGAGTACAATAAGGGGCTGGTGTGAAAATAATGCTCTCTTGATCTCACTTTTTTTTTGCAATGTAATTGAATTTTTCCTCTCTTGCTTTCACTATAGCCGAAATCCTCTCTCTTTCTTTTTCACTCTGATCAATGTTTTTCTCTCCTTTTTTTTGAAAGTCTTTTTTTTCAGTTTCGGCCTTCCTTTCCTTTTCCTTTTTTTTTTTTCATTCGAACTTTGTAACTTTAATTGGTCCTCCCTGACCTGTTTTGGAGTTAATGGCACAAGAGTAATAGGTTGCCTATTAAGAGTGAAGGAATACTTATTTATGAATCCATCATGCGTAACCCTCAGATCATACTGCCATGGTCTTCCCAACAGTAAATGGCATGCGTGCATAGGAACCACATCACAAAGCACCTCATCCTCATATTTGCCAATGGATAATGCCACCAACACTTGTCTTGTCACCTTGATTTCCCCACATTCATTCAACCACTGAAGCCGGTAAGGTTGAGGATGTTTCAAGGTAGTTAAAGCCAATTTCTCCACCAAATAAGTGCTGGCTACATTTGTGCAACTCCCACCATCGATAATGACACTGCAAACTTTGTTATTTACAAAGCACCGAGTATGAAACAAGTTCTCCCTTTGGTTACTTTCTTCCTCCTTAACCTGCACATTGAGAACTCGCCTTGCAACCAATAAATCTCCAACCACAGCATTTTGCTCATCGTCAGCATCCTCCATAGATGGCATATCATCATTATCTATTTCTTCCTCATTTTCTGACTCAAGCTCTCCTTGGGCATTTATCACCATCACTCTCTTGTTTACACACTGGCTGGCTATATGTCTGCGCCCCTGACATTTAAAACACTTAATATCACGTGTTTTAGAACTTGAAGTCTCGATTGTACCTGAAGTAGTGGCGGTCTTTAAGTTGGCATTCTTAGAGGATTCAAATTTTGGCTTATTTTGTTGCTGCTCGTCCCTTTTTGGAGTTGTCTTCCACGAGCTGGTTGTAGCCATAGGCAGTCCCCTCCTAGCCAATCCCTTTCGTTTGAATTTTTCCTCCACCTTTATGGCTTGATGCACCATATCCGTCAACTCAACATAGTGCTGCATCTCGACTATATCCGCAATCTCACGATTTAAACAGTGCAAAAACCTAGCCATGGTGGCTTCCCAGTCCTCTTCTACATTAGCCCGGATCATAGCTATCTCCATCTCCTTGTAATACTCATCCACACTCTTAGATCCTTGAATTAACCTCTGTAATTTTTGATACAATCCCCTATAATAGTGGCTGGGTACAAAACGCTTCCTTATAAGCATTTTCATTTCCTCCCAAGTGTCCACGGGTGGCTCTCTATTCCTCCTCCTATTAATCAGTAATTGATCCCACCACACAATGACATAATCGGTAAATTCAATTGCAGCCAACTTAACCTTCTTTATCTCTGAGTAGTTGTGACAATCAAAAACCATCTCCATTTTAGTTTCCCACTCCAAATAAACTTCAGGATCATTTTTACCTTGAAAAGATGGGATTTTAATCTTTATATTTCCAAAATCGTTATCCCTCCTAGGCCTACCCATCCTAGCTTCTCTATTTCTATACCCACGCTCAATCCTACCTCGGTTCAAATATTGCTCATCAAACTCCTGCGACTCCGCCTCTCCATCAACATTCCGCCACGGACCACGCCCACCATGCTGCCTATTGTGGATGTCATGTTGCTGGCCCCTAGGAGTTTCCACTTCTACCCTGTCCAACCTTTCGTGAATAGGTTCTAATTCAGCCCTCAACATACGCCTCATCTCCCCTAACATCGCTTGCATTTGGAGGTTTGGAACTGGAGGTTGTCGAAATTCTTCGGTTGTGTCTTCTTCTTGATTATTAGACATGGTTTAAAATCTACAAACAAAGTTAGAATCCTCACAAGCACTCCCTCACGTGTTTCACTCAAGAATTGATACACTTGCACTCGTGTTTTCACTCTAAACGACTTTTACCCTCATATGGTCTCACACACTCTTGCCTTTTTCCACTCTTCTGTGTCTTCTTTAGTTCTTAATCGAACTTCAAGAAACTCATTCAAAATAATCCAGCAGCAATTCAGAAAATAAACAACCAAAACTCATTAAAAGTTCAAGTACTTGAATAAGGTGAGATACAAGATTGAAATGAAGAAGTTTTCTTACTGGAATCGTGTACCTCTTTTTTTTTTTTTTTTTTTTTTTTTTTCAGCAAAGAACAGGAAATAGAACGAAAATAAAAGATAGACAAACTTATCTTAGAACCAAAGCTCTGATACAAAAATGATATGAACTCCACCAACAATTGTGATGAAACCCGATAACAATGATGGCTTGGAACCCCAAGATCGTATTGAAAAGATTTGTTGAGCCTTGACCAGTCACCCAACTAGATGAAAATCAAGACTACGAAGGATTGAAAACGCCACACCAAGAAATCAGAATCAAGGTGATAAGTTTGGAGCTTGAACGCCACAAGATTAACTTGATAAGTTCAAAGAGTTCTTTGAAGAACCAAGAGGAACACAAGACCTCACAAAGACAAATAAGCTTCTGAAATTTCAAATCTGATATTAAAGCTCGAAATAACCCCTCTATATACTTGGAACAACCCTCCAAGAATAGGAAAAGTCATAACTACAGCTTTAAAAGCAACACAAATATTAACATAACAAGTCCCACGATTTTTAGGCCTCTTGGACTTCTAGAGGCAGCCAGAAATGACTAAATGACTAAATTCAATGTATTTCAGGTACCCAGGCAAGACCTAGTTCATTCACCTATTTAATATTCTTGAAACTTAACAAATTCACGTCCTTTAATGGACAGACCATTCATCATATTTCTACGTGCTAATTAGCCTCTTCAATTACCTTGATGACATGGACTAAGTCTTGAATATTATTTGAGCCCATCTTGGTCTTTTTAGAATTAGCCCAATTCTCTTGGATTAGCCCATTTAGTGCTTCCTTGAAACGTTTGGCTCTAAGTCTTGTAATTGGGCCACTAGGAAGTGACAAAGGGTCTTGTACAAATTCAGCTCCATTCTCACTTGTATGATCAGCATGTCCAGCTCCTTGGTTTACATCAGTGAGCGCCTCCATAGGATTATCATATGGAGATGATCTGAACCTTACTTGAATAGCCTGAACAAATTCCTCCCACGAATGGAAAGTTCCTACTTCACTGGCATCTTGGAACCACACCAACGCTTCCTCATCCATATGAAATGATGCTATGAAGATCCTTTGTGTTATGAACCTGATTTTCACGGCATCGTTAGAGCTCAACTAAAGCAACAACATTTTGGGTCCTTATTTACTTACCGTTTGAGTGTTTCATTTACTTGTCATTTGAGTCCTTATAGTAGTTTAATTTCAAAGTCTGTCATTTTACTTTACACATGTCGCTTGGATATTTGTCTAGTTTATTATCCCTTTGAGGATATAAGGGAAATGGGAGAATTCATTGGGGCATCTGAATATTTTGCTTGAAAGCTGGAACTATATTGGAGGAATTGGGAGCCTCGAACTTCCCAAGGCGTCGCCAATTTATCTGAAGTTTATTTTCTACCATTTATCTCATTTTGTTATTTTTATGTGTTCATAAATTTTCCTTTCTGGTGTTCTTCCATCTACTCTTCCATTGAGGATCCCTACAATTGGTATCTAGAGCCACCAATTCTTCATGGGTCTGGTACAATTAAATAAGGAGCAATTATTGTTGCTGGAAAAGATTTTGGAGAAATTAGAGCATATGACAAAAAGACTCGACGAAATGCAACAAAACTGGAAGCAGATGCAGGAATCTTGGGTGCAATGGCAAGACGAGGAAGACGAAGAAGAAAGCACAGTAACGGTGGAAGAAATACAAAAATCGGTAATGTAAGAAGAAAATGAAGAGACAATAGCAGTTTCCACGAAAAATTGCTTGGTCTGGGAAGACCAAGCTGTGGTGGAGGGAGTAGAAAAGGCAACTATAGAATCTGTGGCAGTGTTCACGAAAGTCGTTCTCAAAGAGATCCCCAAAGAAATGACCCCATCGGTCCGTAGAAATTCAAACCCAATGATTAGGGTCATGGTCATTCTCTACAATTCACGGCCTTCACCACAAAGAACCAGCCAACTTAGGTACTGCAAAAACCCGGAAGACAGCTCGACCACATCTAGACTCTCTCGTTTTAGGGGACCTAAGATAGATCCAGGGAAGGGAACACGACTCGTATGGCATCCTCCTTGGCCAAAAGGCAACACTCAGTCTCTATTTGTGTGTTGGCTTGGGAGAATTTGGGTCTGTTTGGCCATGGGTGCGCTCTTAGTAGATAAACCCTCAGCTAAATCATCATCATTTTCTCATAACCATCACCCACCCCCCTTCCATTTCCATTAGTCTCGTCAACTCGCGGCGTATTTTCTTGATGACCCCAAAAAATCTCAAACCCCAGCTGCAATGCAACAGTATATCGGGTGGAGTCGCTGGTGGCTGTATAACAGCAAACCCACAAGGAAACGATGCCGTTACATGAGGAATTTCCAGATTCCTCCGTTCTTGCTTTCAATTTCTGCAAGGGTGAGAAACAGAGCCAGTTTGCGGGAATATTATGTGAGGATCAGGTTACCATCATGGACTATCCACGACAGTATGAGGGCTATTCCTTCCTTCCACTGTCTTTGATTCAACATCTTCTTTGTTTTTGTGAAAGTTGGCTTTCACTTGGAAATCAACAGAATATTATTCTTCTCCATTGTGAGAGGGGGGTTGGCCACATCGCATGAAGTCTGTCTCCATGGCGAAGTTTACTTAACAAGAAATTGAAGCACTTCAAAACGATGGTAACCAGCGTGCAAGAGAGTTGTTTGATAAAAAGCCTGGAGAAGCACTTGCTGATGGGGACTTAATAAATTTGAAGTACTTGAAGTGGGGAAATGAAGCTGAAGAGTTGGGCGGTACTCTCAGTGGTAAGCACATTTTCCCTATCTTTAATTTCACTTCCTACCGAGATTTGAGTGCAAAGTATACCATTGAAAACGTTTTTGAGATATTTGAAGCCCTTCATTTTCCTTTTGTAACCCTTGGTGGAGGACCATGGAAAAATCCCATGATTGAGTTTGCCAAGAATATTAAGGGGGTTGCATTTAGCAAACATTTGATTCACTTGCATTCTTACAATGGGTCAGTTGATCGACGACAACTTTCAGAAAGTGATGCTCACGTTGGTGGTGTGAATGGCTTGGCATTGTCACACCCAAACAACCAATTGTGTGGGGTAACTGGTGGAGTTGATAAATTAATCAAAGTTTGGGATTTGTCTGGAAGAAGACTTTTTAACCTTGAAAGTCATGAAGCACCTGTTTATTCCATTTTTCCTCACCAAAAAGAAAATGTTAAGTTTATAATTTTTACTGTTGTTGAAGGGAAAATTAAGACTTGGTTGTATGACCATATGGGCTCTAGGGTTGACTATGATGCACCTAGACAGGGGTGCACTAGAATGCTCTACAATGCTGATGGAAGCATACTATTCTCTTGTGGAACAAGTAAAGATGCTGACTCTTTCCTAGTTGAATGGAATGAAACTGAAGGAGCAATAAAGAGGACATATTCTGGATTTAGAAAGATATCTGTTGTTAAATACATTCCTTATGAGAAATATTTTTTTGCTCACTATCTGTTTGACATATTACCACTTAAAGTGGTTTTTGAGCATTTTGATAGAGGAAAGGAAGGAAACCTTGTGGAAAGAGATTGTGATGGCCAAGGTTCTGTCTGGTGGAATGAGTTTAGTTTTCATTTCCTAAATCATAGTCGACCACATTTGGTGAAATTTATTGACTCTGATGAGCTAATGATATTCGTGCATGATGCTGGTGGAATCCTACCTACAATTAACCATTCGCCTTGGGATGGTTTAACACTTGCAGATTTTGTCATACCATTTTTTCTCTTTATTGTTGGTATTTCACTTGCACTTATCGACAAGAATTTGTTATGCAGAGCTGTTGCAACTAGAAAAACAATACCACGGGCTCTAAAGCTTTTAATGTTAGGTCTGTTTCTTCAAGATGGCTTCTTCCATGGCCTTAATGATTTAACTTATGGGGTGGATATTGAACATATGAGATGGATGGGTATACTACAGAGAATTGCAATAGCATATCTACTAGCATCATTGTGTGAGATTTGGCTGAGGGGTGATGTATATTGTAGCAATAGCCATAATAGGGTGCTCCCTTCTAGTTCTGATGGTCAGGTTATTTTATATAAGCTCTCTAGTGAGACAAGTGTCCTAATATGACAAAGTAGACACCTTTGTCTTGAGCTTTGGGAATTGTGAAGACGACCAAAGGTGGTAAAAAGAAGAATCTTTTTTTTTTTCCTTCCTGGTGGTTGTACATTTAATATCAATGTCTTGATGTTGGATAATGGTGCTTTTCTGCATTTGACTTGTTGAAGTCTGCACTACATTAAATGGGGTTTAAAAAAAAAATGGCAAGCTTCTCGAGTGCTACTCTTGTGGAAAGATTATGTGGAAGTAGTATGAGGCCGTTCAACAGTTGCAACCTTACCCTAAACCTTGAGGACAAGGTTCTTTAAAGGGAGGGAATTTGTTATGAACCTGATTTTCACGGCGTCGTTGGAGCTCAACTAAAGCAACAGCATTTTGGGTCCTTATTTACTTGCATTTTGAGTGTCGTTTGAGTCTTTGTAGTAGTTTAATTTCAAAGTCTATTATTTTACTTTACACATGTCGCTTGGATATTTGTCTAGTTTGTTATCCCTCTGAGGATATAAGGGAAATGGGGGAATTCATTAGGGCATCTAAATATTTTGCTTGAAAGCTAGAACTATATTGGAGGAATTGGGAGCCTCGAACTTCCTAAGGCATAGCCAATTTTTCTAAAGTCTATTTTCCA
This sequence comes from Juglans microcarpa x Juglans regia, assembly GCF_004785595.1. Taxonomy (NCBI): domain Eukaryota; kingdom Viridiplantae; phylum Streptophyta; class Magnoliopsida; order Fagales; family Juglandaceae; genus Juglans; species Juglans microcarpa x Juglans regia. The sequence goes on from NC_054609.1 coordinate 19,512,575, forward strand.
CTATTTATCTCATTTTGCTAGTTTTACGTGTTCATAAATTTCCCTTTCCGGTGTTCTTCCATCTACTCTTTCATTGAGGATCCCTATACTTTGCCTAGAAGGAACTTGGTGATACAAGAAATACTGATTTACCTAATAAATCCACGCTACTGGATTCTTGCCTCCAAACCTGGAAACCCAAGTTTAATGCCCCTAAGAAAACCTCTGTCACCTTAGCGATTATGAACTTCGCCTACACCCTCATTCATATCAACATTTCGAGCAAAAGTTTGGGCTTCTTGAAAATTCTTTCCCACCTAATCATTACCCACAGGCCCATTAAGTGAAATCCTTGAAATTTGTTAAACCATTTCATTAAATCTTTTTTCTTGATTTTCTTTTTCCACACGAGCATTTTCTTGCAATTGCACAAGAATGACAATTGTATCTTCCAATTGCTTTTGCTACCTCTCTTGTCATGTTGCCTCAACTGGTTCACAGAATCAAGAACCTGTGCATAAGACCTTGTACCCTCCACCATAGTGTTGGCTTTTGATACCAACTGTAATGGACCATTCTTACCAAATTGTATTTGAGATAGTTAGTCTCCAAGAAAATGAGAGAGAGAGATAGAGAGAATTAAGAGAGAGAGAGAGAATAGAACTGTATATTCTTTGTTGTTATTCATCTTCTTCAGTTTTGCTTTTATACATTCCTCACATCCATACGACATCGTATCATATTAAGATGCTTGCTAAAACTACATTGAATGACAATGTATCATTTATTCTATTTACAACACAACAACTCTTGTTAAAACGACAACATTCCTTTAAACACATATAACGCCGTAGCACGTCCACTTTTAACGAACTAAACTACTATCCTTCCCCTGTATTTCTTCTCACGATCGTATCAGCACCCCAACTCCCTTTCAGCCATTACTTCCCAACACATGACAAAACACAACTAACCAACTAGAGAATAAGATTTAGCAATCAATGAGACAGTCGAGCAAGCAATAGACGTACCATGAAACATGCACAGAGGTGAGGGACACAACCCCAACCCCTAATAACAACTATATATAGAAGAGGACATCCAAAATTCAACTATCAATGATGACATGACAACAAAGTTACACTATCATCATCAGCTTCACTAGGGTAACATGATGCATTAGGGGACAACATTAAATCAGACCTCTTCTTATCACAATCCTTAGAGAAAATATTTTTCCAAATAGTGATGTGCATTTGCCTACTAATAGCCTCATGAATGAGGAACAAGGATTGGAATATTTGTACTTCATGAATGAGGTACAAATGCTAACTACACGCAGATTTATATATTCTAGGATTGCATCCTAAAATATTTTATTTATTTCAAGCGTAATGTTAATTGTAATTTGTGGCATAAAAAATTTACATACAATGAAAAGTCACCTAGATATATTAATACGCGTGTAGTCAGCATTTCTCTTATTTCAATCTTTAAAAAAAAAAAAATTACAATTAATTCATAACTATTTTACAACTCTATTTAAAATAAAAATTAATTATATAAAACTAATTAATTTTATATTAATTTGAAGTTAATTGTAAAATAATTAATTTGAAGTAAATTGTAAAATAATTATAAAAGAAGCGTACATTTCTATAGTTTAATTCAAAAGTAATGATAAAGTGTAGAAGGACATCCATAGGTTGACCCTACCACACGTGTGAATAAGATCATCTCTGACAGCCATTCTCTCTGCCCTACGTATCGTAATTCTGATAATTCGCCCGAAACATCAGGTCTCCCTACAGAGAATATCGGTTCTTATCGTCTATTTCGTGTTCGTTTCCCCTCCCTCGGCGGAAATGGGCATTGCAATTCTTCCCTCCCAGAACTGCTTTCAAGGCCGGTTTCGGCACGAAGCCCTGACCCTAACTCCTTTCAAACCTCGCCGATACTCTAACCCCGACAGCCCTCAGTCCCGCCGGCAGAAGCGAAGTCCTGATCGTAATCGGAGAGATGGATCCGTGGCGGCAAGGTTTGTCGCCAAGAACCTGGTCATGGGGCAGGTCAAGATCCTTAAGCGCGGAGAGACGTTGAGCCAGACGAAGAGTTACGATAATCGGAAGCCGAGGGCGAAGAAGGAAAATGATTTTAATTTGGTGTTGCGATCCACTGGCCGGCTTGGTCCGGCCCCGCTGACGGTCCAGAAGTATATTAGGGTATCGGAGTTAAAGGTCGTCAATGAAATATATGCCGGATCGGCCTTCGTCGCGTCGCCTCCTCCAAGTTGCCTACCTGTCCCGTGCTTCTTGGGTAGAAACAACGGATCGGCCACGAGCGATTTGCGTCGATTGTTGCGCCTCGATTCGGTCTGATCACGAACATCCCGAATCAATCCTAATGTCGGCTATTCGGATCCGATAACTATCGAAGTTTTATCGGACACTGCTTGTCAACCGCGTGAAAATTCGGATGTCTTCCTTTTATCGGTTATGGTTTGCGTTGGCTCCCTCAAATCATGGTCTTCCTTCTTACGTATTTTTGTTCAAGAGGATGGCTTTCGAGTGCGAGCAAAATGAAGTAATAAAAGTGGATCGCAGCGATATCTTTCGGCATGTTCTCATTGGAATTTGAACGGCAAAGATTAGATCAACCCCATTTCTCTCCTCCTCCTGCTTCTCCTTCTCGAGAGAAAGGAGATCAAAGTTGTTGCTCTGTTTTCTTGAAGATTAACACGATAGAATGGATTAATGTTAGTTTGTGTGCATTCTTGTAATTGCTTCATCTTCTATGCAGGAATAAAATCTCTGATTTGGGTAGCAGTCTCTGCTTTGTTCTTTTTTTTCCTTCTCTTACCCAATATTGTTGCTGTTCTTGTATATGAATGGATCACAGAAAATTGTGGAAGGAATCCTGTTGATAAATGGTTCCTCATAATATAGCCACTACACATTATAAATCATGTTCAATATGGCTGGTGATTTGTTTGTGTATACAGAAATCATTAATGGTACTGCCTTCTTGCTTTTCTGCTATATGATAATAAGCTTACTCGGAGACTTTCACCTTGCTCCCTTGAATTGCTTTGCCTCTCATTCATTGATTTCCACACCTTCCACCTCTCCAGGCACTATCCTCTTCCAGAACCAGTGCTTTCTCCACAGGAATATCATCTCTTCAATGGGAACTCCTTTGGTTTCGGGTAGGAAGATGTAAACAAATATGGTCATGATGGTAATCCAGGCAGCAAAGAAGAGGAAGATACCAAACTTGAGTGCACAAAGAAGGGAAAGGAAAGACTGGGCTATTATGAACGTGAATAGAAGATTTACAGCAACTGTGATGCTTTGTCCAGCTGATCGAATTTCTAGAGGGAATATCTCACTTGGCACTGTCCAGCCAAGAGGACCCCATGACCATCCAAAAGCTAGGACAAAGAGGCAAAAGAAGAACACCACCAGTATTGAGAAACCTTTTGACAGTTCTTGATTGTTTCCGAACTTCACCCCCAAGATTATGGCTACTATGACCTGTTTCACATACACAAATAACATTAAAATGGAAATAATGGTGGAAAACAAGATCCTCGTATGTGTTGAGAAAATGCTCATGCTTCTCTTACAATAACTGTGCTGGGTTAAAGCATATTTTATACTGAAGGGGAATAATGCCAAATCCATGTTCTGGGAAGCAACATAAAAATGATTGCACTTGGAATATCTGGTGCCAGTTTTTAATTGACTTCTCCTGGATCTAACTTAAGAGTGTTAAAGATCTTTTACCTGGCATGTAACCATTTGGATTCCTCCACTTATAAGCAAGGGCCTTCGACCCAATCTATCTACTGTTGCAATAGAAATCAGTGTAGATGAAGCAAGAACTGCCCCAGTCAAAGCTGAGGAGTAGAGAGCAGCATTGCCACCAAACCCCATACTCTGGAATAGCACCGGAGCATAGAAGAGAATTGAATTTATGCCCGTGAGGATCTGGAATGTCGGCATGAAGAATGCCATTACTAATTGTGGTCTGTTCTTTTTCTCAAGGATGTTACGAAAGGGATGTTTTATAGAGTTTGAAAGCTCACTTGCATCAACCATGTCTTCAAACTCTGCATCCACATTTTTGGTTCCTCTAATTTTTTCAAGAACTTTTCTGCCTTTTTCTTTTCGTCCTTGCTCGATTAAGCAGTTAGGTGTCTCAGGAAGAAGTAGTCCTCCCACCGTCATTAAAAGAGCTGGAAAAGCAGCCAAGCCAAGAGAGAGCCTCCATCCCCAAGGTTGAAGCTTTTGTGTTCCATAATTGATCATGTTTGCTGTAAAAATCCCAAGTGTAGTTGCCAACTGAAACAACATGTTCAGGCCTCCTCGAAGATGTGTCGGTGCCATCTCTGATAAATATAGTGGAACTGCCTTCATGACAAACATGAGGAAGTCTTAAGTCTTGTGTTCTCAGATACAGAAACCATAAATTCATTTATTTTCTGATCAATCTTAGCACTTGAAAAGGTTAGGCTAAACAGGATACCTGGTTTCCAAATCCAATGCCAACACCAAGCATGATTCGACCCAAAAGAAGCATTGCCATATTTGCGGCAGCTGCATTTAGGGTAGCTCCAACAAGAAAACTGATCCCACCACAGACTATACTCGCCCGACGTCCATACTTTCTTGTAACAGGAGAAGCCACCAGAGTTGAAACCAAACCAGCAAGATACAAAGAAGATGTAAACGCTGAAAGCCCTTGGTTGTTGTACTTGCAGTAGTTGCTTTCATGCGCATGCCTTTTCTTTATATAAACGGTATGGAAGAACTTTTCAAGAAATGCATCCATTGATGTCACTCCCCCTGTTGACACAAAATAGCATTTTGTAACTAGTAAGAACACAGACACACACTCTCACAGGCAGGCTCACCCAAGTACATCATCGAGTAACAGAATTTTCCTGGTCATTCGTTCTTTATTCTTCTTTTTGTTTGTTGATTTATGTTTTTCACGAAACCCCAAATGAAGGCTGGAGTATAGTATGAACTTGTTAAATTTCTTAGCTTCTATATATGTTGATGACCACTTCGTTCCACTGGAAAACAATAATAAACAGGAAAGATAACTTAAATATCACAGGTGCGAATATATTAGAGCGTCATAGCTTGGTGATAGGACTTGAGAATTTTATGAACATGTCTGAGCCTCTCTATGTTGGCTGATTGTTAGAACAGAAATCAGGTATGGATTGTGTGGTGGCTATTCTGGCTATATTTCAATATTGCCAGACACAGCAAAGTTCCTTTTCCGCGACAATCTTTGTTATATCATCCGCCAAAGTTTCAACAGGTGGTAAATCTGTTGAAACTTTGGACTGAGGAAATTGAAGTACCTGAAATTCCAATATCATAGCCGAAAATTGAGCCACCAACAGCAGCGACGGTGCAGGCAATGATCACATAAACAGTGACCCTTCCTTGGTACTGTTCAGCTCTCTCTTTGGCCACACCAGCCGGACCAAAAGATCCACCCGCCATCTCCAAAAACGTTATCTTCTTCTCAGATCTCACCAATATGAAGGAAAACACAGCCAACTCTTCACCCTCGAGTAATGACTATCACTCTGCCCGAGTTGCTAGAAAGTTTGCAGTGCAGTGGTGTGTACAAAAAGACTTCTTTCAAGTGCGTAACTGGTGTAAGAATTGAAACAAAACCCCATATTATTACAAAAATAATGACGTACATACATTTGTAGAGAAGATTTCCTTTCCTAGGGATAATATAGATAAGGACTCATATTTTTTAAGATAAACCAGTATGTCATCGCCACTTTAACAAGGCAATACTCAACTTCATAGTCATAGCCTTGACATTTAAAGCATTTTTTTTTTAAATCCACTGTATATATATATATATACATACATATATATTATGCTTTGTTCCTAATATAGCAACATGATCATCCTACACCCCATTATATATGTAATTAAATAAAAATTAATAAATATGTAATTAAAGTTAAAGTTATCAAATTATGTAGATCTAGGTATGTTGACTTGGTTCAATTTAAATGTTTTCATCTAACAAAATTAATTATTCATGTAGGTATCTTGGAATTTGTAATGGATAAGGAAGTCTTAAATGGGGTTTGAAATTAATCAGAGCTATTTTCTTTAATTCACTGCAGACAATAATTATTTACGTGGCAAAATCTGAACCATTTTTCATCTTTTAGCATTCGGAAACTATATATAATATGATACAAGTAAAATACCAGAGGGTGTATCATATGAATTTGTTAGGTCTATCTAAAAGGTTTTTGGGACGCAAATTATTCTGTTTACTTACACCCATACACTCATTATCCAAATTTGAACGATGGAGTATAATTGCATGATCGCCATGTGTACATTTATATATGCAAGTTGGAGTGCAAGTCTTCTTGACTTGGCTGAATCTGTTTGTCTTATGTCTGATTCTTATGCTTTGTTTTTGAAATCTTTTTCCCCAATTAAAGCCTGTTGTATTTTGTCTGGTTTTAATGCCGGTGGTTCGACGATATTGAACTGAATTGAGATGAATTAAATTTTTTATACATAGTAATTAATTGAGATAGTATAGTGAGTTTTATAAAACTCATTTAAGATGAGTTTAAATGTGTTTGAATGTTAAAATAAATTTATATGTATTTATAAAAAGTTAAAAAAAATTATGAATTTCATATGTAAAGAGATGTTGAGTTAAGATAAGTTTAATGATTTGAAAGTTAAATATTTAAATATTAGATTCGGGGTTAGTCAAACTGCAATGGCCCACCAAGTGGCTTTGTGAATTACAATGCTAAAGATCCATGGTTCAAGGAACGGTACAGACAGACAGATCAAGAGTTCAACTCAATGGAAAGTTACTTCTTTTTTTTAGATTTTTTTTTTTTTTCTCTGAGCAGATGTACAGCTGAGATTTACCAGCACACGAGTCCACTCCCCCATGGAATTAACAATGTAAAAGAGAGATGATCTTTTCACATAAATAAATAAATGCATATATCGTGTACGCATGCACCGCAAACGTTGAATGGCAAGTAAACAAAAGAAAATGTGATTTTTTATTGAAGAAATTATAGAAATGCTAGTCTGTTTTCATGTTATCCACGGAAAAGATAGTTTTCAAATATTCAAACAAAAGATATATATTGCTTGCGTGTTACTCCTCCTGGCATTGAATTCGAGGTAAATGAGAGAGAGAGAGAGTGGTAGAAGATATGAGTTTGAGCTGTAACATCAACTTAGTGCGTGTGGGGTGCAATGTGATTAATGATCGATTTAGGTGCATGTGTTTGTCTCATACATGACTCAGAATCTCAGTTATTAGCCAAATTTGTCTGCAGCATTAGGTTAAAACAATATAAGATTGATATGAGAGACACCTACATGCCAAGGGCATCTAAACTACATTCATCTGCAAAGAAAAGGAATGTTGTTTCTGGCATGACACATTGCTTTTAATAATATAATGCTTATAACATAGCCTGGATAGGATCATCAAAACCAAAGTGTCTCTTCAGGAAATGTTTTGAGCAATTTCTATGGGACTCAACAAAAATTACCGGACCATGTCACAGTATATTGGTCAAGATAATATAGGACTTAGACTATTATCTTCTTAATTATATTTCAGTTTTACATATTTTTTTACTATTCAACACCTTTGAATATTTTTGGGGGCGATTATAGGGTTCCAACCTCACCTTTCATACTTTAGAATTCTAAAATAAAATTATTGAAAAATGATATTTACAACCGTGAATATTGCAACCGCCGCGTAATCGCTTTGAAAAAAAAAAATAAAACATAGAATCTACATAAAAAAAATTAATTTTTCAATAGTTGATCCTATTCTTTTTCAAAGCGATTTTGCAACATTTACATACTTTACAGTTGTATGTAGAATTACTCAAAATCATTTGTCTATAAAAAAAATTATAAATAAAAATGAGGAATTGTAACCATATATTGTTTGATCCAAGCTAGCTAGGAATTAATTGGGCTTTGAATGTATGTTGTATATGTTACCACTTTTCTTCAATTGCCTGCTGACACGTGTAGGATCCATAGTCATAGATTTGGCTCCTATATTGCCTCTAGTTTCTACGATCATTTAAAGGGAGTTGGACTTGTTATATGTATGGTTGGACTTTCTCTTATAGAAAAAAGAAGTATGGTTGGACTTTGTTTTAATTCTTGAGAAGATTTTCCTCCAGGGATATGGATTTTATTTTATTTTTTATTTTTAAGATCTAATCACCAAGTTGGATAGCTCTCTATCCCGATGGGCACAATTTAATTTTCAATCATCTATTCTTCTTAAAGATAATATTTCTTAATACAATCATTAACAGCTACTTAAGAACCTCATCGGGCAGATTAATAAGTGTTAGAACCTCGGGCCTCGTTTGGACAGTGAGATAATGAGATAATTTTAGATGAATTAAATAAAATATTATTTTTTAATAATATTATTATTTTGATATTTAAAAAAATTAAATTATTTATTATATTGTATAAAAATTTGAAAAAATTATAATAATGAGATGAAATAGATTGAGTATTTTTATATCCAAACGGAACCTAAATTAGTTTAAAACTATTATCTTATCTTATTGCTAACCAATTTTCATTTTCAATTGGCTTGTGATGGTTGGACTGACATGCTTAGATTTATTAATTATATAACCTGATATTTCCTATTAATTTTATTTACATTACTTTGATTGTTATATTACAAATAAAGAAATCATAACCAATAAGAGTCTCTTTTTTCTTTTCTTCTTCTTCTTTATATATATATATATATATATATATATATATATATATGGCATATATCCTCACCAAAGGAGGGCCTCCAGGGAAGGCTTTGGAATTAAATTACTGTCGATTTCGATTCCTTTCGAAAATTCATTTTGAACGTAAACAAGTATACATCAGAAAGAATTTTTGCAAAATACTTATTTTTACAGCATTTCTTCGGTTCTCAAACCTTGGCAGTTGGGCACTGGCCGTGTCATATGAACATGTAATTTATGCTTCTAGTAAGTAGTAATACTAGTGCATTTTTCTAAAACCAAATGTACAACTAGATTTTGCAAGGATCCGATCAAAATATATGGAGCTCAACAATTACTGAGTGGAAGTAGTATACGAGCATAATATATTTTTCAATTATATTATATATATATGTATATATATGTATACCACCACCTTTCGACTCAAAATATACCACTCAAGAAGCCCCTACAACAAGCAAATGATATATCAATAAATTTGGCAATAATAAAAGAGAGCTGCTACAAACACAAAGAGATTACACAAAGTAAACCCACGAACTGATGTGGCTTCATGGAATCCGTTAGATCTACTTTATAATAAAAATAACTTTATAATCTGACGTACCATATCAAGCCATGCACATCAGTTTGTGTGTTTATTTTTGTCTTATCTTTTTGTGGCTAAAGTATTTTTCATAATAAAAACTAGAAATATCAAGAAGATGGATGTTTCTTACCAAATTCCTGAGGCTTCCTTGGTTTTGTTTCTGCATTTTTCAATGAAATGAATTGGTTCAATCATGATAATGGTTTTTGAAACGAGAAAAATAAAGGTAACAGAAATGGCAGTTAAATGGGAATTACCTTGGTTTTCCCAGGAAGGCATCATTAACTTCATCAGTGTCTGGCCTTTCAGGAAATGTAGACAAGATGACATACTTCTCCTTCCCAGATGGTTCATCAACCCTCTTATACAATTCATAACGATATGGGAAAGACATCCTGAAACAATGTGGTGAGACTCCTTAGCACTTTTCTTAGCAGTGTTTCAGAAAATAGAAATTTGAATTTTATAAGTAAAAATTTTAGATAAAGTCAACATATTCATCTTTTAATTTTCATGATAACGTGTCGATTAAACATAAAGTGCTTAATTTCAAGTTTAAATATTCAAATACAACTGGGATAAATGTTGATGGTAACATAGGAATAGACTCCATCTTTTAAAATTAAGAACAAGCCATCACACCCAATAAAGAATTACAACCAGACAAAATAAGGATGATCAAAAGCTTGCTGACTTATGAAAAGCATTAAACTCTAGGTATCTCTACCTAAGAGCACCCATAATTGGATACTGGGTTCCTGCATAATAGAGAAGCCGAAAGAAATAGCAATTCTCGAATGATGCAGCATACTCCAATCTCTTGTCCCGGCCCATTGTCTGTAAGATATATGAAAAAGGTATAAATTGAAAGGTTAATACTAATTTAGATATGTCAACTCGCGGGATTGGTACTTACTTGCATAATACCACTGGAACCAGGTAAATCCTGAATTCAAGGAAATTTATATATCAGTCACATAAATAAATAAGGATCTGCAGAAAATTCTTTGAAAACGTTGGTTGCAGGCTAGCAGCAAAAGCATAATTGTACGCCAGAAAAGACTAAGTTGGTGAAGATTTCACAGAACTTGAATGCCTGATCTAATGCATGCAACCCAGTGGATCTAACAATTCAATGAGTTTCCCCACATGATTTCAGGAAATTAGAGTCGGCTTTCTTGAATGTTTTTGTTGAAGCAAATTCAGAAGAAAAGAGAAAAGGAAAAATATTCTAGTAGCACTTGAAGATATGATCTAATTAAAAACTTGATTTGATAAAAGAAAATATATAGCACCTGAAGGTCATGAACTTCGGGCTAAGAAACAGAGTTCATTATCTCACTCATATAAAAATTGTTCTGAAATTTACTGAAAAACCTATGTATTTGTTGATGCATCACAGTGATCACATGCTATATAACACATAACCAGTCCATTAAAGAGATATCAGCTGAAGTTATAAAAGGAACTGAACCTTGAGCCTAGGATTGACAAGAATAACTGGCCGGTTCCCAGCAGCATCAGTCATAGCTTTTAGGTCCTGCAAATCAAACCTCAAGGCTACTAAATGCAGAATAATAACTAATATGACAATCCCTAAAAAGTCATAGCAGAAGATTTGCTCCCAAGTTCCTCACGTCAATAATACAATTGCCAACAGCATTCTGAGGAGCCACTATGACAAAAATGTCATCTTGCTCATCAACCTCTTTGGACCCTGCAGTTGAAAATGAAAACCTTATGAATATGACATAATTTTAATTTGCTAACCAAATGAAAACCTTATAGATAACAAATAGTTTTAATTTGTTAACAAAATCATTGTGCGAACAAAGGAAATCAAAGTCCATACAGTTAGTCATACACAACGGAATTTAAAGAGGGATGGCAGATATAGCATATCTTGTTTCCGATGCCTTCTTGCAAAATATTCTGTGACGTATTAAGCATTCAAAAGAAAAGAACAGATTTGTAAAATATTTCTTTACATAAGCACTACCACTTATCCACCTTTTTTTCATCTTTTTTTCCTGTTAAGTTACTATCTTTGTAGCAATACCTCCAGTGTGTACTGAAATTGCTAAAATCGAAAAAATTAGAAAGACATCTTTTTTATAGGTAATAGAATGAAGTTCTTATAGATAAAAAGTAGAAGTATTAGCAATTGTGGTGGTTTTTCACAACCAACTCGGCTGCCGTGGTGGTGACATGGGTTACAACTTGCATCTCTGCCAATACAAAGCCATATGCATGACAGGGCATACCATTGACCTAAGATATGCTTCAAGTTGGTGCTTAAAGAAGACAGCATGTGCTGCTACCTTATGAGAACAGTTGGCTTTACACGGAATATCAATCTACAGGTGCAATATCACAAAGATGATGGATAAAACCAAAAACTCTCATCGTAAACCAAACATCATCTTCTGTTCAGTTTTATACCTACAGAACCAATCTTGATAAAGTTCCCCATAGCACCATAATCACCCCAATCCATAAACTCTAGGATCTGTCGAGTACCAGCAAGCTGCAATGGCATTCCAACTAGTGCACCTTCCCCATAGATCCTTGCACACAAACCTGAAAGGTTTAGAAAACTGAATAAACACAGTGCTTGCTTCATAATATTTTGGAATGGAAAATCCATATAGCAACCAGGATAAAACCACCTTGACATGTTTTCCATCATCAGCAAACGAAAGGGCAAGAACTCGAACAAGTTCCATCAAAGTACCGATTCGATAAACATCCTGTAACATAAAATATTGTTAAATCCAGAAAGACACTTGGTAAATCAAGGAAAAAGTCCCTTACCATTTCTGGGTTCAGCTCTGGAATATTGATCTCCACCTGTCCATATTAAAAGAGAAATTAAACAAGATAAATTCGGTTCATTGGGAGAGACATCTTTACAAACAGTAAATCTACTTAGGAAAAATAGAGTATTTAGTGTAGATTAATTTGGACATCACTGATCTATAAACCCTTTTATTTTAATTTATCTGAACCTGATGCACCTCATACCCATAACCTTCCCTTTTTTTTTAATCGGAAAACCATAACTTATAAGCTTCCTAAAACCATGTCAAAATAAATTTATGAGATAAATCAGATTGATTGAAGTAGTTTTTATTTTTTTTGATAAGTAAGAGATTATATTGAATCAAGTGAAACTAGGCAATGCACATGTACACAAGAAGTATAAAAAATGAGACACCTAATTACATTTTAGAAAGCTGAAAAGTAGACAAAAACTCATGAACATTCCCTCCCTTTAGTACAATAGCAGAAAACCACTGTAAAAGTGAGAATACAAATAAATTCCAGATTTCCCCCACTGCACGCTCCTTGTTGTTGAAACACCTATCATTCTTTTCCTCCCATAAACACCACATTAAGCACAAAGGTATCATCCGCCACACTACTGCCAGTTGAGAGCTATTAAGATGCCTATTCCAGCATGCTAGGACACTCTTAGGCATAACCCAACACAGCCCAGCTCTACTAAGAATGCCAGCCCATAACTCCCTAGCCATGTCACAATGTAGAAGTAAATGATCAATCAATTCCCCATTCCTCTTACACATGAAGCACCACTCCAACCATACCACGTTTTTGTAGATTGTCCACCATCAAAATCTTCCCAAGCGCAGCTGTCCATGTAAAAAAAGCGACTTTAGATGGCGAAGAAACCCTGCATATGCTCTTCCATGGAAAAGAGTTAGGATGTTGGACTGTCAAAACCTTGTAAAACGATTTAACAGTAAACTTCTTGCTCCCCGTATGTTTCCACAGCATGCGATCACTCTCAGTACCTCCCAACTTCACTGAATACAAGTAGCTGAAAAAACCTTCAAGCTCATCAAGTTCCCAATCCTGAGCATTTCTAGTGAAAGTGAGATTCCAAAGTACAGTCCCATTTACACGAGACAACACCTCTGAAACTGCTGCCTGCTGGTTTCCAGCCAAGCTGTAAACGACCAGAAAAACAGTGTAAAGAGACTCTCGCCACACCATACATTGAACCAAAAACGGGTTCTTGCTCCCTGACCCATCTCGAACTTGGGATGTTTTTCAAAATGTTCCACTCCTTTCTAATGAATTTCCATAGGCTAACACCATACGACCCACTACCCTCCGTAGAGCACTATCCGCCTACTCACTTCCATACTTCCGATCAATAACCTCTCTCCACAGCGAGTTCCCTTCCATTTGATATCTCCACAACCACTTTCCTAATAATGCCTTATTAAAAATACTCAAGTTTCGCACCCCAAACCACCATTCACAAGTGGACAGCTTACCCTTTGCCAACTCACAAGATGAAATTTGTTCTCCTCCCCCATGCCACCCCACAAAAATGCTCTAAACAATTTTTCCATCCGGTTTGCCACTTCCACCGGTAATGAAAAGAGAGAAAGATAGTAAGTAGGAAGATTGGAGAGGGTGCTTTTGATAAGTGTAATCTCCCCCTTTTGATAGATATAACCGCTTCCAACCTGAAAATATTTTCTCAATCTTCTCTACCACACCACCCCAAATACTCTCTGCTTTGAAAGACGCCCCCAAAGGAAGCCCAAGATATTTCATAGGAAGAGAGGCAACTTGGCAACCTAGCAAGTCCGCAAGAAAGTTAATATTCCTCACGTCCCCCACCGGTACTAGTTCCGACTTCCACAAATTCACCTTGAGTCCCAAAACTGCTTCAAAATACAACAAAACAGCCCTTAAAGCTTGAATCTGACCACAATCTACATCACAAAAAATAAGAGTATCGTCCTCAAATAATAAGTGGGAAATGGAACTAACACCATTACTATTGTTGCCCACCGAAAAATCAGCAATAAAGCCCCCCCTTACTGCAGCCTCCACCATTCGATTCAATGCCTCCATAACAATGACAAAAAGAAAAGGGGATAACGGGTCCCCTTGTCTCAGACCCCTTGAAGTCTGAAAAAATCCACATGATTTGCCATTGACTAATACAGAAAACCGAGCAGTTGAAACACAATGTTTGATCCATTCACACCACCTGTCCCCAAAGCCGCATCTCGTAAGCATATAAAAGAGAAAATCCAAACACACGTGATCGTAAGCCTTTTCCATATCCAGCTTACAAAGAACCCCCAGGATGCCTTCTTTTATCCGGTTGTCCAAGCACTCATTTGCAATCAGAACTAAATCCAGGATTTGCCAGCCCCGAACAAAGCATTTTGAGGTTTAGAAATGAGTCTATCCATCACCATACTCATTCGGTTGGCTAACACCTTTGATATCATTTTATAGATCCCACCTGGGGGTGAAAGTTGGTCGGTCCATACCAGAGAAACCAAACGGACCAGTCCAGAGACCAATCAGTTTCGATCCTTGAAATAGATGACCGAGACTTTTCGGTCTGGTCCCGGTCCATGGATTTCCCACCCCAGACGGGACCGGATCGACCGAATTTAAAAAATATTTATATATATTATTTATATAATAATTGTATAATTAATTACGTAATTTTCATCTAACCTATCACCATTAAAAATATAAAATTTTAAATATATTATTAACAAATTAATATTCTATCAATTAACTAATATATAATATCAATTAACTAATTATATAGTAATTATATAAGTTAATAATGTAATTTTCATCTAATTTATTATCATTGACCATAAAAAATAATTTTTTATTGAGTTAGTTATGTAATTCATATTATTAATTCACTTAATTTTAATTTAGTATTTTAAATAAATTTTTTTATTAATTTATTTAAAAAAAAAGAAGAAAAAAAATGAAAAAAATAATTGGGCCGGACCGATAGCTACTGGTCCGGTCCGGGGAAAATGATGGGTCCATCACCCCCCCCGACCGGACCAATTTACACCCCTAATCCCACCTACCAAACTAATAGAACATAAGTCTTTCAATTCATAGGCTCCAACTATCTTCAGGGTAAGAGTAATGAAAGTAGCATTTAGTGACTTCTCAAACTTGTGAAAAGTATGGAAATCATGGAAAGCCTGCATCACTTCTTCCTTCACTATATCCTAACACTCTTGAAAGAAAGCCATAGAAAAACCATCCAGACCCAGGGCTTTATCTAGGAGGTATTCGTAGTACTGCACAATATGATCTTAAATCTCTTCAGGGGAATGAAACACATTTGAGCCGGAGTGGAGAACCTCAATGGCATTATTGCGCCTATGAGAATTAGCCACCTTGTGAAAAAAATTTAGTACATTTGTCCCCCTCCTTTAACCAAAGCGCCCTAGATTTTTGCCTCCAAGACATTTCTTCAATTTACAAAACCTTCTCAATTTCTGCTACAACCACATTCTTTCTTGACAAAAACTCCTCATTATCCTCCCCCTGCTCCAATGCATGCAACTCGTCCTAAAGAAGATTTTTCTGCACTTCCGCATGTCTAAAAACTTCATCATTCCACTTCTTTAAATCGGTCTTAAGGGCTTTAAGTTTACCCACCACAATAAAGCTAGGGTTATCATCAAAAGAATAATCAGCCCACCAAGTCCTTACCTTCTCTACAAATCCTTTAGCATAAAGCCACATATTCTCAAATTTGAAATAACGCCTACCCCCATGAATGCCACCACAATCAAGCAAAATTGAGAAATGATCAGAACATACCCGTCACAACCTCTTCTGAAATAAATCCGCAAAGTGCGTCTCCCAAAAAGAAGATACTAAAAATCTATCCAATCTTGACCACCCTCTACTATTGGACCAAGTATAAGCCCCCCTACCAAAGGGAGGTCCACAAGATTTAAATAAAAAATCAGCTCCAACAAATCTTCCATAGCCTCTGTCGACCTAGATGCCCCCGCCTTCTCACTGGGGAACCAAAGAATATTACAATCTCCACATAAACACCAAGGTAAATCTCATAAAGAATACAAACCCGCCAATTCCTCCCACAGAAAACTTCTATCTCTATCCACATCAAGCCCATACACGCTCGCAAAAGCCCACCTCTACCCATCCTCAATGTTTTTGAGAGAGACAGCCACTAAATAATACCCAATACAATCCTTTACCAACTCCATCACTCTCTTATGCCACATCAACAACACCTCTTGAAGCGCCCAACGAAGCTAGATAACGCCACCCCATAAAAGAACAACCCCACAAACTACGAATAATATTTATATCAATACAACTCAACTTAGTCTCTTGAAGGCACACAAAGTCAATTTTCCATCTACAAATAAGGGATCTAATGCGAAGACGTTTGTTAACGTCACTGATCCCCCTTAAATTCCAAGAAAGGATTTTAGGCTTCAAAAGATGACCATGCCCCTCGCCCTTTCAACCTATCCCTTGCCACACTTCCCTCCTTATTATCATAATTAATAGAACTTTGTAGACGTTCCAACTACCTGTCCCATTTTACTGCTAATTTCAGTGTCGTGACTCTTCCTGCTTCAATCGCAATTAGAAGAGCCTTAAACTGCTCTTCTAATCCAACACAAGATATCCACAGTCTCTTGAACTTCCTCAACTTTTTTTAGCACCCAGTCCGATGTTAATCTGTAAGCAGGTTTTGGAAAGATGGTGCATAACAGGATGGGACTGCCCATCGCTTCCTTGTCACCCTCTACCTCACTGACCACAATCTCTGAAGAATAATCCATTTGCCCAGCACCCTTCAATACCTCTGTTGAAACTCCTCTACCTCCATCAACCCTTCCAACCACTTCCATCAACCACATCCCCTCCTCTAGCATAGTCAACTCACTTAATAATGGAGAAATTTCCATCCTGGGCACCCTTTGATAGATTCTCTTCCAATTCCCCTTCCTCTAGTTCCTTCCGAAAAAACACCTTGTTCTCAGCCTCCTGAGCCTCCATATCCCCATCTACCATCTCCGACGTCGGGACCATTACCTGAGTCGTGCCTGGGGGGTCGCCGGCGACCAACGAAGAGGTATGTGCAGCCACCGATGTTGTATCTTGAAACTGCCCACACGGAGGATTGGACCCAACGAGTGGGTTCGCAACCTCCTTTACTGAATCTTCAATCCCCAGTGATCTAATCCATTGTTTTGACGTCGTGGATGTGTCGACGACCACCGTCGCACCTTTCTGTGTAGGTTATGACGCATTTGGGGCAGATACAACATTGTAGTTGCACAAACTGATGGCGCCATGCACTATTGAAGTTACAACAACCTTGGACAAGGTTGCCTAAGTCCTCACTGGGAACGGTGGCTCAGGCCCAATCACCAATGGGCCAGCTTCCGCCTGAATCCTCCTCCAGACAGGGATTGATTTCTTTTGGGCAGAAAACCTTCCCGTGAGCTGAGACCCAACTCCTTGTCCTAGTTCCTTGCCCTTGCCCGTGGGCTGTGTGTTTCCATTGGGCTCGCTGGACTGGACTAGAACCCTGTCTCTTGAGCCCACAACACCACCCCTTAAGTCTCTGCACTTACTCCACGGCCCAGGCCTAGGCCCAGGCCTTGGCCCAAGCCCAAGCCCAAGCCCACATCTCCTTGCACCTCAACGCACCGTTTTAACCAAGATACATTCTCAGTCAACTCTCCCAGCTAACTCTCCATTTCAGACAATATATGCAACAAATTTTCCTCTTTGAAGCCAGCAGCTTCTTTGCTACCCCTTCACTTAACTGAGCACCAACCATAAAATCGGCACCACCTGACGTCGACAGACCTGCTGTTGCTGCACACTTCACGTCTTGAGGCCTCTCCATCTCTCTGCTACCTTGGAGAACCTCCCTGTATAATCAAAAATTTGAAGTTTGCGACGTCGTCGCTGGTGGTAATAGCCACTCAGAACCTCCAACACTTCCAGCTTCCTTCAACGCCACCACTAATTTTCTCCAGCCCACTTCGTCCCTGTCTCTTGGTATAAATATGAAACTCCGACGGACCCCCCCCCCCCAAAAAAAAAAAAAACTCCAAAAGCCATGTATACTCCCCTGAAATTAGTGCAGCGTTGTGCAATATAACCCCTATCCCCATCCCAATGCGCAGTGTAAAAACCCTTTCCCTCAGCCTTCAGACACTCCTCCAAGGCTTTAGAAAACCATCATATTGTCCCTAGCCCCAAGCTCATATTTTTTACAACTTTCCATCCTTTCTCAATAAGATGCACATACCATCCATCCCTTAACACCTCTAACGACTTAGATTCGATAATAACACGTTTCGTGGAAGGCATTTTCCTTCCAATGTTGCCATAGAGAACGCTGCCAAATGCCCATAACCACCATTGGAATCAAAAGAAGAGAAACGAGTGCGGAGAGAAAAGATGTAAGGAGAGAAAATGTACAGAGAGTAAAATTGATCAAAAGAATCTTCTCCTCAAATAAATAATAAAATGTTCCAAATCATACACGCATACATGAGTTCTTCAAAGCTCTAATAAATCTACTACAATATTTAAACTTGATTGAAGCAGTTATAGAAATATCCCTAAATTCTTAGAAATTACCGCTGCGAGAGAGGGGGGGGGGGGGATACAAGTTGTTACATAAATATAGTTTCTACCAAGCACAGATCAAAGTTCAAAATTTCAGAATGCATATTTGTATATTTATTGAAAAACAAATGGAAAAGAGTGAAGTGCATGAAAATCAACACATAATCCTGAAATGTAAAGAACTTGCATTATGAACAATAAACACAAATCAATGATCTATCACATAAGTTATTCTCCAATGCAAAAAAAGAATCAATGTCAAACCTTTAGTCGAGTTCTTCCATCATTAATAGCTCTTTGGGTTGCTTCTAGCACATCGGTATAGAAATATTTCCTAATTTCCCTTGAGTGAGGAATGTTATTCAATTTAGTAGGAATTCCTCTCCAGTTATCCTATATAAGGCTAAAGTAACATAAGAAAAGAAGCACAGCAGAGATTATAAAATGAAGCTTTATGTGAAAGTTAAACTTATCTACAGTAAACAATCATTATTAACTTTACATCGTAGAAACTATACCTGGCCTCCATATACCTGATTCTTCAGGTTCTTAATTTCAGGTAGTATATTCCCTGGTACAAAGAATGAAGCATATTAAGTTCATAACTGAAGCTGAAGTTCATATTAAACATCGGTTGCTGGATTTTTTTTTTTTTTTTATGAGTAAACGATTATATTGATATGAATAGGCATCGCCCAAGTGCACAAGAAGGTATATAAAAGGTAACACCTATTTAGGAAAGTTGCTGGAAATATTTAGGGAATATCACTTTTAAATATGAACTTATATATGAATGCTTACACACTACACCGGGAGGCTAATGTCTGAGAGGTGGGTCACTTCTCGTCGCTTTTTGATCAATTGTATTTGAGTCGGGTGGGAAGTAATGGTGAAGTAAAATGGTTTGGGGCCCATCTAGGAAAGGAGAGTGTTCACTGTAAAGTCTTTCTACAATTTCCCATGTGCTCTTGATAAGACCTCTTTCCCTTGGAAGCTTATTTGAAGGAATAAGGCTCTACCTAGGGTGAATTTCTCTGTTTGGACAATGGCTTTGGGGAGGATTCTTACCCTGGATAACATAAGGAAGAGAGGCATTCTAGTTATTAATTGCTATTGTATGTGCAAGAAGAAAGGTAAAACAATGCATCACTGTCTACTGCATTGTGAGCTTGCTTTACAAATTCTTGTTAGAGGAGGAAAGAGAACATCATATTAATCTTAGTTGGGTACCATAAGCGAGTCAGTTCTTTTTAACATGAAAAGACTTATGTTATTATAACTTTTACTATGTGATGTCATTGCTAACTAAGTATTCAACTCGTGTTTTTTTTTAACTGTTAGCTGTCCTAGGTGACGAAGAGTATGATGACAGGTCCACATGTCCAAGCTTAGCTAATGGAGACGAGATTGAGACTTGGTATTATAAAAGACTATGATTGTTCAATAAGTGCTACTCAATGAATTTTATGAATTTGGATTGTTTTGATGTTTATGAAATCTTCTTATACCTGGCTCATGTCATGACTACGTTACTGGAATTCCTAAACCTTTGGGGGAAATCTTGAAATAATAATTATAAAATACTTCTAAAAAATTAGTTATAAGTTGATTGGCATTAAAGGTTAGACCAGTATACACAAAACTAACACTTTATGTCCTGAAATCTTTACCTGGATTTGTCATCTTTACTCTATCTTTCTGCACTTGCAAAAGCAAAGATTCTATTTCTTTGAAAATTTCTTCTTTTGGACGGTTTCCATTAATCTGTGTTATGCAAGAGAGAATGATACACATAAATATCACTGGCCCAGGTTCATATAGCTAGGAGCAAAAGAAAATGTTTGTAGATACCTTGTTCACTATGTTCAAGTACGTGGATGAGATTGCTTCTGCATTTTTCTTGTATATTTCTAGACGTGACTTCACCTAAAATATTTTTTTATTTAAAAAATGAAGGCATACACAAGTTAGGTGCTAGAGAAAGAAACTCAGAAAATAATGTTGAATAGACAAAAAATAGTGTTCCAGCTTATACCTGGAGTCACAGATTACATATAATCATCAAAATTTAATGACAGTGTACAGGTGACAGAGCAAAAAAGACATAAAAATGAAAAGTTGGAACTATACTTTTTCCTCAGTATCGTCACGACGAGTAACAAGTCTAGATTTAATTTCCTCAGTCTCTGGAGGGAAGTTTTTTAGATGATAAATCTTCCCTGTTACAGGGTCTAGCCTTCTACCAATGCATCTGTTGATCAGAATTTCATCAGGAACCTGAGTTTCAAAAACATATATGTAAAAGGTAATTTGAAAGATAAATGCTTATGTTGGCACAACAAAAAAATGAGCTTATCAAAGATTGTAGAAGATACTATTGTGCATCAAAAGGTAAAGGCGCTAGACAAGCAGAACATTAATATAAAGGCATAGTTCATCGTTAATAAAAGCTGATACAGAATGCAAGATATTTTGTCGTAGTATAAAAAAGGATGTCCTGTAACTTCTACCACATCTGGTATACCTATGAAACCTTGTGCATATAAAATAAATAATTAAGAATAACATTAAAAAAAACCAAGTAATTGGATGCAAAACATTAACCTATACACAACCTTTTTCCAAATCTCAATAAAGAAAAGAAAAATGCACAAAAATGCTTCCATCAGAACAAAAGTCACCAATCACCATAGTAGAAACTTAGCAAGAAAGATACGTTATGATTTGGATATGTCTAGCAAGTTTTTTTGTCGAAAGTTTTCAAGCAATTTAGGACAACATAAAACTTTACTTCTTCTGCAGAAGTCTATGGTGGCCAGCCAATATGGCAGAAAGTCTTTCAGCTAAGTAAATTCACCTAGCTGAAGGGAAGGAAGGAAAGCAAATGGAGATGATCATCTATATATGAGAAAAATGGGATAAACATGTGACTCACATACATCTAATACGATATAAACATCTGGCCTGATTTTCAGTTCTTCCAGACTTTGTGCTTGTGAAAAACTCCTTGGATACCCATCGAGAAGCCACCCTTTTTCTTTTGCGTCTTGACGCGATAATCGTGTCATGACCATCTACAAAGCAAATCATTGGTATTTTAAACCCTATGAGAAATAAAAAGAAAAAAAAAATTAGTGAGCTAGAAAATTCAGTACAGCCGTCACAATTTCATCTGGAACTAAACGGCCAGCATTCATGAATTCTTTTGCTTTATTCCCAATTTCAGTCCCAGACGATACTTCAGCTCTTAAAAGATCCCCAGTTGATATGTGCACCAATCCAAACTGAAGAACCAAGACAAAGGAGGCATGGATGAATGTGAATGTGAGTAACAAAAAATTACATTCAGATACTAAAGCCCAAGTTGAACTTCTAAGATGATGCAACGGAAGTAATTCTATGACAAACATGAATACTCATCACAAGAGAAACTTCTTCGTAATTTGCCAATTATTTTCCAGATTAGCTAATTTTCTTTTCAGGACCAAATGGGAGAAAACAATATTACCACTCAGGTTTTTCAGCAAAAAGTTTCCATTTCTTTCTTCAGACACCTCTTCATCAAGAACAGCCGTTACACAGCTTTCCCTAACAAGAGGTTCAAACTCAGTCGGTCTAAGGCAGGGAGATCGTTTGTCCCCACTTCTCTTTGTTATTATTATGGAAGCCTTGAGTAAGATGATATCAGTGGTAGTTACACATGGTTTTGTGGCTGGTTTTTCAATTGGGGACCCCAACAGGGGCATTATTACTTTGTCTCATTTATTTTTTGCAGATGACACGCTCCTATTCTATGATGCAGATAGAAACCAGTTGAAGGCAGTGAAGGCTTTGTTATTATGCTTTGAAGTAGCATTAGGTCTGAAAGTTAATTTTGACAAATCAGAGTTAGTGCCAGTGGGGAATGTGAGCAACACTAGGCAACTAGTTAGTATTCTTGGGTGCAAGGTAGCTTCTCTCCCCATTACCTACTTGGGATTGCCATTGGGGGCTGCCGCAAGGGCCTCATCCATATGGGATTCAGTCATAGAGAAGATAAGAAGGAAACTGGCAGGGTGGAAGAGACTGTATTGTCGAAAGGTGACCGTTTGACTTTTATTAAGAGTACCCTCTCTAACTTACCAACGTACTTCTTATTTTTGTTCCAATTATCTGCCAGGGTAGCGGTTCGGATTGATAAACTATATCGTGATTTCCTATGGGGTGGGATAGGGGATGAATTCAAACTTCACCTGGTCAGCTGGGATAAAGTGTGTAGACCAATCTCATCAGGTGGTCTGGGTATAAAAAATCTGAGAACATTCAATCAGGCCTTACTTGGGAAGTGGCTATGGAGGTATAACAAGGAACCCGAAGCCCTTTGGAAATTGGCGATGGATTGTAAATATGGAAGCATGTGGGGGGGCTGGTGCACTGAAGAGATATCTAGGGTTAGCAGTGTGGCAGTTTGGAAACACATTAGGAAGGGGTGGGGGGCTTTTAGTAGCCATTCTAAATTGGTGTTAGGGAGGGGTTCTCGCATTAAGTTTTGGAGAGACATATGGTGTGGGAATGAGGCTCTAAAGGATGCATTTCCAGCTATATTCCGAGGGGCAAGTAACCAGGATGCTTCAATAGAGGACCTTATGACTCTATCAGGAGACCAAGTGCAGTGGAATGTCACGTTTAGTAGAGCAGCGCAAGATTGAGAAGTGGACACCTTTGAGGCTTTTTTCAGCCTTCTATATTCTATGAAGCCCAATAGATTGCAAGGTGATAGGATGTGGTGGACTCCAACGGGTAAGGGCATTTTCTCAGTTAGATCCTTTTATAAGTCTCTTTCCCAAGCCACAAACATTCCCTTCCCATGAAGGAGAATTTGGAGAAATAAGGCGCTGCCTAAAGCGGTCTTCTTTACTTGGACAGCAGCATTGGGGAGGATCCTGACTACCGACAATCTGAGGAAGCGCCGGATAGTTATACTTGACTGGTGTTGTATGTGTAAGAGATCTAGCGAGACAGTGGAACACTCTTGCTACATTGCGAGACATCTAGAGCCTCATGGGTGGAAGTCGTTAGCCGGATTGAACTATCTTTTGCTATTCCTGCTTCTGTGGTAGATCTTTTAGCCAGCTAGACACTTCCAAATAGAGTTCAACAAATCAAGGCAGTGTGGAAAATGATCTCAATCTATATTATGTGGTGTATATGACAAGAGCACAATGATCGGACTTTCAAAAACAAGGAGCGGTCTCCAGAGGAACTTCAAACGCTATTTTTCAGCACTTTATTTCTATGGGCCATTGCTTTAGATTTTAATGGCCTGAATTTTCATGAATTTTTAGGTTCCCTTACTTCGACCTAGATAGATCTTATCTTTTGTATACCATCTTATGTACATGGGCTTTGCCTATCTTTATTAATATATTCTTGATTACTTATCAAAAAAGAAAAGGTTCAAACTCAGTCAGCTATGCATTTCTACCGACCGTGTATCACTTCAAAGGTACCCAGGCATCCAACGTACTCCAGAAAATGGCCCCACACACAAAAAAAAAAAAAAAAAAAAACGAATTCACGATCTCGGTGTTCTTTTTCAAATTCAAATGGCTTCTTGTCAATTTGTTAATTAATGGTAGAGGGATGTGGGTTTGACGTTTCCCAAGAAGCCATCTGAATTTGGGAAAAGAACAACCACAACAACAACAACAACAAGACCAACACGACAACGTCTATAAGAGAATTCGTACACAGACTGCGGGTTTACATTATACATATTTGGTGACAATTCACACACTCTACGGGCCGTTGGAGAACATTATATTACATTTGATAAATCCATACAACTTCCAGCAAATGTCTACTTCAGAAAACCAACTTGAACTAATTGCTTTTAACAATTACTTAAACAAGAAATAATCTGTAATATTTAGCACAATATGTTTTCAGAATGATTATCGAATCATATATAAACTCCCAATGGTTACCTTCTGGACAATCAACTCACACTGAGTTCCTTTGCCCGATGCCGGTGCACCCGATATCATCACCTTCAAAGGCTCGCTGCCCACGGAACAAGTCACCTTCAGTCCCTAGCAAAGAAACATGTCATGAGCCAAAAGAAACCATAGAAACAAACAAATCTCAATATTGGCTGATGAGGAACAAAAAAGATAACAACTTTGGATTTCGGGTCTATCCTCAACTGGGTGTCTCGGAAGGCGCAGAACGAGCGGAGATGACGACGTGGAATACAAGAAGATTGTAGAAGAGAAAGAGAGCTAGAAGGAGAAGAAGAAGAAGAAGAAAGGGAGGAGGTTGAGAGAGACGAGAGAGAGGGAGTCGGAGTTACGTTGGTGGAGTGAAGAGAAGAGAATGTAGAGGTGGGAAACATAGTTGCTGAGAGAGAGAAAGAGAGAAAGAGAGAGAGAGAGTTGGGTTACGGGCAAAGTGTCAGAGACTTGAAAGAGAGAGAGGATTTGAGAGGCTGTCCATAGAATGAGAAAGTTTGCAGGTGGCTGACACTACACTAGACGATAAGGGTAGGAAATTTTAAAATAAAAATTAAATATTTAAAAATTAATATCTTAAAAGTATAATATATATAAAAGATAAGTAATACTACGTATAATTATAAAATATATATTATACAATCGTTTTAAAAAAATAAAATTTATTATTAAAAAATTAATTTTTTTATATAAATTATATATATTTTTTTTTAAAAAATTACACTATACTTATGTATTTTATAATTATAAATATTATTTCTCTTAATTTAATTTATAATTTCACAGGCATGGTTGCTTTTTAGCTTGAAAAATATTGTAATACCAATCCGGTAAAAGAACTTGGAATGCAGTTTTCCTCTAAATGGATTTTAACAAATCCTTCAAATAGTTGGGTAAAAGAAAAAAGATCAATTTTTTTTAATGGTTGCTTGGTACTTCATATAAAACTTTCAGTTTTCAGCATCAACTGTCATTATTTATTTATTTCACCGGCTAACTGCCAAGAAGACATAGCAGGAGATCTGACTATTCTATTTTTAGGTATTCTTTCCAGAAAATGGTGTTGCTGAGCAGGCTATTATCGAAGATGCAGAGTTGCATCTCCACGAAATAGTAAAAGTAGACAACATTATTTTTCAGAAGTTACAAGTCAAGAATGGAGGAGGGTAGGACGTGAGTAATTCTTAAAGCAAAATAGGAAGAAAACTGAATTCATAACAGGATTAAGGTTAACCATATCCCCACACCAACAAAAGTAACAACTAAAAAGGACTCTATGGGAGAGAACATGGAGACAACATGAAGTTTTTGCGACTTGACTAGTTATAATTCTTGGATCTTAGCTCAATTAAAGCTAAAAGAACTAAGCTTTCTTGCATATTTTATCAGATACAGAGGTAGGTTCTCTTTATCTTAGATAATTATTTATCCCATTGGAGCACTGTTTGATTCCCAGATTGAAGTCTCAAGCCCATGGAGATTTGGGTGGCGTTTGATGGAGGTATTGTTGCCAATCTCAGCAACAAGTTTTGCAAGGATTATTTACCTCATTAGTCATCACTTCAAATTAAAACTTGAAAGATGCATTATAAATGACCTGATGAATAGAGTGAAACCAAAAGGCAATAAAGACAATTTCTTTGTGATTTGATTATCCACCACCATCAATGCTCACCAGTTGCAACATTCTTCTCAATCACATTCTTGAGCTTAAGCTCACAACTCTCGCAAAGTCTTCAATGAATAACAAACAATAGGTCGTGCCCAAATGAAACAAACAAAGAAAAAATGCATCTATAAGAGCATCCACATTGGCTTCTTCAAATAACATTTCATCTCTAAATTTAACTAATTTTATCAATTGTTGGCCCACATTGAATTAGCCAAACACTTTTCATCCTAAATATTATCTACAGTAATTTCATAATTTTCTTCAAAGATGAAAAGAACTGTTGATCCTCCAAATACATTGTTTATTAATTTCGGCTCTCTCTCCCGCGATTTCTTTCTCTTCTTCTTCCCTTTTTCTCTCCCGCGTTTCTTCTTCTCTTATTCCTTCTCTTCTTCGCATTTCTTCTTCTCTTCTTCCCTCTTTCTCTCTCGCGTCTCTTCCTCCATTCTCTTCTTCTATTTTTTTTTTCTCTTCTTTCTCTTCTTCCATCTCCCGCGTCTCTTCCTTCTTTCTCTTCTTCTAGTTTTTTTTTCTCTTCTTCCCTCTTTCTCTTCTTCTGCAACCAAGCACGACAAGCACACAGTAAGATTCGAAACCCTAGCCTTGATTTTACTCTTGATTTTTATTGTTTGGGTTTGATTTTGTTGATGTTGTTTGGGTTTGATTCAAAACCCTAGCCTTGATTCCACATTGGCTTATTGTTTGGGTTTGATTTTGTTGATGTTTTGGTTTGATTTTGTTGATGTTTGGGTTCCTTGAACTGTTGATTGAATTATTTGAAGCGTGGGCTAAGTTTCATTTCCTGTCGCTGAATGTCATTCTGTTTCACGTTAACCATAATCCTCAAGATCTTAACTCTATTGCAGCGTAACATTCACTTTTTAATCCTTCATCTTCCACTCTGTCTTTCTCTCTGTAAAGGGCAAAACTTGTGCTTGTAATGAAATGAAACTCTCTGGCTTAAAAGGGTGAACCTGGCCTCTTCTTTCTCTGTCGAGTATATTATATTCAGAACATTTTTCTCTGTTTTCCTTTTCATTTTTTCTTTCTAATTTCTTTCATAAGCTGTATCTGTTTTTCCTGCAATTGGGTAGTTTGAAATATGTTTGTAAGTTTGCATTATGGTCTCGGGTACTTTCTTTGATATACCTATTTTTTTGAAATCAAGAATTGTCTTTAAGCAATGGTTTGATTAGACCTGCTTGCGCTGGTACTAAACCTTGTCTTGCAGTATCTCCCGATCCTTCTTTTAAACTTGATTATTGAAGACAATGAACAACTCATGGAGAAGTTGTTCTAAAAGACCTTGAATCAGATATTTACTTCGCTTCTAGCATGATGGGTAATGGGCGAAAAGTTCTTGGAAAGTGATTACTTACTTTCTGTGCTATTACATGTATTTGGTGGTATGTTATAGTCCTCAATTACTCTTTCTTCTGGTGTAGCATGCAGATGCAATTGTGATGTATTGCATTTTGAAGTTTTGTTTTGTTTTATTTTCTGATCTTCTTGCAAATTCACCTCTCTTTGAAATTAAAAATTTGACTTCAACGATATGCATAACTGACGTGGAATCTCTATATCATTTGAACCAGCCAACATCTTTGACATGAAATATGTCGGCGTCGCAACCCCAATTTGCAGGAATGGAGCAAGTCTGACGCATGATCTGTTTGGTGATAAAATCATGGCCCTGCCTGAAGTTCCATGTGTTGTAAAATTGTTCTTTCGCTTGTGAAAAGTGATGTCTCTTTGCTGCCCTTCTCTCGAATTATAGTATTGTACTATTGTGTGATGCCTCACATTATAATATGGTGGGATAAAAGCAACAAATATCATCTCATGTTCGTTGCTCTACCTTTCTCTTTATCTTGGAGGTAGCGATTCCGAGGCACCTCTACTAGTTGATGCTTGAGAATAAATCCCCCTTTTCCCAAAAGTCTGGTATAACTCTTGCATGGACAAGGGTTTGACCATAATCAGATCCCTGCTTAAAATTCCATGTCCGTATCTAGTGAGGGACCAGAATCAAGTATTGAAGATCGATGAAATTGTTTTGATAATATTCATATTGATTTTGTGTATTAGATTGTGAAAATGAAAATGAATATAATTGTTGTGAATTATAGGTGATTATAGGAGGTTATGAAAATAAAATTAATTATAAAATATAAAAATAACAAATAATAATATTTTATTATTATAGAGAGTGTGATGACTAATCCAATGTAGACTTTAAGTTTTGAATAATTAGCTAAAAGTGAAAAAGTTACATATTAGTCAAAATTTGAAGAGTAAAATAGCTAATCCAATGCCAATGCTCTAAACTCTGCAAGTATATGATCATGCTGAGAGATGTCTATTGCTACATGAAATCTGTACTTTTTTTAGTGCTCAACTTTCTTTTTTTCGCTTTTTTATGTCATAGATTTTTCATCTTCATTGGGAGAGAGAGGATGGGAGTACATACGTCACTCCCTCCCCACCCCCCCCCCCCCCCCCCCCTTCTCTCTCTCTAAATATAGAGAATTCTGTCCACCAATACTCATCAAAACGAATAATAGAGTTATGAACAAGTACACTATTACACATCAAATTGGAGAATGGAGAGAACAGAGCGAAATTATATAAGACATGAAACTCACAAATATGATATCTTGCATGTTGATCATAATGAAATAATTTGCCATGAATAGTTAATTTACAAGGAACTAGAAATAGATTCAAGTGAACTTAGCAAAGTTAAAACTCAATGAATTTGTATTAGACCTAGACCCCGGCACTCAATCCTCGAGATTTTGGTAGTCACGGCAACCAGAGAATTCACTATCCCTTGTGAACTTCTGCCCAATCCCATGCCTCCCACAAATCCCATCTTTGCCATCATCTTTCATCATCATCTCTGCCACACCTTGACCATCCTTTCCTAACCCTCTACCTTCAACAACTCCCATTTTAGCCATCATTCTTGATCCAAAACCCCCAGTCTGCACTTCAAATGAACCAAAGCTTGCTGAGCCAACTATCCCTTTATTTTTACCATGCTCATCTATCTCTTGTGAATCAAACGCTGTATTCTCAACACCACCTGATTGCATTGCACCACTTGATACGAATGACACAGGTTGATTAGCATATGAACCCTTTTTCCCACTCCGATTCTTCTCACTTGCTTCACCATTGCCCTTAGCAGTCTTCTTTACCCTGTTTTTATCTCTAGACTTTAAGTTCGAGCCTTCGGTCACAGCAAAATCAACATCCTCATTGCTAGCATATATCAACTGAAACACAAAATGAAATCACTAGTCTTATATTTGATGCAGTGGCATATAGAGATGATTCAAAGTACACCGTAGAAATCTTCAGAGCAGAGCTAAAAACATATAGAGATGATTCAAAATACCCCTCATGCTCTTCAAGAATGATATTCTTCCAAAAAATTATATGTTTCAGAATATTATTCCAAAAATTATATTTCAAGAATCATAAGGATCGATCATTCCCAGCCGAAAGAAACTAAGAGTAATTTTATAATCTAATATATCATATCAAGTCATGCCAATTCGTAAAAATATTTTTGTAAAATCTCGTTGTAACTAATTCATTTCTCAACTAAATTTACTCACATAATTATTACATCCACTCCAATTGTTATCTCTGTCCAAAACTATCGTTTTCCCCACTTCCGAAACCCGATAATAACGAGACACAAAAATACTATAACATGATCCTATCACGAGCAAAAAATTGTGCTAAAAGCCATATAAAATATAGTCCGATTCAAAACGTTGGTTTAGGGGCAACCTAGCTAGCTATGAGAGTTTCGTGTTGCCAGCTTTCTCATTACTCCCGACTCCCGAGTCCCTGCCCTTTCACTTTCCTATCTCTCAGCTATTTTGCTATATTTATTATTTTGTTTTACAAAGTCAATGTTCTACAGTTTCCAATTTTTTTTTTTTATGTGAACGCATCATGTTCTGGCTATTTATATTATTCCAAATCTGCTTGGCTGGTAGTAGCCCACGGCCACCACTGTTAACTTGAGTATTTTTCTTGGGTATTCCATGTTGATGGAGAGATATGGATATCTTCTTCTCGAGCTCGTATCTAATTCAGCTTGTAATCCTCTCCATCTCTCTTCTTCTCATCATCTTCACCATTTACAAGCACAAATCACCCTCCCGCCCCAAACTTCCACCTGGTAGAAGAGGATGGCCAATCGTTGGCGAAACTTTGGAATACGGCAGGGCCTGCAAAAGTGGGGAACCAGAAAAGTTCATAATTGATAGAATGAGCAATTACTCAACGGACGTGTTCCAAACCTCCTTGTTTGGAGAGAATCTTCTTGTGTTTTGCGGCGCTTCTGGGAACAAGTTCATGTTTTCAAGTGCAAACAAGCATGTCACCCCATGGTGGCCACGCTCCATAAGCGCAGCTCTGAATTTTCCTTCTGACATGGGATTTCTTCAGGACGACCTCACCAAATTACGAGCAATGCTCCCTGAGTTTCTCAAACCAGAGGCTCTACAGCGCTACATACCTATAATGGATTCCATGGCGAAAGAACACTTGGAGATAGCTTGGTCTCCTTATAATGAAGTGAAGGTTCTCCCACTGACAAAGGAGTACACCATTGCAGTTGCTTGTCGGGTATTCATAAATATAAAAAATCTGGAGCATATAACCAGATTTGCCAATCTCTTTGGTCTTCTTACAAAGGGCATTTTATCTGCTCCTATTAAGCTTCCAGGCACAGCTTTCAGTCGTGCTGTTAGAGAAGGCAAGCTTCTCCATGAAGAGTTCCTTGCTATCATTAGAGAGAAAAAGATGGAGTTGTTAGAGAAGAAAGGGCCAGCAAAAGAAGACCTGCTGAGTCGCATGCTCTTAATGGCAGATGAGAACGACAGAGGAATGAACGAGAAGTTGATCGCTTCTCAGATGATAGGGTTTTTCATCGGCAGCTACATTACAACAAGTTCAACAATTACATCCATGCTGAGATATCTTGCAGAGTTTCCAAATGTCTACAGCAAGGTCTTAAAAGGTAACAACTTTCTTGACATGATGATCTCTAATATTGCATATAATAGCAAGCCCGAGGCATTCGTCTTTAATTTCATGCAGCTCATCAAATACACGAGTAGTTTGGTTTGAAATTGAAAAATATATCTCAAATACCAGCACAAAAAGTTTTGCTGAATATCTAAGAGATATGTGAGTAGACGTTGTCTGTTTGTTTGATAGAACAAATGGAGATAGCAAAGTCCAAAGGTCCAGGCGAGTTGTTGAGTTGGGAGGACATTCAGAAGATGAAGTATTCATGGAATGTGACATGTGAAGTAATGAGATTAGCACCACCTATTCAAGGAGCTTACAGAGAGGTCACAACTGAGTTCACTTACGCAGGTTCTATAATTCCAAAAGGATGGAAGGTATGTAAGATTGATCTTCTATGTATGGAAGCCGATCTAGGCCGAGATGATATTTATAATTATTGCATGTGATGCATGCATGTGTGGCTTTCGATTTTTATTTATCTCAATCTATGGTTTTTGTAGGCTTACTGGACAGTAGCTTCAACACACAAAAATCCAAAATATTTTCCCGAACCAGAAAAGTTCGATCCTTCAAGATTTGAAGGGAGAGGGCCTGCACCATACACTTTTGTACCATTTGGAGGAGGACCTCACATGTGCCCTGGGAAGGAATATTCACGATTAGAGATACTCACTTTCATTCATAATGTGGTGACCAAATTCAAATGGGAGAAACTAAATCCCGATGAAAAGATTATATTCAACCCAGCACCTTCTCCTGTGAACGGTCTTCCTGTTCGCCTTGAACCTCTAATATTTAAGAATTAGAAGAATAAGAAAAATGGCGACTCATGATGATCCATACATGCATGTATGTTTAATAAATTAAGCAAGCTGCTTGTTATAACAGCTGCAACGTCTTACAATAAGAGTTACGCCTTTAGCGAGATCAGTGTATATATATGTATGTATATGATGATAATCTATTGATATGCATGAGGCCAGCTTGGACCTTTATAATTTTTATCTACTTCCTTTTTCTATTTTTTTATTTTTTAACTAGAAATAAAAAATAAAAACTAGAAAAAGTGGAAGCATCTTAGCTAGTGCATGCGTGCCCTATCGTGTTATAAAAATACACGTACGTACGTACGTACGTATGACCTGTGAGTTTGGCACGTATTAATCGTCATTTGTCCAATTAGGAATTTACGGACTTTCAACCAGTCGGGTTTGTCTTTAGATTTAGTTGTGATTGAGATTAGTACTCCCGTCGAAAAGATGTTCGCTTAAATTTGTATCGACATGGTAGAAGTTAAGCAAGCAAATTTCAGCTCTCTTAGATGGGGGTGCTCTTGCTAATCGTTACAACCCTTGGAATTTGCTGTAATTGATGTAGCTTGAATCTTCCCCACTATTGAGAATTGCTTATACTGACTTGTTATATATATATATATATGTACTACTCGAAAAAGGCTATTCCATGAATTTTTTGCAAAATGGTTCGTATTATTATAATGACATGACTTGGTTTATTTTTAAGTGATGGCCCACTTCTTTTTATAAAAGTTTTTAGGTCGCCATTCTTGAAATTCTTTTGGAAAATGATACACGAGTATTGACATTTATCTAGCTAAAATTATCTTTAAAATTTAGGTAAAAGTATAAGTTTTGCGTAAAATCAAAACCATGCATTCAATATATAACCCTATATTAGATTAGTCAACATAATAATATAATATTATTTTTTTAATAATAACATTTTTTTTTTCATATTTTACAACTACACTAACTATATATTAATTAATAATTTAATTTTTACTTAAATTATTGTTCCCTAACTATTTCCTCTTCCTAAATTATTGGAATACAATATTCTTTTGGCTATGAAGAGTATTACGCCAAAGATGGAGATCATAAGTTTACATATACTGTAGCGCGCTCAAATGTCAAGCTACTAGTTTATGACTACTCCAATGCAGCGAATTTAAGAGATAAAAAGCCAAAAGTTTAGATGCACTAGTATCATGTGGTTAAACTAATGACAATGCTCTAAATCTTTTTAGAATTGGATTTGAAGGAGAGGAAAAAAATTATTTGTTTGTCTATTCACTTCATCTACTTATTTTGAGAACTCAACCCCTTTGTCCAACTTAATGAAATCTGTGGCGCCCACGACCCCCATGTAAAGAGATACGGGAATCGAGATGCAGGGATGATGACTACAGGGTCACACATCCCAACGTTAGTGTCAAGTGTGTGTATATGCAACAATGTATAAAACAACGCAACGGATAATTAATACAACTAAGTACCAGAATTGTTAATACAATTTAAACAATCAGTAAAAAGGTTTAAATATTATACAGTCATCCGAAATAAATATTTTACAAGTCCCAAACCAGAATGCGAGTGATCCAATCACTTCTCGGGCGGAGCCGACTCCTCAGGTTCACCCTCATCCTCCTCTGCATCAAAATTTGCGTTACCATAGGACGGTACCGCAGGTAAGTATAACCCAAATAACCACGAGATAAAAATACATTAATGCGACCAACATGCATGCATATGATGAAATGTGCATCAAATCCAAAAATACTATTTTTTCCGAAAATAGATATTTTCCAACACACGCCAAAATCTCATTTTGGCCCAAAAAGAATATTCCGTCATTTTCCCAGAAAATGACCCAAATCAATAAAATCTCATTTTCCTAGAAAATGAATCACATAAAAGCCTTTTAATCAACACACACTATTTTTCCAGAAAACAATCCATTATTCCATTAACCAATGCACCATGATGCTCAGTTCTGCGCCCAGTGCGTTCGTGGCCAAGGACTCACTACGCAACGAGCATTGCCCAGTTCTGCGCCCAGCGCGTTCGTGGCCAAACATCCTCTAGCCCCCACCAGCAGAGGGGCCACGGAGTCGGCACGAGACCATCTCGTCCGATCCCATCGTCGCCCAGCGACAATCCAGGGGACGTCACTCAGTATATTCCGCTCCCGAGTGACCAGAGGAGCTCCACCGAGATAATGCCCCATCTCGACTTGGGGTCGTGATATACACGCACCCAAAATCCTTTAACATATGAAAACCCAGTTTTAATGAAACACATGAACATGAATGCATGTACACGAAAACCCAGTTTCCTTTACAAATATGATCATGCGTGCAATATGCCATGTACATGAACAACACCATACCAACAACCAACATTTCACAATACCAACCAAATACACAACTTCGTCCACAATCCATCCGACCCCGAACTCCTCGGACTCAGTCCAGCATGTCCAACCAGATCACAATAATATGAGTTAGTGCAAAAATATATTTAAATCACAATAGTTCTTTGGAAAAATACTTACAGTGTTATATAATAATTTTCGAATGATCATGGAGCTGCAAAAGGTAGCGACACAGCAATGTAACAGTGTAAAATACACTGTTGTCGTGGGTCTCAAATACCCAATTTTGAATGAGGACAAACTAAGACCCTAAATTGATAAGGCAGGGCCTAGAGAGGTCGGTGAAGCTAGTGGTGGTGGTGGTTGGCCGTGGGTGGCGGCGCAAAGGGTGGTTTTAGGCCAAAGGTGTCCAAATCGGAAATGGAGATAGATAGGCTTCACCAGTGATGGATCGGAGTTGGGGTTGGGTCCATTGGGTTGCTAGGAGGTCGAGGATGAAGTGGTGAAGAAATGGTGGCCGGTGGTGGCGCGATGGCAGCGCGCGAGCACAAGGGGTGCCGCGGCTTGGTGTTGCGCGTGGGGGCTAACAACGGCGATGGAGGAGCTGAAATTACAGTGGGGTAATTGCCGGTCGAAAGGGAGGTGAGAGGGAGGTGCGGTGCGGCTCACGAGTGGCGCACGGCGGCGCTGGTTAGAGAAGAAAAAACGGACGGGAGAAGAGAGGGAGGGCTGGTCGCGCGCGGGAGAGGGCTGAGGGAAAAAGAAAAAGAAGAAAAAAGAAAGAGGAAAGAAAAAGAAAAGAGGAAAAAGAGAAAATGAAGGGAAAAAAATGAGGTCCAATCCTCACATCTTGAGTCATAGAAAATGATCCAACGAAAATGATTTTAAAACAGCAAATCTATTAAAATAAATTAAACGTAATAATACAATGAAAATAAAATAATTAAATCTCACAATCAATTAATTTAAAAGAAGAACAATTTAAATTTACATCAATAAATAAATATTAAGAAAGCATAACAATTTAATTTTCACAATTTAAAGATAATAAAATAACCCATTTAAAATATCCGATAATTATAAAATAAGAGAATAAATTTTTGAATTATTAAAAATAATCCTTCAATAAAAATACACTAAAATAGAGAGAGTTCTTGGATTACCCCTAGAGGAAAATTATGGAAATGATTTCATAGGTAAACCCTTTTTTATCACCTTTTCTTGTGTCCATCTTTACCCCATCATTGATTCATTATGGCGTTAACAATTTTATGTTGGTGGTCATGTGTTTAGCTTAATGAAGTAGTAATGATTATGGGATCATTAATCATGGAAGTGTATTTAAAGATTTTTTTATTATAGCTAAGGATGAAAGAGACCATATATACGTGTGTATGGATTTGGGAAATAAGAAGTACTTATTTTATTAAAACTAATTAGAATGAGTTGCTTTGGTAGGTGTTGAAGCGGATTAGACATAATAGTAATATATTTAAGAAATCTAATCTTAGGAAATTTCACTGCAAGAAATTTAATTTTTTGAGACTAATTTCTTTTTGGACGAAATAAATTTCATCCCAAAAAGTGATTATCTTAGACAAATTTTAAATTTCATTCCAAAACATGGAAGCATTTATTTATCCATTCGATTAGATAAATATTTGTTTCAAACTATATTTTCTAAGACGAAACATAGCGTTCCAAAAGATAAACAGGATTAAGGTTATCCATATCCCCCAGGACCCCAACCAACGAAAGTAACATCTAATCACTCTAGTCCTGGTCCTTTAAATGGAAGATAGGGAAGAACATTGAGACAACATGAAATTTTTGGAATCTGATAGTTATAATTCCTGGATCTCGTCTCGATTTAAGCTAAAATAGCTAAGTTTTCTTGTATATTTCATCAGATACAGAGGTAGGTTCTCCTTTATCTTAGATCAATATTTACTCCACATATAGATCATTAACCTGTTCAAAGCTCCATTTATAAGCAACCAGAATTAAAAAACCCTCTCCCTTCTCTCTAAACTCTATCAAACACCAGATCCGGCTATTGCCTCCTCCCTTCTCTTCTGTTAAATTTCTTTTCCTATGTAATGTTTTGGTTTCGTTTTTTGTGTTTTCAGGCCAAATAAGGGAGAATCGCAGTTTGGGACTTTTCGACATCCATTAGCCAACACGCGCCTCACATGGATGCTGCCCAGCCGCCGATCTTCAAGACCACCAAATGCGACGCCAAATGGAGTGGAGTGTAGCCCGCACGCACGTGTTGAAGCCTCGGAGCTCGTCGGCGCGTGGCCCTCACACGCCACCAAGGAGCCTTCTGCCGTCGCAATGCTCGGCTTTTCTGGGACCTCTGAATCTGGGACTTCCAAGATTGACTGTCGGCCTTCCTTCTAGAGTGGCACGTGTCTTGCACGCGCCAGTACTGCCAACTCTTTTTGTGTTGTACCTCCGTTTTTGCAACGTTTTCTTAGTGTTTTTCCATTGTTTTTATGGTGCATAGCTTTTGTTCCTCTTCTTCCTTTCTCTTTAACCTGAGTGAGGTGTTGAGCCAACTAGATCGAACGCAGTCTGCGGCAAAAGTTGGTGGAGAGGGGCGGGCGATGCTATGGCCGGTGCTCATGCGTAGGAGCCTCCTACGTAGTGGAGGCTGGTGTCCGTGAGAGAGCTGGGTGCTCTTGCCATCTGGGCTTGTGAAGCCGATGCTTGCGGTGGGCGTGCCATCTGGGCTCACGCCGATGTACGTGGCGGGCAGCGATGACAGAGAGTTTTTATGTGTTTTTATTTGTTTCCATATATTTTTTAATGTGTTTTTTTTTTTTTTTTTTGCAATTTTTTGTTTTTTGTAATTAATAAAAAAAAAGGCTATTAGACTTGGTGTCCATAGCAATAAAGCCCCGTACTCTTCTCCCCTAGGAGGACGGAAGGGGCGAGTACTTCTCTTGTTTGGAAGAGGGGTAGTGTAGTTCTATTTTTACATAGCGTTTTCTCTATTAGGAGAGAGTTTTTAGAAGTTAAGATAATATCTGCCACAAAAGAATTTGATTGTTAAAGATCCATGGTTCAAGGAACGGTGCCGACAGACAGATCAATGATTCAAGAGTTCAAGTCAATGGGAAGTTACTTCTTTGTTTTAGATTTTTCTTTTTTCTCTGATCAGATGTACATCTGAGATTTACCAGCACACGAGTCCACTCCCCCATGGAATTAATAATGTAAAAGAGATGATCTTTTCAGCATAAATAAATAAATGTATATATCATGTACGCATGCACCACAAACGTTGAATATGATGAATAAACAAAAGAAAATGTGATGGGAATTGAAGAAATTATAGAAATGCTAGTCTGTTTTCATGTTATCCACGAAAAAGAAAGTTTTCAAATATTCAAACAAAAGATCGGAGAAAAGAAGGATATGGTTCCTCCTATAGATATATATTGCTTGTGTATTACTCCTCCTGGCATTGAATTTGTGGTAAATGAGAGAGAGAGAGAGAGAGAGAGGGAGAAGATATGAGTTTGAGCTGTACCATCAACTTATAGTGCTTGAGGGGTTGCAATGATTAATGATCGATTCAGGTGCATGTGTTTGTCTCATACATGACTTCAGAATATCAGTTCGTAGTCAAATTTGTCTGCAGCATTAGGTTATAAGAATATAAGATTGATATGAGAGGCACCTACATCTGAGGCTACATTCATCTGCAAAGAAAAGGAATGTTGTTTCTGGCATGACACATTGCTTTTAATAATATAATGCTTATAACATAGCCTGGATAGGATCATCAAAACAAAAGTGCTCTTCAGGAAAGTTTCGAGTAATTTCTATGGGACTGCCAACATATATATATATTGTTTGATCCAAGCTAGCTAGGAATTAATGGGGCTTCTAATGTATATTGTATATGTTACCACTTTTCTTCAATTGCCTGTTGACACGTGTAGGATCATAGTCATAGGTTTGGCTCCAATATTGCCTCTAGTTTCTAGTTCCCAGCAGCATCAGTCATAGCTTTTAGGTCCTGCAAATCAAACCTCAAGGCTACTAAATGCAGAATAATAACTAATATGACATTCCCTAACAAGTCATAGCAGACGATTTGCTCCCAAGTTCCTCACGTCAATAATACAATTGCCAACAACATTCTGAGGAGCCACTATGACAAAAATGTCATCTTGCTCATCAACCTCTTTGGACACTGCAGTTGAAAATGAAAACCTTATGAATATGTCATCTTGCTCATCTCTGCCAATACAAAGCCATATGCATGACAGGGCATACCATTGACCTAAGATATGCTTCAAGTTGGTGCTTAAAGAAGATAGCATGTGCTGCTACCTTATGAGAACAGTTGGCTCCACACGGAATATCAATCTACAGGTGCAATATCACAAAGATGATGGATAAAACCAAAAACTCTCATCGTAAACCAAACATCATCTTCTGTTCAGTTTTATACCTACAGAACCAATCTTGATAAAGTTTCCCATAGCACCATAATCACCCCAATCCATAAACTCTACATATTGAGTTTGGCACGTATTAATTATCATTTGTCCAATTAGGAATTTGCGGACTTTCATGAATTAGCTAGTTGGGTTCGTCTTTGATTAAGTTTTGATCGAGATTACTCCCGCCGTAAAGATGTTCG
The DNA here is from genome assembly GCF_004785595.1 of Juglans microcarpa x Juglans regia. Classification (NCBI taxonomy): domain Eukaryota; kingdom Viridiplantae; phylum Streptophyta; class Magnoliopsida; order Fagales; family Juglandaceae; genus Juglans; species Juglans microcarpa x Juglans regia. Next base: position 19,551,971 of record NC_054609.1, read on the forward strand.
CTTAAATGTGTATTGACATGGTAGAAGTTAAGTAAGCAAATTTCAGCTCTCTTAGATGGGGGTGCTCTTGCTAATCGTTACTACCCTTGGAATTCTCTCTAATTGATGTTGCTTGAATCTTCTCCACCATTGAGACTTGCTTATACTGACTTGTTATATATACTACTCGAAAAAGGCCATAATTCCATGAGTTTTTTGCAAAATGGTTCGTATAATGACATGACTTAGTTTATTTTTAAGTGATGATCCACTTTTTTTTTTTTTTTTTTATAAAAGTTTCTAAGTCTCCATTCTTGGAATTCTTTTGAAAAATGATGTAAACCTTTTTAGAATTGAACTTGGAGGAGAGGAAAAAATTATTTGTTTGTCTATTAATCACTTCATCTACTTATTTTGAGAACTCAACCCCTTTGTCCAACTTAATGAAATCTTTTCGACAACTCCGTTAGTGTTTTCTCGAGTGTTTTGGAACTATCTTAATGAATTTTTACAATTCCACTCTCTTGTTATTTTTGTAAAAAAAAAAGTTTTCGATGGAAGGACCAACCTTAATTAACCCAACTATTTACTTCATTGCAACTTCCTCATTTTCATTGTGAATTAATTTCTTACTTAGTCACTCGGTAGATCACACATTTAATGCCTAAATGTGACTTCAATATTCATTGTATGATCCGTGATCTCTCACCAATCGGATGCATACAAGTAACACCCAACTTTCATCGCTCCATGTTTGACTTTTGACCTCTCCGTTTTAACCATTCAACCTTATTCATTGCATGAGCTCAACAGTGTATGAGTTTTTAAGTTCTTGGATCACCCCAAAGGAAAATTATGGAAAGAAAAATACTAGTTGATCCTATAAAAGTGACCGATTAGCTTTTCTATTTTTTTTTACTTAATGGTTATGAAAGTGAATATTAATGAATTAGTATTCTTTTTTATTTTTTTAAAATATTTAAAGATATATAAAAAATGATTAAAGAAAAAGAAGAAAAATAAATAAAAAAGTGCATTTGCACTTAGCGATTGGATTATTCAGTTGAATTATTGGTTCCTGTAGTACTATCCTTATGTAAATGATGTATGGGTAAACCCTTTTTTATTACCTTTTCTAGCGTTCAACTTTACCACCATTATTGATTCATGATTCAGATAGTTCTACCAAATCTTCTTAGGCTAGATCCCAACTAACATGGCATGTCATTTTATTAAAAAAAAAAATAGAAACAAAAGAAAAGGAAATGGAACTCGATCTGAAGGAGCATACACCCATACCGACGTAGCAGTAGTCCAAAGCATATACCGTCGCCTCTAGTCCTAAGCTCTCCCTTCGTCGGGCACCGGCATCCACTCTAGGTGGCAGCAAAGATCTGTCTTCTGGCGTTGCCTTTCAAACGGTAGATTTTCCTTATGATCACAGCACATATCATTCAATCACACAGATTTTATTATTTACCCAACAAGAAATATAAGCTTTTGTTAATCTCTTATGAATAAGAACCGTCATGTATAGTTCTTCTTTTGGCTTTGCATTTAATCTCAAGATTCAAGGAAATTGAGAGATAAGTCAGCAAATAGTTTGCCCTATAATCCTCAACCTGTGGTAGGAGCAGCTCAGCACCTTGGAAATATAACTGCCATATTTGGAAAGACAATGGTCAACAATCGGTCACTTTATGAGATATTCTTTTCAGCTCCTCCTTCATATTCACATTTAAGAGTCTTTGGTTGGTTATGTTTTATCTCTACTCTCAAACATAACCAGATGAAGCTAGATCCAAGAGCTAGGAGGTGTATTTTCATAGGATATCTGCCAGGAGTTAAGGGGTACAAGGTTTATGATTTGGATAGTCACAAGTATAGCATCTCAAGAGACATCATTTCTCATGAAAATCAGTTTCCTTTCCAGCATCACCACTACAATTCTCCATCTTCTCCATCTCTAGAATCCATTCTAACTCCCATCCCTTTGGCTGCAGACTTCCAAAATCCTCTTCCCTCATCTTCCTTTCCTTCTTTCAATGATAGAGATCCACTCTCACCTCATTCCCTTGACCCTGCCTCTTCAACCGACCCCTCTTCCCCTCCTTTTGATCCTATTCCTCCCACCACTCTACCAACCACAACCTTACCCTTACCTTCCCATTTACCACCAAGTTCACCATCCCCTCCATCTCTGAGAAGATCGGATAGAATAAAAATCTACCTAAATATCTCTTTGATTATCACTGCAACTCATCATCTTCACCATCACCTCATCACTCCACTACTCACCCACTTGAGCATTACCTCTCCTACACTCATTTCTCTCCTTCTCACAAGACCTATACACTCTCCCTCTCCTCTATCTGAGATCCTACTACCTATGCAGAAGTTGTTCTCTCTGAGCATTGGACCAAAGCCATGACAAATGAGTTAAATGCCTTGGAGGCCAACAACACTTGGACAGTCACTACTCTTCCAAAAGGAAAGAAAGCAATTGGTTATCGATATGTCTGCAAGACCAAATTGAACACAGATGGTTCTATAGAAAGGCACAAGGTTCGGTTGGTAGCTAAGGGCTACACTCAAAGGGAGGGATTCGACTTACTTGAAACCTTTAGTCCTGTTGCAAAGCTCACTACTGTTTGTCTTCTTTGCTTTGGTAGCAACTCACAATTGGCATTTGAACCAATTGGATGTTCACAATGCATTCCTCCATGGGGATCTCGAAGAAGAAATCTACATAGATTTACCTCCGGGATTTCAGCCTAAGGGGGAGTCGCTTACAGATCAAAATTTAGTTTGTAGTCTGCACAAATCCCTTTATGGCCTTAAGCAAACCTCAAGGCAATGGCACTCAAAATTTTCCACATCTCTCATTGCCATTGGTTTCCAGCAATCCAAGTCAGATTATTCTTTGTTTACAAAGATTCATGACGGTCAATTTGTTGCATTGTTAGTATATGTTGATGACATTCTCCTTGGAAGCAATGATCTCAAAACAATTGACTTCATCAAGAGATATCTGCACAACTAGTTTAAGATCAAAGATCTTGGCAATCTAAAGTACTTCCTTGGCTTAGAAATATCAAGATCAGAAAAAGGAATTCATTTGAGTCAAAGGAAGTACACTCTTGAGATTTTAGAGGATACTGGTATGCTTGGATTCAAGCCTATCAACACCCCAATGGAATTGAATCATAAACTTTCTCATTTGGCAACAGATCCTCTCATTGACATTACAGGTTATAGGAGGTTGGTTGGAAGGTTGATTTATTTGTCTATTACAAGACCGGATATCACATGATACTCTGTTAACATCTTGAGACGATTCATGGATCGCCCTTCATAGATCCATTAGTTAGTTGCACATCGAGTCTTGAGATACCTCAAGGGATCCATAGGCCAATGCCTCCTATATTCTTTCAAGTCTACACCATTCCTAAGGGCATTTAGCGACTCAAATTGGGCAGCTTGCCCTGAGACTCGAAGATCTACTACTGGTTTTTGCATCTTCTTAGGAGATTCTTTAATTAGCTACAAATCAAAGAAGCAAACCACCATATCTAGGTCCTCTGTCGAAGCTGAATACCACACATTGGCTAACACCAGTTGTGAGATTGTATGGTTGATAAATCTGCTGCAAGATTTTAATACCAGCCATCCAAGACCTGCCCTCCTATATTGTGATAACTAGGCAGCCATACACCTCACCAAAAACCCAATGTTCCATGAAAGAACAAAGCACATTGAGCTGGACTGTCATCTTGTTAGAGAGAAAATGCTTGTTGGAACCATTACACCAGTACATGTGAGTTCAAAATTACAGATTGCAGACATCCTAACAAAGGCTCTACCTACTGCTGCATTCCATATTCTATTGTCCAAGATGAACATATTTAATATGTGCGTCCACCTTGAAGAGGAGTCTCAAGATTCAAGGAAATTGAGAGATAAGTCAGCAGATAATCTGCCCTATAATCCTCAACCTGCGATAGGAGCAGTTCAACACCTTGAAAACATAACCGCCATATTTGGAAAGACAATGCCCACAAGCCATCCTCCTTGATTTACTCCATACCTCTATTTAGATAACTTGTATAGGGTTTTGTGTTTATGCTTCCTTATCTTGTTTAATAGCCACCGCCAGTATTTTTAGCTAGTTTGTTTTATTCTTTCTTTACCTATATAAATTACCCTCTCGGGTTCCTCTGTATTTAGAGGTTTTACAACATATTTGAATATATTCAAACTTTCACAATCTTCTTGTTCCAAGTTATTTTCTCTCAACAGAATTGTAACTTATCTTTCTCATCATTCATTCAATTTTAACATTTAAACCCCTTTAACTATTAGTTTAATGGAATTGTACATCTCACCCTATTATTGAATTGCTACTCCATTCGAACCAATAAAAAAGAGCCAATGTGGGTAAATACTCTTCATAACTAGGGGATCCGATCAATATTTTGGAAACCAATCTGGATCCCAAAATCTCATTAAGATCCAAGCCAACAAACACAAACTTCCTAAATCCCAGTAACTTCATTGGACATTTCTGCAAGTAAAAACTTGATGCCAAGATGTCCCAAGTCAAATTTACAAATGGGCCCACAAATCCGAGGGATGGAGGTGACGGTGGCAATGGTGGCTTAGTGAGAAAAGCTTAGGATGGAGTCGACGGTGGCAACTGTGTTGGGGAGTCAAGCGACAAACTATTTTTTTTCAACCTAAATCTGTTTTTTTTTTTTTTTTTAATATTAAAGGAGCCACATGGCCGATGCCATGTCAGTCGCGATCCAGCTTCGGGAGATTTACTGTTGTAGCTTTATTCTTGATTTATTATGGCGCTAATGATTTTATGTCGATGGTGTGTTTAGCTTGATGAAGTAATGATTATGTGATCATTAATCATGGAAGTGTATTTAAAATTTAAATAGTGATTATGGATTAGGAGTTGCTTTGGTAGATGTTGAAGTGGATAAGACATAATAGTGATATATTTAAGAAATTTAAGCATGTAATCTCGTATGTTTTTCTAGATAAAATGAAATAAGTTGAGATTAAAGTTAAAAGTTGGATAAAATATTGTTAGAATATATATTTTTAATATTATTTTTATTTTAGAATTTAAAAAAAATTAAATTATTTATTTTATTTTGTATGAAGATTTGAGAAAGTTTTCAGCATGAAATGTCTTTATTTATTTCTTTTTTTCACCGGCTAACTGCCAAGAAGACATAGCAGGGGGTCTGACTTTTATCTGTCTTAGCTTTCTTTCTAGAAATTGCGTTGCCGAGCAGGCTACTATAGAAAATATTAAGTTGCATCTCCACAGAAAGAGGAAAAGTACACTAACATTTTTTAAAAGTTCCAGGTCGAAAAATGGAGGAAGGTAGGGCGTGAGTAATTCTTAAAGCAAAACAGGAAGAAAACTGAATTCATAACAGGATTAAGGTTATCCATGTCCCCCAGGACCCCAACCAACGAAATTAACATCTAACCATTCCTCTAATCCTAGTCATTTAGATGGAATATGGGGAAGAACATTGAGACAAGATGAAATTTTTGGGATTTGATAGTTATAATTCCTGGATCTTGTCTCCATTTAAGCTAAAATAGCTAAGCTTTCTTGTATATTTAATCAGATACAGAGGTAGGTTCACCTTCATCTTAGATCAATATTTACTCTCAAACCGAGATTATACTAAGTATGCAGAAATTTAATACTTGATCCCAATAGAGCAGTACCGTTTGATCCACGGATTAAAGTCTCATCAAGCGCACGGAGATTTGGGTGGGTGTTTGATTGAGGTAATCTTGTAAGTTGTAACCTCAGCAACAATTTTTGCAAGGACTGTCTATCTCATCAATCATCACTTCAAAGACAATTTCTTTGGAGAATGGAGAGAACAGAGCGAAATTATATTAGACATGAAACCAACAAATATGATATCTTGCATGTTGATTATAATGAAATGATTTGCCATGATTAGTTAATTTACAAGGAACTAGAAATTGATTCGAGTGATCTTGGCAATGTTAAAATTCAATGAATTTGTATTAGATCTAAACCTTGGCACCCAATCCTCGAGATTTTGGTAGCCTGACAGCAGTCAAAGGATTCACTATCCCTTGTGAACTTCTGCCCAATCCCATGCCTTCCACAAATCCCATCTTTGCCATCATCTTTGATCCGAATCCCTTCGTATGCTTTTCAAAAGTTCCAATGTTTTGTGATTTGTTCCTCGTGGGTTCACCCCTGGAGTTGGAAACTTCAGTTCTTTGGGACTTGGTGCTTGTTGGGTCTTCATTGGAGCTGGAGAATTCCATACCCAATCCGAGCGACTTAGGGCGCTGCATAACTTCAATGGGCTCTGCCACACCTTGACCATCCTTTCCTAACCCTCCACCTTCAACAAATCCCATTTTAGCCATCATTCTTGATCCAAAACCCTTAGTGTGCACCTCAAATGAACCAAAGCTTGCTGAGCCAACCATCCCTTTATTTTTACCATGCTCATCTATCTCTTGTGAATCAACTGCTTTATTCTCAACAGCACCTGATTGCATTGCACCACTCAATACGAATGACACAGGTTGATTAGCATATGAACCCTTTTTCCCACTCCGATTCTTCTCACTTGCTTCACCATTGCCCTTAGCAGTCTTCTTTACCCTGTTTTTATCTCTAGACTTTAAGTTCGAGCCTTCTGTCACAGCAAAATCAACATCCTCATTGCCAGCATATATCAACTGAAACACAAAATGAAATCACTAGTCTTATATTTGATGCAGTGGCATATCGAGATGATTCAAAGTACACCGTAGAAATCTTCAGAGCAGAGTTAAAAACTGGAAGAAACGATGCATAATTCTTAGTGTGCAGTTTGGAGGACATTTGAACCTTTTCCAGGCGTAGTTTATCATTTGGTGATGGCATACATGTGTGTTGTGTTCGCACCACAGTTACAAATCTGTAAAAACAAACAACAGCTAGTTTAGAACCATGAATCAAGTTTATACCTCTCTGTATAGTTATTCTTATTTGTATATAAACATCAACATGCACACAAATACATCTGTTTACATACCTTTTCTTTTTTGAACCTTGGCAGCCACTTCGCAAGTGATATATTGCAGCTAATCGTTGTACCTAAAATATTCAAAACAGTTGTAGTCAATGGACATAAGTTCCTAAATTTGATGATGGTCAGAGTTCACGACCAAGATTTTTGTTTTTGTTAGGGACCAAGATTTTCAGCTCTCTATATTCAATCCAAATATTCACGAGAGACTGGTTGTTGTTGCTATATCCTTCTAGCCAACTTCTTAACTATTAGTTTAGCCAAACCAAACTTTTCGAATAACTGATCTAGCCAACATCTTGAACTCTTGATTCGGCAGACTTCAACCATTATTCACTGTACGATACACCAATGCCGATCAAAAAAGTTAGGGGACAACAAAACCACTATTACGATTACAACTTCAGCAGACTGCAGAAATGCTGGTACTTGCCTTCGTTTTTTTCTTCTTCAGTTTTTTTTTTTGTTTTTTGGCCACTGCCTGGGGGAGTGCCGCAGATAGAATGAGACCAACTCCATAAGAAAATAAAAGTTCAAGAAATATCTCTATGCAACAGAATTTAATATTCCACTGGCAATTTTTTCCGTGTTATTTTTCACTCATAGACTTTGTTTATGACAAAAGCTTTTTTCTTTTATTGGCACCGGGTGTCCGGGAACAGCGTTTTAACTAATCCTAGGGGTGCACAGGCCCTAGGCAAGAAGTTTCCAGCAAGTACACCTCAGGTAATTCAAGGAGAAAACCCTAAGTCCAATGGCCCCTAGAGATTGTTTGCACCAAATGGGATTTGAACCTTGGACCTTCATACCACCAAGACCAAGGCCTTTACCACTTGAGCCAACCCCTAGGGGTTAAGAAAGTGGTAATTTATGACAAAATAATACCAACCAAAGCAACTCAACAGCACAAGTTCCTAAAATATTGACAAATCTATGACTAATTATGCATAGGCAAAAATTATTTATGCTGATAGTTGGTTTTGAAAGAGAGGGGGGGGGGGGGGGGGCAACGATGATGGTGATTAAACAAAAAATTTCATACCTGGGAACAATCGCGGGAATGCATAGGCTGAAAAGAAAACATATCTACTCCATCCAACACAATCCGCTCTAGTTTCTACAGTTCAGAACAATGAAGCTGTTAGTACTGCTGAAATTGAAGGCATAAAAATAGCTTGAAAGAAGTTTGGGTTTGGTATGAAATTAAGAAATTCCTATCTAACTAGAAAGGAAGTTGCCCTTAAATAACTTGTAACTACGGTTAAAAAACACAAAATAAAGAAATCTTTATATTGAAATGTTAGGGCCAACAAGAAAAATCAAGCCAAACTCTCAATGGAAAGCTAGTATGACAAACTCTCAATGGAAAAATCAGAAACCAAACAAACACACGTTATAAACTAGTATGAAATCTTATTCCATGATTCATAATCTCATTGGAAAGGAAAACAACAGAAGGGGAAAATATTGATAGTTTCTTTTTTTCTTTTCTACCGTATTAATTTGCTCCAGATCAACACCCCGCCGCAGCATTCTCTCCCGACGTTTCACGGCAATCATTTCCTTACGATGTTTCTTTTTATCACCTGAATAATCATTGCATTAGAACAACTCACAACATGAATTGAAGCAGACCCTCTAATTCAGCAGACCGAACAGAATAATATAGAAGAATAAGTTCAGGAAGAATTCACAACATGAATTGAAGTAGACCCTCTAATTAAGTAGTAGACTACACAGAATAATATAGAAGAATAATTTCAGTGACGTTTGCCATTTGAAACTAAAAGGTAAAACCAAAAAAATATTATTCATAAACAAATAAAATAAAACAAAATAAAATCCTTCCCTCAGTATAATAATGTTCGAATGTGTATGAAAAAATTCACCATTTTCTAGACCAACCAAAAAACATTTGGAAAAGAAACTATCTTGAAAAAAAGAAAGAAAGAAAGATTACAGCCAAGAACAGAAAGACTAACGTAAATTTTGAACCTCTCGCATTCCACTTAATTTATTCCTTCCATAATGATTGTAATGTTCATATTTTGCTTCACGGGTTCATTATTCATATACTACTTCTTTAGCCTGAGATGCAAGAACCCCTAAAATTAGTAACTACTCTCAGATCCCATTGGTAATGAAGCTCATAAATATTATGGCATAGGACCATGCAGCTCTTTATGCGGATCATCATTACCAAGTAGCTCTTATGGTCGTCACATTTCAGATTATCATTACTAATCGTGATAACAGCTATTTTTCCTGGAATGGGTAATTGTCCCCACAATTATTTATAATCTTGCCTTTATTTGGTTCTATTATTTTTTTATTTCATCAAGGATTGATCCTCTCTAAAATTAAGAGTCCAGTTCCCAAAGGACCTAATATCATGCCTAATGATTAAATATATACAGCTAATGTGTTAAAGGCTAGTAAAATAGTATAGCTGAAGCCTCAAGCACATAAATGACACAATTGTTTTTAGTCACAGCGATAGACTTCTATACTGCTGAGGTATTGAACGTCGATGACTCTCTTTGAGAAACACACAGTCCTGATGTAGATTAATAAAACTAGGTAGATGTCTGCCTATGGAGATCAAATCCTCGACTTATGGTCGTTTCAGATCTCCAAACACTTGTAGAGTTCCAAACATGCATATGTTCACACAGAACCATATATGTCTATTACCAAACACATGCACGCGCACACTCAACCAACAAAGACAATTTTGGATAATTAACTCATCCCAATACTAAGACTAAAGTCAGCATTTAGAAAAAGATTGACCACTTGAAGAGTAACAAGATGGGCACTGAATAAATAAGTGGACAAGATAAAACAGACTTGAGCAAAATTTACCAGGAAATCTTCTGGAATATCTACTCTTTTGAGCCTCTAGAGGCCAAGACTGAGGAAACCTTGGGGCATGCTTCTTTCTTGCAGAAAGAGTTCTTGGATCCTTTACAAGAATAAGGTCATCTACAGTAGATGACCAATTATCTCGGGAAGCTAAAGGGTATCTCTTCCTTGCTTTGGGCTTCTTCATGCCGTATTCCTTAGATGCATCCTGGAGAGCAATTCCACCCAACTTCTCTACAGTTTCATCATAGCAACTGCTAGAAGAACTTTCATTATCTGATTTGCCCAAAACTGATTCCACCAACCATTTGGCATCTAAAACATTGTCACTTCCACCAATTCCTTCTAAGTAATCCTCTGCAATTTCTTGATCAATATCTGAATCACTATCAGATGAATCTTCAGAACCATCACTTTCAGACGATCCAACTACTTCTCCAGGCTCAGACGTGTCTATGCTTTCCTCATCTGAAGAACCCCTATAGTCATCCCCATTACTTTCCTCGTCAGTTATATCTTGGGTGTATAGTCGCATGCCTCCAATTGACAAAAACCCAGAATTCTGTTCTGGAGACAACTCAGCCAAAACTTCTTCAGGCGTCTGGCCTACCTCACAATTAATACTCTCATCAGCATCCATATCCTTCTCATGGGATGATGAATCATAACATGACACTTTATGCTCTTCCATTTTCTCAGAGGACCCTCTGATTCTATTCAATTTTACTTCTGGTTCAGCATGGAATCCCAATCCTTGATGAGAGCCATCACCCAACACAAATTCTGAATTGTATTCATAAGAAATATTCCTGTCAAAAGGCTCCAAAGAAGGTGTTTGATCTACGTAAGCAACAATTCGAGTCTCCTTTGAATCCACTAAAACAATGGGGAGGGAATCATCTATAACATTATCTCCGTCCTTGACCTCCTGTTAAATATCACATCATTCCAGGTAAATATTTCAGGAAATAGAACTTTCAATGCTTCAATTATACAATTATATTCAAAATTACTTGAGAAAAACTTCAGGAGGGTATGGAATATCCCAAGTAGCTAACTGAGAAGAGTTCATAAAATATCTCCAATATTTTTTTTGATAAGTAAATATCTCCAATATTCACCTTAGTTATAGATGAAGATAAACATAAACGGTCGATTTCTGTTGGAATTAAGAGTTATACAGCTGAAGCAAACCTCAGGAAAAAATCTCCAAGTCACCATTGCCAAAAAAAAAAATAGTGCTCTGAATGGCATAGATAAAATATTAACACGAAATGAAAACCCTTTTATACCAAAAGCAAAACCTTCCAGAAGAATTTTGTGCTCCATTATTAACAACGAGAAAAACTAAAACCTAAACTGAATTACACAATTATCCAAAACACATCCCCACACACACACATGCAACGATAGAAAAGAAACTGCATCAAAATTCTGAATTGCTTTGATTCTAATCACACACACACACCCAAGGAAACCGGATTTAATCTAAACCTATCTTCTATTCTACATGAAAAAGTACGTCCAACATAGCTCCTTGGACTCAAACGACTTCAAGTAATGTCTAAGAATAATAAATTTTGAATTTAAAACGGTTCCAAAAGGAAAAGAACAAGGTTGATTCAATTCAATATACCTGACGGTAAACCGCAGGGTAGTGGTATCCGATAGCATTCCCACTTGATTTGCGGAATTCAATTCTAGAACCAGAAGATTTGCTCCGATCAAAGCTTCCAGATTTGGACCCAGACCCAGATTTGCTATTCGGATTAGCACTTTTTCCTGCAAATTCAACAGCAAACAAAACTAAAAACAATAGAAAAACGGTGAAATCTAAACTTACAAAATCCCACCTACAGTTGCCCCATGTTTGGTCACTCAGAAATTTCTGGAAGAGAAAGAAAACAAAAACAAAAACTTATATTCCCCAAGTTTTATCCAGTTCAGCCCAATAAGCCATTAATCTAACTTGAAGTTAAATTCTCCACTCCTCTCAAAAAATTATTTTAAAAAAATTATTTTCCTCCGTTTTCTCAGCAAACAAACATCGGTCCCGTCCAGCCAATATATATCACTGAAGGCAAAAACAAAAGACAATTTTTTAGAGAGAGAGAGAGAAGAACCTCGTGAAGGGATGGGAGACGAGGGATTACGGTTCCAATCGGACAAGAAGCCGCCCTCAACGAACAGAGTCCCTTTAACAGAGGACGGGTCTGATCTTCTTCTTCTTCTGCCCTTGTTTCCGCTGCTATTGTTGTCGTTGTTGTTGCTGCTGTGGTTATTGGTTCTTCTTCGACCGCCAGCCATGGCTGCGGAGTCTAACCGATCGAGCTTTCTTCTTCGACGCACAGATTATTGCCCTGAGATTGGATTCAGAGCCTCTTCGAACTTGGAACCTAGCTAGGATCGGTGCGGATTTTGGCTTCGACACGTGCAAACGCAATCAGAGCGACGCGTGCAGTTCAATCTGGGCCGTTGGATGCTGGATAAAGAGGTGGAGATGTCACTGTGCAAGGGTTGGCCAAGTCTACCGAACACTTCAAATTTTTTTTATTTTTATTTTTTATTTTTACTTTCACATTTTTTTAAACTATTTAGATATTTTTAAAAAAAATAAAAAATCACATATTCATTTAAAAATATTTACTTAAACATTAAGTAAAGAAAAATTTGGTCTCTCTCCTCCAATAGGCAATAGAGGAGAAGTTAGTTAGTCTCTTTTATTCTCGTGTGGAGTAAGAGGAGCTGAAGTTAGTCATTGACGGTGGTGGTGAAGATCAAAGATAGAGGAAATTGAGGTTGAATGGGAGTGATTAAGACTGAATAATGAGGAGAGCATTCTGATAACTGTGGATTTGGAAAATATGGAGAAATTACGAAGAAAGGGAGAAAGGAGCTTAGTTGGAAAAAATGCTCAAATCGAACGATCGGTAAGGAAACTGTGAAGAAAATGATGGAGAAGATCTGGCGAGTAAACATGAGTATGGAATTTACTGAGATTGGAACAAATACTTTTGTGGTGACCTGGAGATAAAAACAGAGTTCTTGCAGGATGCCCATGGCTGTTTGACAGCCAGCTGTTTGCCCTTACATTGTTTGATGGAAGTACGCAGGCTCATCTTTTGGATTTCACAACGGCAACCTTTTGGATCCAGATGTACAACCTGCCGCTTGGAGGAATGAATTGCAAGATGGGGGAATTGATTGGTAAATCCAGATTTCACTTCAAATCTTTTTTTTTTTTTTTGTTTATTTTTACTTTCACATTTTTTTAAACTATTTATATATTTTTTTTAAAAAAAAAAATCACATATTCATTTAAAAATATTTACTTAAACATTAAGTAAAAAAAAATTAAAAAAAAATTCTATGGCCACCATCGATGACCACATTATGTGGGAAAAGCATTTCCCCAAAAGAAATGGAATATGATAGGAATATCCATTTGCCATATATGTTATATGCCATTCCATGCACCTTCTTTAAGAAATGGAATTTTCTTTTTCAATTTAAATTTTAAATTTAATAATCTTCATATTAATAGATAATACTTCAGCATGAATAAAGATTATAAATATAAATAACATTTTTCTTTTTTATATGATCTTCTTATTAAGCTGCTTGCTTGTAGTTGTTCCTCACAAGTCACAAGTTGATTGCTCCCACCTCTCAAATGTTTACCCTTTTCAAGGCAAGGCATGACTAATACAATTTTCACGTAGAGACTATTTAGGTTTCGTTTGGTTACACAGTTGAGACGAGATAAAATAAAATAAGATAAAAGTTAAAAGATAAATAAAATATTATTAGAATATTATTGAAATATTATTTTTATTTTGAGATTTAAAAAAATTGAATTGTTTATTATATTTTGTGTAGAAATTTAAAAAAAATTATAATAATTATATGAAATAAGATGATAAGATAAAATCTTACTATTAAAAGAAAAAAACGCAGAAGTAGCTTATGATTGTAGTTCAAATGGTGCTTAGTCTTAATTGATCACAATTACAAGGGATCTCTTTGGAAAGAAAGTTAGAGATAATATCAAATCAAGTGCATGATCTCTTTTTATGTTATCCTAATCATTGATTTGATTGTCATAATTATCAAAACATTTAGTTTATCTAATCGCCATGTAATCTTCTTATTAATAGTAGCATATGCTTTGTATTTAATCACAATTGAGAAGTATAAAAATTTAGCCATAAAAGACTCTCTCCCTTGTGCCCCTCATACTCTCTTCCCCATCTCAATTTATGTTATACTTTTATGTTTTTCTATCGCATTGACTCCATTGAGTAATAGAAGTTGTCTCACTAGTTAGCTATACCTAGTAAATAGGGACCGTTTTGGTTCGATCCGAATTTAGATAAATTTTAAAACCGAATTGATATACACCGAACCGATTTATCATCAAAATCGAAACTTTCAATTTTTCAAATTTTAGTCCAATCCAATCTGGTCTGGTTTACCATTTACAAGTGTGGCACTACATAAAATATAATATCAAAAGTAAGTTTATATTAATAACTTAATATTAATGTTCATGTTTAAGATTAAAATTTATATGTTATATCAAATGTTATATTTATTTAATATTATAATATTAATAGATATAATTAATAAGATTAAAACTCCATATTATATTAATTAGTAATTTAGCATATAATATATAATATATTATAAAAAAATATTATATATATAATATGAAAACTAAGAACGGGTATTGAACAGGTTTTCAAAATATAAAAATATAACATGGAACTGGTTTCAATTCTTAAGAACGAGTACCAAACCGGTCCGGTTTAGCTAGTTTTTTTTTTTAACAGCCCTACCATTGAGATGAGATGAGATAGTTTTAGATGAGTTGAATAAAATATTGTTAGATAATTTTGAAATAGTTGAATTATTTATTGTATTTTTTATGAAACTTTAAAAAAATTGTAATGAATGAAATGCAACCATCTCTGAATCCAAAAAGGGCCTGACTCAGTATAATCCCTCCTCTATAGGCATTAATGCAATGCATATTAGGTAAAGTTAACCTATTTGGAGTCTGGTGCATATACCCTAAAAAAGGGGCATGTATATGCATTAATTTTGTTTTGCTTTTTCTACAAGCTAGCTTACATATATATGCATCTTTCCTCTTAATGCATATAATTCTCTTTGTTTAATTATGTTACCTGATCTAAATCCACACACACACACATATTCAAGAGAAGTAATCCCATAAAGTTAGACCTCCCTCTCTTCTTATTTCTTCTTCAGATCAAGTATTAATATTATTTAAAAAAATCATTTTGAAATTCACAACAGACTCAGTACTGCATGGCACAAATTTTCCCATTCAATAATATTATATATTGAGGATGCATGCTGCATGAATGATAGCCCTGTGACCTCATGATCATGAAGATTATTGACAATCATGACAACCATCGATCTTGATATATATGATCAATAAGCATATATAAAAGCAAGCATACATAATATATATACACTCCATGAGTACTTCAAATACAGATCACTTGTTATATATCAATATTGATCGATATAGAACAGTATTTGATTTGATCACATACTATAGGTGAGGTTTGGATAGTGAGATGAAATGAGATGATTTTATATGAAAGTTGAAAGTTGAATAAAATATTGTTGAAATATTTTTTTAATATTATTTTTTTTTAAGATTTAAAAAAGTTGAATTGTTTATTATATTTTATGTAAAAATTATAATGATAAGATGTGATGAGATGAGATGTGTTAAGATAGTTTTGGTATCCAAACTGTTCATAGAATGAGAAATTCTTCATCCTAATCAAACGATCGAGCTAAATCTATTACTATAAGCCTCTTGAATGAGAAATTATCTTCTTCTTCTATTTTTTTTCCTTAATAAGCGTTCATAGAATTAGATCAAGAGATTGATGTAGAATATTTTCAAATTCCTCGAGGACAAGTTTAACTAGATTAAATGTCTTTTCTCCCACAAAGAATTATGCTCCTTTTGGATTGCAATATGAGTTTATATCATCTCATCTCAACATCCAAACATCACAAACAAAATCATTTTTCAATTTCAAATTTTTAACCTTTTTATCTAATCATTACCTAGTTATTATAATTTTTCTAAACTTCCAAATCAAAATAATAAAAAAAAATTAAATTTAAAAAAAAATTATATTATAACAATATTTAAATTTTATAATATTTTTATTCAACTTTTTATTCAATTTTCTAAAATTATATAAAATATTTTAACTTAAATTATTTTATTATTATTTATAAATTTCTTATCTCATTTCATATCAGGTATTAAAGCCTAAGTACATACAATTGGCTACCCCTTGACTTGCCTCTAATTATGTACTAATGCATGCCAAATCCCAAGCTCTCACAACCACGTACGACTTCGGGCATTAGCTAGTAGTACTATAGACATATTAGGGTTAGGGTGATGTGGGTGTAGTGTAGCAGTCGGCATGCATGCTATATATGCTTAATTTATTTGTAAAAATTAAACTCCTGAATCCTTTTTATTTTTTATATTTTATGTAACTCCTCCTGAATCAGGACATGAATAAGGGACGCGTTAGGGTCATCAATTAATTAGTAGGTGCAGATCAGTGCTGTTTATATATATGTACCAAACTCCTTGATCATAAGGTCGATGAGATCATATTATATAATATTTTACACTAATTGGTAGGCTTGGAATTATTGTATGTACATAATATATATGTATATCACACAGTAATAATAGTTTTAATGTCAGAATATTATATATTATATATTATATATAGGCATGAGGTACTTCAACTTCAAGAGGGAAAGACTACAAAGTTGTCAGCTTTGATATGCATGCGGATTGTGAGTTAATATGGCCGGGTAAGTTAATTAATGACACAGGATTATATTGGAGATGTCAGGCTAGATTTGGCCCACGCGTAGGTTTCTAATTACCTAAAGCACTACTCATCTTACATATATACAATTAGTTGCAGAGGTACTGCATGGCCAAAGATGTAATAAATTTGCCAAATAAAAAATCACAATTTTATGTCAAACTACTATATATACGTTATATTTCTTTTAACATATATTAATGATCATTCCATATATATATATATATATATATATATAATCATTAATATTACTACAGTACTAGATCGATTAAAGGGCAAAGATTAACCATAATTAAAGAAAATAAATATCCCTGATCATGCTCTTCAAGAATTTTAATATTGTTCAAAGATTTTATATAATATTCCAGAATATTATGTATTCCAAGAATCACAACTAGCTAGCTAGCTAATGAGCCAAAAGAAACTAAACTTACCCACATTGTTACAACCCCTGCAATTGTTGCTAAACGCCACATAAAATATAGTCTGATCGAAAACGTTTGCTTGCTTTTGGGGCACCTAGCTATGAGAGTTTCGTGTTGCTAACTTTCACAGTACTCCCCGCCCTTAATTTCTCTTTCTGGCCTAATATCCCTCACCTATTAATTTGAAATATAATTTTGTTTTACAAAGTCTAAATTCTCAATATTTGACTACGACGCAGCTTCCATCGATCTACAGTTGATCTACGACTCTTAAATGGTGCTTGATGGCAACTACTTCCCGTCGACCCCACCTTCTTAATTAATTTTAAAGTTTAATACTACTTTGTTTTGTTGTTGTGTTTGTCTGTTTTATGTATCAACCTCTAACTAGCCCATTCTATAAATCCATATGCCCACCTCTCCTAAAACCCTCCGGCTGCAACGAAATTTGGAAGGTGCTAGCTTGAGGGAAATGGCCAGTACCGGAGCAGCGGCCGAGGGAATATTCAGATCATGTCTGTATGAGGGTTGCATTTCAGGCTGCGATACCTGGATTGAGCGCCGACCTTACCATCGGAATTGCACCTGTGCACTCCACAAGCCACGTAATGGAAGCTCCCATGTTGTATCGAACAACATGTGCAAAAAGAACGTGTCTTACCCCATCAGGAGGTCCTGGAGTGAGGGCTCCTTGGCCTTGCACGCTGCAGCTTCCTCTAACCATTCATCGCCTTCTTCTTCACCATTACTTGTGGTTGGGGCTCATGCAGCGAGGGGGCCACAGTCGTCGAGTTTGTTTGATCAAGATCCGGACTGACTAGGATGATGATCGGTATGGTTTGTTCAGTATTTAAATCAGCCGCCTACTTTTTTATCAATAGTAGGCGGGAGCAACGTGCAAGGCACGTTTGTCTAGTTTTATGAAATGGTTGTTTATAACAAATAATATATATTTTATAAAAATAATTGATTTCACTTAATAATTTAAGGCATAGTGATGAAAATAAAAATATTAGTTCAAAATATCATACAATCCAATACATGTTTATAACATCCTTAATTTTAGCAAAGCTTCCTGCGATAAATTTAATAAAAATTTAACAAAAACAATAGTTCAAAATATGTGTCATTTGATGTTTGTACCATGATTCATCATTTTGTGTTAAAGATACATACCATGGTTAGGAAATGCTTTAGTTTTTGCAATGGTAACAAAGGAAGCTATATATCATTGTAATCACGATCAGTTCTTTTTTTACAGTCAATACATGATATGTAAAATATAATTGGCACAAGTCAACCACTATTATTTTTACCTTTATCCAAAATTTTATTTTCTACATTATATTAGAAACACATTTTTAGATGAAGTGATTGTATAAATATTTTAATTTCTTAGTAACAATAAGATTTTACCTCCATTAATTACAAACTTTTTATCAACTCAACGACATCATAATTCTTACTAATAAATTCTTCCTGTAACATCACTGATACAAGTGATTCATTATTAATCTAATGAAATGGTGCTATGTAGCCGAGAAACATGACATTTTAATTTGTATTTTGAGTTGAGAAATGCTTTTTTTACTTAAAGAAAACGTACAAAAAACTTACCCGTACAAAAAACTTACCCTTAAACCCCTCATGTGATATAGTAAATGGAAAGTGGAAACCTGAAGTGTCTAACCTACCATTAGGTTGCGTTTGAATGGTGACCTGATTTGAGTTAAGTTGAAATGAAAGTTAAAATTTAAATAAAATATTATTAGAATATTATTATTATTTTAAAATTTGAAAAAATTAAATTGTGTATTATATTTTGTGTTAAAATTTGAAAAATTATAATAATTAAATAAAATAAATTGAGATGAGTTTAGATCCAAACTAGCTAGTTATCAAGTATCTAACTTTATATTTTCAAATGCATCTTTCGCTTTCGAAGCTTGAAATCTGAAATACAACAATTGGAAAAACCAAAGATCTAAATAGCATCCAACATCTTGATCCAAAAATATCAGTGTCCAATATGTAATTTCTGTACCTTCTATTTGTCAAACCAGTTCCTACTGGATTTTTATATCCAATGGATTTTTATAACAAGAACAGCTTATGTACAAAACCACTTTCTAAAGAACAAAATTTACAGAAACTAAGAATTTTTTTTACAGAAGATGAAGTAGTAGTTGGTAGCTTTAGTTTAATTCGACCTGTAGCTTAATATACATGTACAGAAGAGTGAGAAGAGCACCCTGTGGAAGTGGTGCATACCTAATTCCTTCTTCAGACATCTCATCCGAATCATCATAGGAGGGATTCTCCTCTGTGATGTTATAGCTATGCGCTCCCAATATCTCTCATGTCCCATTTTTAACCTTACTTCAGCCCACCACTGCAACTCAGCAACTGTGCATCTGCGCGTAAAAGCTTAGCCATACGCAGCACCACCAATCCATGCATGCACCACCGTCCACACACAGTAGCATCGTCGTAAATAATGTACGCAACTTGCGCCACCACGGCCAACTCTTCCTCTGTTTTTCCATACTCTGAGCCACTGCCCAGCCACTACGATGCAGCCCTCTGAACATCCACCGTGCAACAGCAACGCCACCTCCTGCGCATCACCACTAGCCGCCAGCCTCGAGCAAACCGAGAGGAAGAAAACTTTCGCATGTCCTCTCTTCCATCGTCCAACTACACATGCAGGCTGCCCATGATGAGCCCAAAGAGTTGGAGCAAGAGAGATATATTTCTATTTCATTTCGAAGCCTTTTTATTTTATTATTATTTTTTTGACTCTTTTGCTTCCTTCCTTCCTTCAACAGTACTAATTCCAGAGGATAAAATTTATACTGAATTAAGAAAACTCGGAGATCAACTTGGCTGGTTTTCTCTTTGCGGCTTTCGATACTTGAAATTGACGATCTCAACGGTGTGGATCTGAAAGGGAACAGGTAGAGAGAGGCTTAAACGATACCCTCGAATGCGGATTTGGGCCGTTAGATCCAGCATATGATGGAGTGCAACCCATTGCTGGAGGCAGAGGTGAAGATGCTCTGCGATCAGGCGAGGGCGATTCTACTTAACGGGAAAAACAAGACTTAAATGCTTGCCGTTAACTTTAACGAGTGAAAGAAAAAAAAAACGTTAAAATAAGAATTTCCGTCTCATAGGCAATATATATAAAGAGATATATTTGGTGCTCAATCCTCATGAAATAAATAAATTTGATAACTGATAGTACTGGAAGCTGCATGACTAATTATTAACCATAAAGAAAATAAATATCCCTGATCATGCTCTTCAAGAATTTTAATATTGTTCAAAGATTTTATATAATATTCCAGAATATTATTCCTTTCCAAGAATCACAACTAGCTAGCTAGCTAGCTAATGAGCCAAAAGAAACTAAACTTACCCACATTGTTACAACCCCCGCAATTATTGCTAAACGCCACATAAAATATAGTCTAATCGAAAACGTTTGCTTGCTTTTGGGGCAACCTATGAGAGTTTCGTGTTGCTAACTTTCACAGAACTCCCCGCCCTTGATTTCTCTTTCTGGCCTATCCCTCACCTATTAATTTGAAATATAATTTTGTTTTACAAAGTCTAAATTATCGATATTTGACTACGACACAGCTTCCATCTACAGTTGATCTACGACTCTTAAATGGTGTTTGATGACAACTACTACCCGTCGACCCCACCTGCTTAATTAATTTTAAAGTTTAATACTACTTTGTTTTGTTGTTGTTGTTCTGTTTTATGTATCAACCTCTAACTAGCTCTTTCTATAAATCCATATGCCCGCCTCTCCTAAAACCCTCCGGCTGAAACGAAATTTGGAAGGTGATAGGTTGAGGGAAATGGCCAGTACCGGAGCAGCGGCCGAGGGAATATTCAGATGTCTGTATGAGGGTTGCATTTCAGGCTGCGATACCTGGATTGAGCGCCGGCCTTACCATCGGAATTGCACCTGTGCACTCCACAAGCCACGTAATGGCAGCTCCCATGTTGTATCGAATAACATGTGCAAAAAGAACTTGTCTTACCCCATCAGGAGGTCCTGGAGTGAGGGCTCCTTTGCCTTGCACGCTGCAGCTTCTTCTAACCATTCATCGCCTTCTTCTTCACCATTACTTGTGGTTGGGGCTGCTGCAGCGAGGGGGCCACAGTCGTCGAGTTTGTTTGATCAAGATCAGGACTGACTAGGATGATGATCGGTATGGTTTGTTCAGTATTTAAATCGGCCTTCTTCTTTTTTATCAGTACGAATTCATCCATTTCTTTGAATAATTGTTGGGTTAAGATCGGTGAATTATATATACATGAAGACAGATCGATAAAGTTGTGCGGTGTTGGCCTAATTAATTAAGTGGTACTTGTAAACATGTGTAAACGTTTTTTATCGATGGCAATACTGCTATAAATGTATGTTAATAGACTTACATGGTATGCATGCATGGTCTATTAATGGAAATGGGTTTTGTATTTGATGAAATGATTTTAAATGAAATCCTTTCATCCATCGATCTCTATATATCAATTGTTCGATTCTAGTGTTAAGTATATACGTACATATAATATATGATCGATGCACTAGACATGATCATGAGAAGTATATATATATCATTTGACCTTGATCTTGTACTTGTTTTATTTGTATCTTGGGGATCATTTGGTTTCTTGTGTGCAATTGCAAAGATGTTTAATTTGGTTTGAATCTTATCTTGTATTATTTGTAAACCCTACAAATTAGTTTTCAAAAAATGGATATATAACCCATGCACAATATTATATATAAGTTCCATATATAATTCCATTTCGATATATTGCCAATTATCGATCTAATTAACATGCACCCCATTGACAAATTAAATTTTGGAGCTAATTGAAACTTTCACCTCGAACTTAATTTTCCACATCCCAAGTTTTGTAATATTATTATTTATTTTATAATGGATTTAAGAAAACATGATGATTCCCAACATAATGACACGCACATCTATATATACGTACTTGTTCGATCGATCGGATGGATGGTCGACACATAGGCATGTGGTCGGTTCACTCTGTTTAGATAGGAAAAAACAACACTTTAAAAACAAGAGAAAGGTCAATACAAATAAAAAGTCAAAAAGACAAATGATTAATTCCCGGCCCGCAATTAACACATAAAAAGACCTTTAATTTTGTCGATTTTATCATTATTTATAAAGTAGTCCTGTTTCACCATGATGTTGCTGAAGCTCATGGGCTCATCATGGGACGGTGAGAAAGGACGAAAAGCCGGATCATGTGAGTGAAAAATTATTTATTGGATTTTGTGGTACGTGTCTATATTCAAAGTTCAAACCCGATTAAATAATCGCAGAGAGCCTCTCTCTTCATTTTTTATTTCTATTTATTTATTTATTTTTATCTATACATGATGATCATCATGAATATTACAAATCCCAGCTAGCTAGGTATATATAATTTGCTAGCACCATATAATATGTAACTAAACGTCATAATTAAAGATGATCTTTGATGTTTTCTAGGGTTAGAATCTCGATGATCAGATCGTTGTTCCAACTTTATCCTAAACGTACGTACAATTGGAAGAACCTGCGTTCGGCTATATATTTCAAAGGAGGATTAATTTTATTACTAAGCCTAGCTAGCTAAAAACTAATGAGAGGTGACGAACTCGAGGATTGACGCATGCATTTTATAATAAAATGCAGCTTTAAGATTTTGTATATTTGGGACTCGATAAGTTTAAACAAATGGTGAAACGGAATGTTGATATATTTGAAGTGAGATCCATATTTGCTAGAAGATTTTGACATGAACGTATGCCATACAGAGAAGCACAAATAATTAATGGGCCGTACTCCAAATCATGAACGCATGCATTTCTGGGCCGAACCTACCAGAAGATCAGGGCTCAGTACTTAATCCTGATGATCATGATCATAAATATGATAACCACGGCTTCCATTAAAAAAAAGTATGTATATCTTCTTTGAGAAATGCTACTTATAATTGTGAAGTGTATAAGTATTGTATAGTTATTTTAAAAAAAAATATATTCTATTATTAAAAAATAAATTTTTTTTATGTGAATTCTATATTTATTCACTTTTTTCAAAGTGATTACACGTCGCTTATGCACTGACAACTACAACTATCATTTCTTATCTTCGTTTATATATAAAAGCGCCAATTCAAAAAGCGATAGTGATTTTATCCCTGTACATTTGTAAATGACAGTTTGCTCCCTCTTTGTTTCCAGTTTTGTCCCTTCTTTTCTTAGGCAATTCTTATTTCTTATTTTTTTTCCTTCCTTCTACCAATTATGTTTTTTTACAATATTTGCCAACCATCACCTTCCCTGCACCACCACCACCCTTGCAGAAACCGTAAGACCATAGACACCGTGTTTCTTCAACCGTAAATCACCAAGTCGCTGTCCAACGCCAGCTGCACATCCTCTTCATCACAGAAGCCCAACCCCCATATACGTCCACCGCACAAAACCTCCATGCCTAGACTTAACGACCACGCCCACATCGTCTGAAACACAGCCCCGTGCCTCCACACATAACCAACACAGCCACTATTCTAACAAGGAAAAATAGAGCACCCCAAGCCATGCACAACCCTTCCACACAAACTTCTCAGCCAACAGCAACTTCTCACCGTAAAGACTGAAGAGAACTGGAGGCCGGAGGGTGGCGACGACGAGGTGTCACCTTGAATAGGAGTGGAGGGGGGGGCAGCGTGGTCGCGACTCAGAGTTTCTGAAGAAACATTGAAAGTGTGAAAGGGGGGGTTAGAGTTAGGGTTTTTTTAGTTTTAGATCATAAGGGTAATTCTTATTCTCTTAACGGGTCAAAACGGGTTGACCCGTTAGTGACCCGTTAAGCAATCGTGTCTTAACGGGTCAACCTGTTTTGACCCAAACCCGTTAACACTCAACTCTAATCCGCTTTTATCGTGTCGTGTTCGTATTGGGTTAATGAGTCGTGTCATATATTGCCACCTATATACAAGGTCTGGACACTCTCTTTGAAAAACTTGGATAAATCTAAGACTTATATAAAAAAATTATAATGATGGATCCTTTTTTTTTTTAAAAAAAAAAGTATGCAGAGCTTGCACACCCTATAATTATATATAGCATTACTTTTTGTTTTAAGGTTTTCTATATTTGTCAATTATTTTTAATCTCGTAGCATACCATTGTTAACACGTTCATGATAATTTGACTTAGGATTTTTATTAAAAGATATAAAAATTGATATTTAAACTAATAAATTAAAATTTTGAAGAGCGAAATGATAAAACGTGCAAAGTCAAAGACTATTTTAGCTTTATATAACTTTTGCATTGGATACATTGCGTGTAACATGAATAAAAAATATTCGCTGAAGAATAAAGTACTTAATGCTTTTAATGGTTAAGGTACTGTCACAAGCTGATCGCATAATCTTTGATGAGATAGTACTATTGGGCGAGATATATGCAGTGCATGTACTCTTACTTTTTTTAAAACGATATTTTTTAAACGTTTAAAAAAATATACAAATCAACTAATAATTACTTTTTTAAACATTAAAAAAAATTAAAATGCACTAAAGGTCAAATCCTGGCGCCGAGCACTCAGAGCAAACTAGCATTTTTCTTAAAATAATTTGAAAGATCACTTCAATGCATATTAGACATATATACAATTTGAATATCTTATTTTCTTTATAAGGCAATATATTTATTCTATTTTCTTTTTTACGGCTAGTACTATATTTGGAAATTCACTCCATTGAGATTTCAGGTTTGGTTTTTTATTCTTTATGTCCTTTTGTTCATATTTCTGAAACCAAACTAATGACGGGAGATTGTTTGGAAGATAAATTTGTGATCAGTACTGATCGATAGATCATTTAGGACATGCTTGGATAATGACATGCTTTGAATTAAAGCGTTTTATTGGATTTTGATAAATGAAAGAGAAAAAGTTAAATAAAATATTATAAATTTAAAAAGTTGTTTGAATATAATTTTTTAATATAATTTTTGTTTTAAAATTTGAAAAAAGTTGTATTATTTTTTGTATTTTGTTTAAAAATTTAAAAAAATTATAATGATTAGGTAATTATGATATGAAAAGATCGAAATTTTGAAATTAAAAAATATTTTATATTTAAATGATATTTGAAAAGAAAACTGCAAGAAATTTTTAGATAACTCATCATACTTTCCAAACATCGTCTGTTTATGCAAGTAAATGAACAGTAAGGAAGAGCTTCCCGTGTGTATGAGATACTAGATCCCCTAAATCTAACTGTTTTTTTTTTTGTCTGTCTTGGGGGGAATGAAACCAGGAGATGGACAATTATCATATACAAGTACCGGGACGGTAAACAATTATACATAAACACGACACATACATATAAAAACTCTTATATGCGGTGATTATAATTTACACAAAAATAATCATAATTTCCTATTAAAATAAGTTGATTCTCATCGTCATATTTTTTCTTGCATGATCTATTACCCAAAAAGAAAACTTGGTCAAAGAAAGAATAAGCCGCCTTTTGCTTTAATCATCTGCTTGGTTTCTCTTTGTCATGTACAAAGGAAAATCTAAGTAATTTCGTGAAACACATGGGATTCATTGATACACACGACTGGCATATAAATGGATCGAGCATATATTCTTGGCTTGATCGATCAAGTCTTATATCTTATATATATATATATATATATATATGGCAGTAATCCCGCAAGCTATCATACACACTTGACAAGCTATCCATTAATTCTTTCCATATATCCTGCTTCTTAATTCGTCGACCATCGGGCTATGGCTGCCAACGTAGGCCGCCAAATGAGTGATCTGGGATCAATAGAAATAGAGATGATGAAGAGAGATTTGTTGAAAAAGGCAATGAAGGGCCAATGGAGTAAAGTTGTGGAGATATACAAAAATGAGAAATGGACTCACAAGGAAAAGATCACAAGGTCGGGAGAAACAGCATTACACATCGCCGTCTCCGATGGCCAAACAAAGATTGTCAAACAACTTATAGAAGAAATAAAGTCTCAAACAGATGATCAGAATCATGCCGAGGAAGCTGTTAGCGTTAAAAACAAGCAAGGGAATACCGCTCTCCACTTTGCTGCATCAAAGGAGATGGAGCCCAGCATGTGCAAGTCCATAGCAGAAGTTAATTCATCATTGGTGGGTTGTCGTAATCATGAAGGAGAGACTCCTTTTTTCCTGGCAGCGTTCCACGGTAAAAAGAGAGCATTTCTTTGTCTTCACCAAATCTGTGCTAAAACCAATCAGGATGGCTACGATTATTCCGCCAGGAAGGATGGTAACACCACTCTTCACTGTGCCATTAATGGACAGCATTTTGGTGAGCATTATTTATATATATTTATACATATATATACATATGTGTAGTACTGGATCGATCGGTAGTTAATATAAAAGCTGCATGAATGCTAGCTATAACGTACATGTTTCATGTTTCATGTTTCACTACTTTTTGACAGATTTGGCATATCATATAATTCACTTGTATCCGGATCTAGCAAACAGGGTCAATAAGAAAGGATTATTCCCTCTCCATATACTTGCGGCCAAGCCTTCCGCTTTCAGAAGTGGCAAACCCCAGGGAGCAATATCAATATGGCATAGAGCCATCCGTAAGTAGCCATGTAACGAGTAATGCACGTATATATATATATCTATAATTGAATATATATATATATATATTCAGATAATAGATAGCTAGAGAGAATTGTTAAGTCTACACACAAATCTTGCACAAAGAACTTCACACATGTTGATTTGGTTTAGTTTAATAAGTTAGATTAATTTTATAATAAAAAAAACTTTACAATCTAATATTAGATCGTATTAAACTATATATGCTATATATCGTGTAAATTTTTTTTGTGTAAGATTTTTGTATTGACCAAAAATTTGAAATATTATTGGCATTATTCACAATGATCTGATAATAATTAAATATTGGCGTGATTCACATCCAGTAGTACTAATCCTGATTGTCTTTCATGCACGACTAATTATCTTATATGCTCACGTTATTGTTATTTTGAAGGCAAATTTGTTGATACGCTCACAGTATCGGAACAGCCTCATGATGATGACGATGATTATCACCGGCCAAGTCCCAAGGACGAAGATAATATTCCAAATAATCATCCGAAGACTACAGGTTTTTTTGTTCGCCCAACTTTTTTCAAAAGGTTTCTTAATTAATATCCACATGAAATAATCTTCTATAAAATATAATTTAATTTATATTAAAATATTACTACATGCATGCACGTCCAATATATATACTAGTTATTCATTTGCTAGCTATATATACACATGATGATGATCGATCATGTGCAAGTAAACGAATTACATGTATATATACAGTTATTTCATTCGGTTTTTTTTTTTTTTTTTTCTCCTTAACTAGCATCTACTCGTGGAACAATTGGAACTGGCGAAGGAATACATGATGAATCAGATCAGAACAGTACAGCAATAGACATTAATAAAATATCAGCTGATCACGAAGATTCAGGAAAACATCGTGATCATGGAGGTAAACAAAATAACACTACCTATAAGAAAAATGACCATTAATTTGTGAAACTAAATGATTATTTGTAATAAAAATAGATTTATTTTAACAAAAAATAATTATTTTTGCAAGAAATAACTAACAATAAATAAGCAGTCTTGTAGTACATGTATGTTTTAATTATATTAATATTGATGCATGAGGTACGCATGCATCTAATTTGCGTTTTTCAATTTTGCAGGCAACTATCCAAATCTCAATCGTTCCATTGATGACCTAAAGACGTCAGAGATCATTTTTTGGTCAATGTTGATCATTTCATTGTTTCTCTACTTTCTCTACATTTTGACCAGTGAATTAATCATCGGAATGTTGCTGTTACCATTTGGAATAAAAGGTACGTATATTAATGGCTATTGTATTATAACAAATGTACGTATATATGTTCGTATGTATTGGGGTAAAATGATCACATCGAATATTCTGTTACTAAATGACACAAATCTGAATTAATTATCGTGCGTGCAGACATCAACGCCCTGGATGTACATATCATTATTCCTATGATTCAATATTAATAATGATTAATTTGTACAAATACCGAATATTATATACAAGCTCTTTATATATATATACGCGCACACACACACTGTGATATCATGCATGGCCGATAACTTATAGTTGCCTATTATTTTATATTATACTATAATATATGAACAGTAACTCATACACTATAACCATACATGCACTTATATATGTCAACCGCTTATAATACATGAAGTGCTTATAAATATAATTAATAATAAATATTATAATATATTCATAATTTACATTTATTAATAGTATAGCTTCTTGCATGTATTTCTGATCTTGTATTGGCCGAATGCCAAACTTTGTGATTAGTCGAATGACTATTGTTCTGTAAAAAAAAAAGGACATAAAACACTTATCTTGTTATCCATATACTATGTATAATATATATATATATATTAGTAATATATATATATATATACTATATATTACTAATATATATATTAGTGGTCCTTCTTGCCAATTCGGCCATGAAATGACACCCCGAAGCCTTGCTAATGTGATCTTCTCATCCTAGTCATCCGTTGTAAGGCGGTCCTTATTGAACTGGGAGAGATAAGCCTTTAAACTTATATCCTTCAGCTGCTTCATGGTCAAAAGATAGGCTTCTTGACCCTTCCTCTTGCTAGCCATGAAGTGGGTAATAAACTACCTGCCCAATTCCTAAAAAATGTCAATAGTGCTTGGCTGTAAAGCCTCGAACCATCCCCTCGTTGTTCCTTTGAACGTCATAGGGAAAGCTTGACGCGCAATCTTCTCCGAAAAATCGTGGAACGTCATGTGAGCCTTAAACGACTTGAGATAATAGACTAGATCCTTGGATTCATCATACATCTCAATCTGCAGGACCTTGAATTTCATCGGGCACGGGTAGTACTGCCAAACTTCCGCACTGTAAGGGAGATACACCTCTAATGCCTAAGTTAGTTTTTGCTTAAGAGAGAGAGAGTGTGTGATAACATATCATCAAGTTGTACCTGAATCAAGACTTTTGATACTTTTATCTTCCAGTGGGGTCACAATTCTTTCTATACCTAGGGCATCCGCCTTACTCTGGTCAGCATGTCGTCAAATTTAATGCTACAACTTCTGTTAGGGACAAGGTCTTGACTAATGCCGAGTCTGGCGGCATCATGTCACATTTAATGTGGCAGCCTTTGTCAGAGATAAGATCTCGACCCATATCGGATGATCGTTTAATGCGGCGTGGTTGGAGGCTTGTCCATGTGGGTGTTATCCCATCTTTCTTATGCTGGTTTGGGCCTTCTTTCCACCATATGTTGAGTCTTTAATACCTGAACTTTTAGCCTTGGTTAATCAGGCTGGGCCCAGCTCAGCAGGGGACAAATATGTCTTTCCACCATTCGTTGAATGGGGATGGGGTGCGGGCAAATGTGTAGGTAGCAGCACTACTTCTTGCCACGAATTGGGTTCTAAAATGTGGTATTTGAAGCCGAAAAAAAAATTACATCCCTAACGGTGGACTTTTTATATGGAGGAGAATATATCTTTTTATCTCCAAAAAATTGTCCCAAACTGCAAAATTGTTTTAGTGAATTTAGTTGTAATTAATTGTATATCCAGTGCAGACCAAATTATCAATGCTGACATTGTCACATGCATATATGAGCTTACACCAACATATAATATATCAGTATATATACACATGATATATGTACATGTTCCTATATTCAATATTAATTTGTTTAATTCTTATATATCTATGTACATATTAGAATAATCTTAATTATTATGGTGATTAGGATATAGAAGGAGATCAAGAAGGATGGTGGATAAGATCATGAGTACTTATGATGTCGAAGAGAAGCACAGATGGGCCAATCTAACCTTGAACAAGCTTTTAGACAATACAGAATTATACCAAGCTGGTTTTGAAACATGGGCGTCCGTAGCGCCCGAACCAAAAGATCGGGACTCAACTAAACGTACTGATAATGATCATGAATCTAATCAGAGCTCGCCTGCAGAAGGTATATATATATATATTATAAGAATAATTTTATTGAAAAACCTTTGCACCATATATCATTTACATGATATAATTTAATTTAAAAGATAAATTTTAAATCTTATATATAAATCAAATTATATCATATAGATAGAATGTAGTGTAAAAATCTTCAAATATCGCAACTCATATTATAAATGCAACCAGCGTTAATCCTTACTATGCCACTTCGGGGTTCTTTCGTACAAAAAACTTCCCCCAAAAAAAGAAGAGAGAAAAAAGGTTCGGGCCAGTGAAATTGAATTTACATTTTAAGTGCAGTGCAGTGCAGTGCAGTGCAGCTTGCTTGTATAATAATTGTGAATGCACGCATGCGTGTCATTGGCAGAGGACAAGGAGACTCCCATACTAACTGCAGCTAAATATGGTGTCATTGAAATGGTAGAGAAAATCTTAGAACTATATCCCATTGCCATATACGACGTGACTTCAGTTACGAAGAAGAATATAGTGCTTTTGGCTGTGGAGAAGAGGCAAATACATGTTTATCAACACTTGCTAGAAAAAACTATCCCTACAGACAGCGTGTTTGGGCATGTGGATGAGGATGGGAATAGTGCCTTGCATCTCGCCGCAAAGTTTGCACCCGAAACGCCTCGGCCTGGTATGATTCCTTGTCTGCAAATGCTCTGGGAGATCAGGTGGTATCAGGTACGTACGACATACAATTTGGCATGCATCCTAATATCTGTACTGGTCAAGTCATGTACTACTTGCTACTTTTTAAAGGGAAAACTCATTTTGTACCTCAAACAGCAACTCATTTTTTAAGGAAAAAATTACTCTTCAGTTCTTCACCAGCTTTAGGCCGAGTCTGTTGGTCAATAGGACTGTTTTTAAGTATTCTTATATATTTTTATATATTTGTTCTTAAATATTAATCAAGTATAAAATATTTTTTAATTTTTAATTTTTAATTTTTTCATCTAATCATTATCTAATCATTACAATTTTCTCGCATTTTCAAACAAAATAAAAAAATAATACTATTTTTTCAAATTTTAAAATAAAAATTATATTTAAATAATTTTTTTATTTTATAATATTTTTATTTAATTTTTTCTCTCTTATTTTTTAAAACTCATTAAAATATTTTAATTTAAATAATTTTATTATTATTTATAGATATATTGAGGCATTCTAAATATTTAAACGAGACTTTACCCTTCAGTTCTTCATGTGGACCAGCCCCTTCTCCCACAACCTGGTTTTAGAGCCTTTTGTCCACTTGAGGGCCAGAACCTGTTTTAAAGGTCATTTCGGTTATTTGTGGGCCCATGATATGATTTTCCGCACAAATCTAGAAAAATATGTAACTACAAATTTTGAAAATCTAAAATATATAACAATAAACTTTATCTCTAAATATAAATTAATCTAAAGTTAGTTTCAAATTCTAAATAAACATAATAAAGTTGCTAACGGATAATTCTAATTTAGCAAACTCATCATACAACCTATTGAGAGTATCCTTAACCCTTAACACAAGTTGATCCGCCTATCCTTTTGGCTAATGTTTTCTAACTCATACACCATTCCATCTTTTTGGTACCTCTAGTCAACAACAATTGAAACATATAACAAAATGTTGATTGTACTCAAATCTCCATGATATTTCTCAGACTTGAGTCTCATATTTAATGCCATAATACGTAAAGTAGGCTCAACACTTCAACATATTTCATCCAATTGCTCACTTTCCTGACAAACTTGTTGACAATATTCATTTGATGTGACATACAAAGAACTAAAAAATGATGCATGCAATAACAACAAAACCTCAAGAATTCAACAAAGACTCGAACGTTTTCCCAATCCACATCTCTGGGTTACCTTGATTGCCCTTCGAATATCAGAGCACAACATCTTCTTACATTCAAGATCTACAGCATGAACAAAAGTCTTGAATTTCTCAAGTTTATCTGGTAAAGATTCCACAAACCTCATTGCATTTTTTACTCTTGCAGCTGACTCATGAACATCTTTCAGACTGTCAGTTATAATAAGATTAAAGACATGTCTACAACATTGAATATGCAAAAACTCACAATCCAAGATGGATATATTTCCCTCTCTAAACTCAAGTGTAGTATTATTAGAAGAAACATTATTAACCATAATTGTCACCACTCACTCTAAACATCACTCCTTTATTCTGGACATCAACGCCTTCCCAATAGTGCCACCTTTGTAATTGATAATTAAATAAAGAAAAATGATAAATACACAATATTTTTCACAATATATTTCACAATCATGTTTTAAAATGAGGGGTATTATTGTAAAATATCATCTAAAAGTAACACCACTTGACAAAAAATACCCTCATTTTACATCATGTATTGTGAAAAGTGTTGTGTGTATCATTACTCTTAGTCATATATATGTAACAAGTCAATCAAAGGTAAGGTAGAGATTGAAAGATAATTCGGATGTTTTAAGGTATCATATTTCTAGTTTTGATAATTAAATTGGACGGTAAAATGAGATTATAAATTGGCAGCTAAATTGACTAACATGCTTGGTGCAGTTCGTAAAGGACTCCATGCCAACCGACATCTTCCCCCTCCACAATAAGAAGAACAAGACACCATTAGAAATATTCACTGAAGACCACGGCAAACTTGTACAAAGTGGTGGAAAGTGGCTAAGCAGCACCTCCAAATCATCGTCTGTTGTCGCTACACTCATCCTCAGTGTGGCCTTCGCCACCGCTGCCAGTATTCCGGGAGGCTTGAAGCAGGATTGTGGCACTCCAATGTACGAAGACCAGCCCGCATTCTACATCTTCGCCTTCTCATCGCTATTTGCACTCTTTTTCTCCATCACTTCAGTGGTCATGTTTTTCTCCCTCATATCATCACCGTATGAAGCCAGAGATTTCAGCAGTGATTTGCCGGTGAAGCTGTTGATGAGTTTAATGACGCTTTTTATGGGCATAGCTTCGATGTTGATATCCTTTTGCGCTGCACAATTCTTTCTGCTACATGATAAACAGAAAACTGGGGCGTTGGTATCGTATGCAGTGGTGGTTGCGTTGGTAATTTACTCGACTATAAAGAATTCTTCGGTGTTTTTAGATCTTCTGAGGGTTACTTGCAACAATGTGCCGCAGCGCCTATACGAGGATGATTTTTAATGTATTTGTTTCCCTTTTAAGCTTTCCTATATTTAATCCATCGAGTTTGTACTACACATATATAAGTTCTGATCATCTGGTCATGTGTGTCTATAACTATATGTTTGACAAGAAAACTGTTTGCCCATATGAAATAAAAACCATGGAATATTATTAGGCTTGATTCCAAAAATTTAATCCTTGGAATATTATTGCTTGCTTCTGTTGGAGTTATGACATTTCTAATTTCTTGTCTTTTTTGTAGTACTACTCGATAATTTCTTCTTCTTTGTTTTATTTATTTATTTATTATTATTATTATTATTATTTTTATCTCCACGGACCAGGAGTCTCGATGATTTTTTTGGTAGAGCCCAAAATAAATTTAACCTGTTAATTTAAAGATTTTTTTTTTTTTTTAATTCATAACTCTTTCAAAATACATGACTTTCTTTTTTACTATTTAATGTTCATGAACACAAGCAACAATTATTGTGAAGTTTATTAAAACTAAACTCAGAAAAATTCAATTATTTACTCATTAATCCATCATTTTCAATTGCATGGGGATGAACAGCTATAATGAAAAATTAAATTACACTAGACTTTAAATTTATGAGTTAGGGGTGGAATAGTAATGATGGTTATTATAACTTGAACCCCTGGGCTGCTACCTGCCTTGTACGGAAGGGTAGCACTCTGCATCCATTCCCCGCCCCTGCATGGGCAGAGTGGTAGTTTTCGTTCTTATACCCTGGCATCGCCTCCATCTCTTCCTAGACCCCGCCCACTCGTTGAACAGGTGGGTTGCCCATCCTACCAACCGGCCTCCCGTATTAACAACAACACTAGACAAAGCATATCAATAGATCTACCAAGCAACGACAAACTCATGGTGAAATACACAACATATGTACCAAATAATTGCAAATTACACAACATATATGCCAATAGAAGGCAAAATACAATATAGCTACAAAAAGACAGGCAAAATACACAATAGATCTACCACGGTTAGTGCACGATAAATCCCAAGTCAACTCATGACAAAGGCAGGCCCACGGCTTGGCGAGAATATTTGCTCATGCCTGTGCACAACACTACAATGAGCATAAAGATTAAAAAAGAAACCGAATAAGAGAAGAAGGAAAAAGGAAAGGACGAGGAGGAGAAGAGAAAAAAAGGAGAAGAGGAGGGCTGAAGAAAATAGGAAGAGGAGGTCGCTGGAACTTCAAATGTGGGAGAGAAGTGAAGATTTTTAGGGTTATATATCTGTGTGTGTGTGTGTAACAGGGCAAGCAGAAGAGTGTAGGATGCAGGCGATGTTAACGAGGCTCTGAGCGAATTTTTATTTGGACGTTGCTGCGTCCACAGAAATTTTCTACCGAACAGCTTAGATCCTCAATTTATTTCAACTTATTATTATAATTTTTTTAAATTTTAATACAAAATATAATAAATAATTCAATTTTTTTAAATTTCAAAATAATAATAATATTAAAAAATAATATTCTAATAATATTTTATCATCATAACTCAACTCACTTCAACATCCATACACACCCTAACTCTTTTTTTTTTTTTTAACTTTTTCTTTTACCATTTTTTTAAAGTATTTAGATATTTAAAAAAAAAATCACATATTCATTTAAAAATATTTACTTAATTATTAAGTAAAAAAAAATTAAAAAAAAGTTTCGGCAGAAATCTTCTGTGAGAATAGTGTTTTCCTTTTTATTTTCCACCCATTATCTTTGAGTATCAAGCGAATGAGTTTTATTATGTACAAGCAAGTTTGCATATTAATCTACGTATTAATCTTGTTACCTTCATATTCTAAATTCAAATTAACATTATTTTCAATAAAATTTACTTTCTGACAAATCATATTAAATGGGTGCACGTATTAATATGCATAATCGCTTATAATTAGATTTTTTCCAGACAAATTGGATGGACGGGCCGGATTATGAGGGCCCACTGCCCGGCCTTAGGATAGCTCATAGGAGGGCTATATATATATATATATATATATATATATATATATATATATGGAAAATGCTGGATCTCCCGCTAGTGGACTGGGGTCTACCATTTTATTTTTATGTATTTTTTAAAGTTTTTTTTATATAAATTTTTTTAATAATTTAAAAGTATTTAAAAAATAAAAAAATCATAATATTATTAAAAAATATTTTTTTAATCACGAAGTAAAATAATTTTTTATTTTACTTCGTGATTAAGAAAATATTTTTTAATATTTTTTTTTTATTTTTTGATTAAGAAAGTGTTTTCTTAATAATGTTTTAAATTTATTTTATTTTTTAAAAATATTTAAAAATATTAAAAGATCTATATAAAAAATAACTTAAACAAAATACACGTAAAATAATACTACACCCCCAACAGGAGCTCTCAACGGAGGCTGTAGCATGATCCTATATATATAGACTTTGATGATTACATCACTCAAATCAATCGTAGGTCCATAATTTTCAAAGTGTGCTAGCTTAGTTTTGAAAAGCAGAATTTAGGATTAAGTTTTTGAAAAGAGTAATGTTACGTATAAATTTTAAATAAATAAATAAATTTTATATAAATTTTTTTATAAAAAATGGGTTGTATTAATAAAGAATATTATACTTTTTTAAGATGGAGTCTACTAATTTACAAGAATTTGTATAAGATTTATCTATTTAAAATTTTAACAAATAATTTCTCTTTTCAAAAGTGTGGTTTGATGGTTGAGCAATTGCTTGTTAGCCCTTGCCCTTTGTTTTTATTGGGTAACGATGCACAATTTTTCTACAACTTATTTTACAATCAGTCAATACAAGCCTAACTTATTGAAAATGAATTTTAATTTTATAAAACTATCATCTATTCAAGAGTTATTAGATAATTGTAAGTTAATCATTTTCGCTCTTGGGTGTGTTAGCTTCGGTTTTAATTGAAAACTCATATAAACTTATTTCATCTCATCTCATTATTACAATTTTTTTAAATTTTTACACAAAATATAATAAACAATTTAACTTTTTCAAATCTCAAAATAATAATATTATTAAAAAATAATATTCTAATAATATTTTATTCAACTCATCTCTGAATCCAAACAGGGCTTAGTGTTACCGTCGGATAAATTATTTTAAGCAACCAAGATATAACCATTCCTTTTTTCCCTAAAAGTGTTTTCCATCAAACGAAAAGGTTTTTAAATTTAAAAAAAAAAAAAAAACAAAACAAAAAAAAAAACAAAATGTATCTATCTAAGTGTTTAGGTAAATTACTTAAATTACCAAATTGGAACTATCATAAAATTCCTGAAAAGAGTGCTCAGTCAATTACCAAATTGGAACTATCATAAAATTGAGATTATTTTGTTTCCTTCCTTACCAGAAAGGACCTCTTAGGAAGGCGGGGCTTATCTATTGAAGAATGGGGAGCGAGAAGGCCGGGAAGGAAGAATGGAAGGGGGTTCTACAAGCTCTTTGCCCCCACACATCTAACCAGATTGTGTGGTTCATTGATTCCACCAACTAGACTCTAATAATTCAGTTGATATAGAGGTGCACTTGATTCCCTATTGGGTTGGGCCTTACCCATAAGGCTCCACCATCGGTGCATAAGCGCCCTCTTGCTATCCACTAGTCTTTCTTGACCAGGATCGCTCCCACGCCTGTAGCGTTCATGATCAGCATGCTCAACTGTGTATCGATAGAAAGACAAGGCGGCATAACCCCTAAACAAGGGAATGGTTATGTCCCGTATGTACTTCTTTATTCTCAACATGTTGTGGTGCCCGATGGTGCGTAGGAGCAGGTCGATTACTCCATATCACCACGAAGTAAGAGTCATGCCAGAATCTGATATATCTACCGAGCAATTCATCCGGTGACTTCACGACCGCCAAAGAATTCCAAAAAAGCACCAAACATTTCCTTACACCCTTTTACAAAGAAGAAAACACAAATTAAGAGCAATATTTAATATGAGAAGGAGGATTTGGTTGACGACGGCCGACTATAGCTTCCTTTTTTTTTTTTTTCTTTTTTTTTTTTTTTTTTTCTGTTTTTGCTGTTCCAAGAGACCAGTGCCTGGTCAACTAAAATGATGTGTTGGTCGTACCGCGTACGCTTGGCGAGCTTCATTGAAGCTTCCTTACCTCCTTCCTCTCCACGGTATATTTAAAATACTTGCAGAATTTTACAGAGAGATTAGATGAGAGGTTGACAGCACATAGAAAATCCGAAACCAAAAGGTTAGGACATAGGACATATTTCTCTGCTCAGTGGTTTAGGCTCCATCAACCAACCTGTTCTGATTCTAATTTTCATCATTATTTATAAATATATTTATCTTTTTCTGTTGTTGGATAAATTAGGAGTAACACTAAAAAGATCTCGAGTTTTGTGGAGCGTAAATCCATGGTGCTTGGAGAGTTACAGAAAGAGGCGTTGGCGTCGAAATAGAGTGGCCCAGAGAGGTTCAGTTGGATGAAGTTGAGCTGGAAGTCCTCCGACCAAAACAACTGCGCTGTTTGCATGTGAGATGCTTGTTTGCCATGGCTATATAGGAACTCTGCTACCAAATTGAGCTGCTTCCAGATTAATCCAACTACTTTTGTTGAACACCCAATTAATTATTAGGCAAAGAAAATGCTCCATTGGGTTGAGATTGGAAATGGAAAACTCAAAATCTAATTTAGCCCTTGTTATTCTGTGTATGAATATGGGTATTGTTCAATCTAATGTAAATTTAAAATTATAATCTTTAGCTCAAAATATTAAACAAAATCCTTCAGCTGTATATATAAGACATAAAACCAATTAGATAAGGTCTGGTTTGTTTTCACAATTCTTCTCAACTCATCCCATCTAATTATTACAATTTTTTTAAATTCTCACACAAAATAAAATAAATAATTTAACTTTTTTAAATATTAAAATAAAAATAATATTAAAAAATATATATTCTAACAATATTTTATTTAATTTTTAACTTTAATCTCAACTCATCTTATCTTATCTCATCTGTAAAAACAAACAAGCCAAACGGTTTCTTATGACCGCAATAGGATTACTTAAAACACATCTAAGACCCCCAACAAGTTCTGGTCTCCACTCGGCAACCAACTTTTCCTACAACAATGGAGTAACACATGTAAAAATGTCATGAGGAGCTTTCTAGGAGACATGATATCAAAAGGACAGAGAAATAAGGCAATCGATTAGGATGAGTCATCGGGAAGAATAATCAAAACCATTGAGATTAGATTAGATTAGATTAGATTAATGATGATTATATTAGATTGTATTATTGGTTTAAAGGTTGTCCAAATGCTAGCTATTATTAGAAAAGTAGAATATCAATGTATACAAAATTGTCGTTTTCACTGCTTCATTCCGAGTGCATATATATATATATATATTTGTCTTGATCATAACTTGTAATAGAATGAAAATTCTAGGCCTTTAGGCTCAAAGGAGTGGAAAATAAGTTAAAAATCAAAATCATATTTTAGATCAAACCATTTACATTAATGTTTTGAGAGAGAGAAATTAGTTTTTGTGCATGCATTTCTTTCTAGAGAAAATAATTATATATACAAATTATGAAGCATAAGCTTTTATATATATATATATGGAACTCACGATATCACCAAGAGAAATGGTTGGTTGTTTTTTTTTTTCCAGACATTTATGATCTGTGGTGGCCGTGGGCAGAGAGAAATGTATCAGATGTTAGTGGTGATGGCCCAAGTTATTGTCAGTCACAAAAATTAGTATGAATTATGAAGCAGTAGACAACGATTGCTGAGCTAATTTGAGCTAATTTTCAGATTCAGACCTTCACTTCCTTGCAATTTCAGCCGCCCACATGTGGTTCTAGAAAACAAATGCATGCCCTGCATGCAGCAAATCCATTCATGCTAATAATTAGCAAGCTAGCCTCTGCCCAGAAAAATGTTGTATACAACATCTTCATTGATTATTCGTATACTGAATCTGATCTCATGCTGCTATGTGATCACGTGAGCTTGGGGAGTGCACATGAGTTTTGTTCCGATTCTCTTTTGCTAACAAATTAAGATAGTGCCTGCCAATATTTATTAATTTATTGAAAAATCTCGGTGAAACAAAGTGATAAACAGATCATCCGCAGCTATATATATTATATATATGCTTTCTTTTTTATGTCTTCAGTGTGAATTATTGACAAAGTATGGTATA
Source organism: Juglans microcarpa x Juglans regia (assembly GCF_004785595.1). Taxonomy (NCBI): domain Eukaryota; kingdom Viridiplantae; phylum Streptophyta; class Magnoliopsida; order Fagales; family Juglandaceae; genus Juglans; species Juglans microcarpa x Juglans regia. The sequence continues at coordinate 19,591,823 of NC_054609.1, forward strand.
ATAGATCAAATTAATTAACAAGCATATGAATCGCTGCACTATCTTTTTCGATCCCATTGTCTACTCAAGAATATCTAGATCGATCACATGACCATTCGATCTGGATCATTGTCCACCTCTTATGCGCGCGATAAGATGCTGCAATAATGAGTGGTGACAGTACTAAATATTCCAACTCAGTCTGGCCTACCCTACTGATCATGTTCTTAATTAATTCTTATATATTCTATATATTATTAATATATAGTGCTAAAAACAAAATAACCAGCTTATCATGTACTGAGGCTTCTGCTAAAACGTATGTCAGATTTCTGCTAACAATCAGTACCCTTTAATTTCTTACCGTATCATGTGAGGATAGTGCCAAGAAATTTAGGCTTAATTAATGGCATTGATTACTTCCCTCTTGTGGATGGGAGATATATTAATATGATGAATGAGATTGATACTCCAAAAGAACCACCTAAGTACACTGCGATCGATATCTCTTCAAAGATCCTATTCTTCATGTACCAATATATAATACATGAACACGTACGTTGTAATTACAATAATAAATATAGTACTACCCTTTATTTTTTTTATTTTTTATTCGATGGGATTGATCAATATAGCTGGTAACTGATGTCTGACCACCTAATCGTTTGGGCATGAATCAAAATCTCTTAGGCTTTATTTATATATGCTTCAACTGGTCATTATCTAAAGATCGATCTCAACTTCCCAAATTACCATTTGAGTTGTATCCATGATCACAATTAAGCATGCAAAACCAGCAAGGAAACATGCAAGCTCTAACACGTACAACTAGCCGAAAACGGCAACTGCATGCATGTATGCATCAAGTCGAGGATTATTGGTTAATTAACAGCTTCTCAGGTCACGTTGCTCGACCACCCTGGTTATAAGTTCATAAGTGCTGGGTGTTTGGTCATGCACGTGGAATAATAAAGGTTTCTGGTGGGCTGGTGGAAATTGCCTTTATAGCTAGCTTTCCTGCTACACTCCTTCCCGTTCCCTTCCTTAATTTAATCTTACTTTGAACCATCCAAGGTCCTATATATACTTAAGAGAGGGAGAAAGAGAGGTTGAAGATGATAGAGATTGATCAGATGTAGCCATCAATGGCATGGACCCGGTTATGTCTGCCACCATATTTCAATGATTTTGTACTGTAACTGATAGTCTTCCCCACCTGATATATTGTACGATCAGATCATTCAAATTTTAATGTTCATACTTCCTTAATTCAGATTTCTTTTGGTTTTTCTTCCTAGTTTCAAGCAGCTTGAGAAGAAGGCACCAACATATCATAAAATCTTTTCTCATCCACCCCCCCCCCCCCCCCCCTTCCTTTCTCTCTTTTGTACATTCTTTGGGTTGTTATCAATGGCTGGGATGCTTCCTGGAGTGGAATGTGCACGAAGGAGACGGTTCCATCAGAGTGGAGCTTGCTCGGATTCACAAATTACTGTGGCTGCACATGGTGGGACAAGAAGATCGTCATTCTGCCTTTACAGAAGCAACCACGAACCCCAACATCATAACTCTACTTCACTGGTACACGCGGGGTGCTCTCTAGATCTCTCTGATCTCACCAATTTTTTCTTTCAACTTCCTTCGGTGAAAAGTATTACTGACTAGTTTTATGAAACTAAAAACGAAAAAACAGAAAAGAAGTTCATTAAACCAAGCACACCAGGATGAGAAGCTAGGAGAAGTAGCCAGAGAAGCCAAGGAAAGATTAGATGAAAGGTTGAGAACACAAAGAAAAACGAACACCAAAAGGTACGAGTACGTATATATAGCTTTTATGTGAATTAAGCTAGTTAGCTTCCAGAATCCTCAACCCCATCGATCAAATTATTTTTAATGTTTTATGTTTTTTTCAATAACTCATCGTGTGATTGATCTAATTTGGAATATACAAACAGCAAAGAGAGCATGAAATGTGTGGAGGACAGATCGATGGTGCTAGGGGAGTTGCAGACAGAGGTGTTTGGGACTAAGAAGGGTGGGACAAGGAGGTTTAGTTGGGCCAAGTTGAGCTGGAAGGCATCGGACCAAGACGAGTGCGCTGTTTGCCTGGAACAGTTCAAGGCCGGAGAGACCCTGGTGCACCTGCCTTGTGCACATCGGTTCCATGTGAAATGTTTGGTGCCATGGCTACAGAACAATGCCCATTGCCCTTGTTGCAGAATGGGGATATTAATTATGTCTCGGTAACTTTGATGATCAGTTTCTTCTTCGCAGTTATAATTTCTTGCAATTGGTTTTACGTTTTGTACATGTTTGTCTAAAATCTACCGAATATATTTTTCGTTGAAGTTCAACCTTTAATTGGGAAGAGATCCATGCACAGACTTAATTATAATCTTATTCTCCGAAAGTCTTGAACAAGGCCGAACAAATTAAGTTGTACATTTCTCACATCTGCAAATTATAACCTACCAACGTGTTAAAGCCAAACAAAATGGATCGAACACCCAAAACAATTACTATTCAAGCTGTAGGCATCTCAAGTATTTCGTGTTCTCCCCCATGCACCAAATTAAGGTTAAGTAATTATAACACCAAGCTAATTTTGGCATATTTTCTTGCCGCACATTGCATGGCATTCAGCTCACCCCACACTCATTATAAGAAAACTGTTTATTTGTGGCCAGTTAATTCCAGCAAAATGACTATTTACAGTCAAAATAAATTTGTTTTGATCACAAATAATCTTTTCGTCACAATTAAATGATCACAAAAATTCTTTTTTTTTTTTTTTGTAGTGACTTTCATGGCAAGTTTACCACATATGGCCAAGTCTGCCTTTGTACATTTGGCAGTTTTGTTTCTTTTGTTACCTCCATATAACGAACAACAATCAAGATCTTCGGAAATTGGTTGCTCAAGCTTATTTTCTTGGTCGGACTCTTCTTCAGCAATCTCAATAACACTTTGCGTACTGGTCCCCACATCGAATATCACCTCTGTTTCGTGTGGCTCCGACTGATCCTCTTCTTGTTCACACAATAACGTCTCTTCACATTGGATTAATTGGATGTTCATCTTTTCCCAATTCTAAAAACCAGTCTTTTTTATTTTTTATTTTTTTTTTAGAAGAGTACGGTATCCTAATAAAATTAATTTTATTGATTGTCTTCACTTATAGTAGAGAAAAATCGTGGTTACAAACACAACATCTGGGAGGTACATATAAGCTATAAAATTCAGAATCCAGGCATCAAAACCATTATATTCATATAGTCTAAATACACGGTCAAAAGAAAGACACTTAACCTAAAACAGAACACACAACATATATGGTAACCTGTAAGAAAAACAAGCACACAAGAAAAAGACAAGCAAATTAAGTGAAACTTACCAGGCATAAAATCTTACAAGACCGTCAGATAAGGCATACCCAATTTATCCATGTGGAGAAGACCCCTCAATAGACTAGACAACGTATAATTTTCAGACCAGTCAGAGTTCAAGCCCTCAGCCCTAAGTTTACCTAGAAAATCAGCCACAATATTTCCTTCACGAAAAATATGATTCACAATATACTCCAAGTTGTTAAGATACTATGTAAATCATCCTAGAAATCTTCTAAATATCAGATAGAGCTTAGCTACACATGATGCCGGTGGTGATATTCTCAGATCGATCGATAGAGCAATAAATGCATTGTTGGAGCAAGTGATTGTGATTGCCCCGGAGATCACTTTCAGTCCATTATTCTTTTGCCCCCACAAACCTAATTCCCTCTATCACTTCAAATAATGCATCCACCACTTTAATTTTGCGTTAGTGGAATATGTCATTTTCTACCATTAATATGGATTTAACCCCAGATTGGTCTCCTATTTTTATGAATGTTTTGGACAAAATATAGGTTATTATATTAGTGAAAATGCGCGACTCTATCCACAAATGGTTCTCCGCTTTTCCTCCACGTATCTTGTTTGTCTTTTGTACGAAAGGGTCACTACTATACATGATGAAACTTGAAAATATCTATGACTTGGAAGATATATTAATAGAGATGTTTTCCTTTCATGGGTTGAGTTGGTACATCGATACCTAAATTGATATCGATAAGTTGATACAAAAGGGTTTAGCAGTACCACATGATCATCATGTCATTCCCGGCCCCTCTCTTGAGAAGATAAGATTGCATCAAAAGAAACAACAAAATGCACTATGATAGGATAGATATAAAGATAGCTCAAACAATATATGGGTCCGATTGAATTAATGCAGTGCCAATAAAAACATTATTAAAAAAGAACAAGCGAAAAAGTTAGACCATATAATACAATACTCGCTACAAGAAAAGGAGGTTTTTGCAGCCAAAATGTCACAGCTTTTGCATCAAATTAGTCAAGATGATCACATGAGCCCTTTTTAGTTTTTACTCTTTTCCGTACTGTATGTTAGTTTACTTAATTTTTAGTTTTAAATTTTTAATTACTGGTTTGTAATTAATTATAATATCCTTTTATTAGTATTAATTATGATCTTTTGTTTGTTAGTTTTTGTTTAATTTCTATTTTTTTTTTTTCAAGAATTTCCATTTTGTTTCCAAGACTTAATTACAGTTTTGAATTCTAAGTGCATAGCTCGCACATATATATTAATGTTGCAATACTAGTTCATGCATATGCGTGAGTTATCGAGCCCGATGTGTAATTTGGACACATATCATCATCAGTACGATATTATTGATTTTAATGTGCATGGCTCATCATTAATGTAATTGAAAATAATAGAATATTTTTTCAGTAAGAAAAATACGAAAGCCAACATGAACCAAACAACAATTAAAACAAAATGTTAAAAGAACAATTAATATTAATGAAATCGAGAAGGAAAAAAAAAATTCTCCAGCATGAATTAGCCTCAACGGGCTTTCTGCCTCCAGCTAGCCTCTTCATGATCGACGATCTTCCCTCCCACTCATGGATAATGAGACTTGATAATGCAAAAATTTATTGTGTCGTATACAGTAGATCAGCCAAAAACTGCTGTCGCCTAATTTAATTGGAACTTGAAAGCAATAAATAACAGATCAAGCAGAGACAAGAGGCACCCAAACAAGCCAATAATGGAGGTTGGGTCCAGACATCACCTTCTCATTTATTATTTCATTTTCAGGAGTAAAGAATTTCATGGCCGCATTCAAATGGATACTCATCACCACACAAATAATATATCATGTATGCATATTTTTTAGAAGATCGAAAAAAAAATCTATACTTGTAATCCTGTGCTAAATCATGCTATGTATGTGGATACAGTGATGACATGCATTTAGGTTCCACCCCAGCTCGTTATATATATAAGGCCATGGTCACTAACGCTCTCGAGTTGTCACACAAGGAGCACCAAGACAGAGCATCGATCCTAGCTAGCTACCTAGGAATTAAGAAAAAGAAGGAAGAGAAAGAAGATGCACAACCCTCCACCACCACACGGGCCGCCGCACCACGGGCCTCCACACCATGGTCCACCGCATCAACCTGGACCGCCTCATCATGAACCACCTCCTCATCACGGCCCTCCTCCTCCGGGTCCTCATGCACCTCCACCGGGGCCAGGCCCTCATCATGGCCCGCACCAACCACACCCTCCTCATCATCATCACTGATATTTAGAGCTGCTTGAAGCTCATATTATCTGTAGCTTAAATGGTGTGAAGACTAGCTAGCTAGTACTATAGCTCAGATCATCTTCTGCCAATGTTTTGCTGTTTCAGCTAGGCGTAGCTAGCTAATCATGATAAACATAACCATCATACGCCAAGGAGCTAGCAAGGGTACTTCTCGATCTTGTGATGCACTTGCTTTTCATGCTGCTTATGCTAAATAAAGATCATAATAATCCTTCTGATCATGCGTAATCAGTGAATAAAATGGGACAGTAGTTTGGTGGGGAAGAATAGGTATTGTGTTCTTACAACTATATATGTATATATGTTCCTAACTATGCTAGTATCTACTTTTTTTTTTTTTTAGCTAGGGCAAAGCCTCTATTATATTAACTGATGCCTCACTTTAGGTGGAGGAAAAACCATGTTTACATGACCCACACTTAAGCCAAAATAAAGGATTCCAAATTTAAAAGACAACAAAGACTACTTTTGAAGAGTAGTAACGGATACATAGATAGGGGAGGTTTAGCTTATCTGTTCGAATGAGACCTCATAGTTTTCTAGGTACCTGCATAAGACTATGTCGTACTCAATCTTGTCCTTGAGCACCAAGTTTCGCTAAGTAATCGGCAGGGGCGTTTCCTTCTCAAAAGACATGTTGTATAGTGTAATCCACTTCTCTAAGAATTTTCAAGATTTCCTCCAAAAAATCTTCAAGGTACCACACTCCACACTTAGCACTAGTAATCCATCTGACCACCATAAGTGAGTCGGTTTCAACATCCACTTCTTGAATCCTCTGTTCTCGACATATTTTTAGTTCATACAAGATGGCCCTTAATTCCGCTGCATTGTTACTGCCAGCATCGAGGTCTACAGAAAAAGCAAAAACTAAGTTACCTTGGTCACGAAAAATACCTCCTGCACCTGAGGCACCTGCAGGACAAAAAAAAGGTAGTTTGTCGGCGTCCCATAAACGCCAGTAATGATTTTACCGGCGTTTGTTTACCGACACAACTCAAGCGCCGGCACTTAAGGGTCAGGAATATTATTTTCCAGCGTTTATGTAAACGCCACCATCCCATTTTTTGTTACCGGCGTTTTGTGCATTATGTTGCTGAAGTTGTCGAATGCCGGCAGTCGACCAGTTCCTCCCCAACGTTTTTTTTTACCAGCGTCTACAAGTGTCGTTAATATTTGTTGCACCCGACGTTTTGTGGACTGTTGCCGGCGCTAACAAATATCGATAATCATTTTTAATTTTACTGACGTCTACAAACATTGGTAAATTATTTTGGTATTGGCATTTTGAAAAATGTTATTGGCGTTTACAAATGCCAATAATTGGGTACTTATTTTGTCAGCACCAAAATAGGCACCCACCAACAGAGGTAGTTTATTTTATCGAGACAAATGTTTATACTCTCGATGTTCTAGAATGTTTTATTGGCGCTTCCAAATGCCAAAAAAGTAGCTAGTCGGTTATTTATTTTTCGATACCCATGAATAAATGTGGTTTTATTTTACTGACGTTTACATGTACCAGTAAATTTATTTGATCCCAGCGTTTGGAGACTGTATTATCAAATCATACAAATGCCAGTGATTAAGCATTATTTTACCGACTTTTACAAATGTCGATAAATTACAATCCCAGCATTTTAGATATTGTATTATCGGCACTTATAAATATTGGTAATTAAGCGATTTAAATTTACAATATATCATCCACAAAATTTAAAAATGCACAAAAATAGACACCCAAAAAAGAATTTTATTTATTTCACCTCTTTCTGAAAAAAAAAAGTAAAAGAAAAAAGAAAAGAACTCTTTCTAAACTAATAAAAAGTATTATCGGCCTCTTCCTTTTGTTGTCAGGAAAAAATAAACAACCGTAAAAAAAAAAAAAAAAAAAAAAAAAAAAAAAAGAAAAAAAAAAGAGAGGCCTAAACAGGTGATTCTCCAAGTAATACATAAACTATAAATTTCCTAAATACAATGAAACTATCTAATTTCCAAAATCTAATACAAAAGAATGATTCATACTCTAGTAATCCAAATAGAATATCACAATCTCCAAAAAAGGGAGACCTTGTCGTTGGGTCTAACCAGCTTGCACCTCTTTACACGTTCTACTCCAAAAAGGGGATATGACATATTGTTAATCTAGCGGTAACATCTTGCTAGTCTTCGACCATTCTACCTACTCCAGAAATAAAGAGAAGGCTTTAATGAAGGAGAGAGTTATAAGCAAAAGGAGATAAGATACACACGTCACTCATTATTTATATTTGTGCTTACACCCCATCAACAAAGAATATGCAACCGGTACCACATCTTCCACGAGATCATGCTCAAGTTAGGCTATCCAGCCCTATAGCAATAATGCATTAAAACTCCCCAAGTTTATATGCTGCAGAAGTAGGACCTATGTGCTACCTATAAAAGAAACCGGTACCACATCGTGATGAGTACTCATCAATATCACTGAAAAAAATGTTGTGAAGACCAATTTAAAAGAATATTCCCAAAGCAAAACATGGAGGCACTATATATATAAATCCATGTTAAGGATAGTGAAGCACCACAAGAAGGCAACACCGATAATCCAGCATCTGCTACACCACAAATTGCAACACAAGAGTGCAGCACCACAACAATATACTGCAACATAGAGGACGACAGCACAAGGACCCGTAGCAGGACCACAACCAAATCACAAAAATCCAAAATAATACAGCAGAGCAACCAGAGCAATACTCGTAGCAGGACCCATACCCGTAGCAAAGCAGGTTGCACGTAACTACAGCCTGACTGGAGATCTTGAGGCCAAGCGTCCTACCCTCACATGCTGCTGCCTTTCCCATCCTCGAAGCTAAAGAATCTCTCATATACACGTTTGGAGAAAAGAGAGGACAGACTGGGAGCGCCTGGGAGAAAGTGAAGCTGGAGGCAAGGGTCCTGAGGGTTTCATTAAGAAAAAATAAATAAAAAAAAATAGAGGAGAGACTTTGCTAAGTTGCAGGGTAAAATTGTAAAAACCGTAAAAGTTTAAAGCTTGATAAATTTGAAGATATGATGATCAATCAGATTAAGGGCAGATTTGGGGATGGGATGAAATATAAAATTCTCATCTCATCTCATTTCATCATTACACCTTTTTTAAATCTCCATATAAAATATAATAAATAATTCAACTTTTTTAAATTTCAATTCATCTTTTTTAAATCCCAATACAATAATAATATTAAAACATAATATTTTAAACTCTCAAACAAAACATAAAATTCTCATCTCACCATCCAAACCTGCCCTTAAGTTCCATGTGAGTGAGAACTTTTTATTAATACAGAAACAGAGGAATTCTTTTACTCCTTGTATCAAATACATCTTGTGCATGATTGCTCATAATCTAATAATCCAGATCATCACTAGCTAGCTGCTACCCACCCCACAAAACCTTTGCAAGTATCATCAAAAGCTGAGATCCAAGAAGACCTTCGAAGATCGCATAAGAGTTTGGAAACAATATAAAAGCGAAAAGCTTTTTACCATGAGGAAATCATCTTATTACATATTCAGTATTTTACAAAAGATATCGATCCATTTCATGTGAAATAAAAGTATTGTCTTTCTCTCTCGTCGACCGAGTTTATTAATAATGGCATAAACAAGCAAATTTGAGTAGTTGAATCTAACAAAGTAAATCATGAGATTGAAAAGCTTGTATATAGTTTTCCGAACGAAATCTCTCAAAGAAGGAAAATAAAAAGGAAAGAAAACTTACCATCCAAGTGTGCCAAATACAATAGGAAGCAAAATTTCCTACATTCTAAACCCAGAGCAGAGCAAAATTTCCTTCATTCCATTAGCAGAAGAAATTTTTTTGAAAGCACACAAATCCATTAGCAGAAGAAAAATACAGCATCCAACATACAACTAGCTCTCCCATGGTTGTCCCCGCCGTCGCAGGGCCAACAGCACTGAATCTTCAACCAAGACCCGGAACTGCAGTGGGGTGGGGTCCTTGTCAGAGAGTACTGTGCCGAGTTCCATGGAGTTCCAGGCCCCGTGCCCGGACCAAGTGCTGGAGAGCATGCGGGAAAACGTCTTCCAGTTCCTCAGCTCCCGACAGGACCGGAACACGGCCTCATTGGTGTGCAAGTCTTGGTGGCGCGTCGAGGCTCTCACCCGATTCGACCTCTACATCGGCAACTGCTACTCAATCTCACCCAGGAGGGATACGAACCGCTTCTCTAGTGTCCGGTCCGTATCCATCAAGGGCAGACCGAGGTTCACGGACTTCAACCTAATGCCGATCTATGGGGGGGCCCATTTCGCCCCGTGGGTGACGACCATGGCTTCCGCCTATCCTTAGCTAGAGAAGGTGTACCTGAAGCGCATGTCCGTCACAGACGATGATTTGGCCCTCCTTGCCGAGTCCTTCCCCTCATTCCAAGAGCTCGTTATCGTCTTCTGCAATGGCTTAAGTATGAGTGGCCTCGCCATCATCGCCAGCGATTGCAGATACTCTCATTTTCCTTTGTTTCTCATAAGCATCCAACATACAACCACACGAATCCATTAGCAAAAGAAAATTTTTTGAATGAACGCAAATCAGAGCATCCTCTTCAGAACGCATATTTGGAGTGATAGAATAACAATAGATCTCAGTAAATTAGGGGCTTACCTGTGTACACCTCTGGACACTAGCGAAGCTGGATACGAGAAGAAATGGGACAGCCGCTCGACAAAAGAGAAGATCGACATGACCAATGTGCTTCAACTGCCCAACAGCCTTCCCATCTCCACTACTGCCGCACACCTACCTCTGAAATGCATTTAAAAGAAATGCATTTCATTAAAAATCAAATGAATATTGAAATTTTGTTTGGAGCCAGTACTCGGCGCCAAGATGAAAAGTGCTTATGAAAATTTGCACTAGACTCTAATTGCCGCCAACTTTTAAAATTAAAATATGCCGTATTTATTCTTTTTTAATATATATATATATATATATATTTCAAACATTTATCTGTAAAATTTGAAAAAGCTATAATAAAAAAGATAGATACTCTAATAATAAAGAGATTATACAACAGTAATTTTATAAATTGATGTGATTTATGATTCGTTAAATTGTAAAATATACCTGACAAACCACATAAAACTACATTAGTTTTTAAAATTATTTTTATGTAATCTCTTTATGTTTGATGGACCACAAAAAGTATATTTGATCAACACTAATAAAAAACGCTCATGATAAAAACTTTACAAAATATGAGAAAATGATTGAAAAAAATACATAAAATAGAATAATGAGTTTTTTAATTTTTATTTTCTTTTAAACTTTTTATTGGGTTTGGGTAGGAAAAAAGAAACTAGTAAACTGGTGAACCAGACCAAATCGATGGATTCAGTCTGGTTCAAAATCAGTCTAGCCCAGCATAGGTTTCATTTTTTTAAAACTGATGGAAACAGGTCCGATTTCGCTTTTCCATCGCCGATTGCATCTTGGCAATTTGACTAATGTCATTGGATGTTGATGTAGATGTTGAATGCGTGCTAAACTCTTTTTTTGTGGTTTACGCAAAATCTAAACCATGCACTCGCCCATGACATTCTGAGCCCATGACCTTGCAATAAATATCATTAGTAGCCCAAGTCATGGTCCCTCCAGTACCCCCTAGTCTAGAGGTGGGGTCATGGGTAAAGAGCTCCTCCATTTCAATCTACAGAAAAACATAAAAAGAATACACGAATATGCTTATTAAGGTACTTTATAAGATGGAAAAGAAATAGTAAATGCATAAATCAAACATACCACTATTTTCTCCGTTTCATTGTTCAAATGTGTGTCGTCCTTATGTTTGTGGGTATTTACAAATAATTGTGCTCGACTTGGCAAGGCTCAGGTCCTTTTTTCCTGTAAATTACTTGAAGAGTTCAAACATATATAGGAAAGTAGATCAAAAAAAAATATATGAGAAAACAAAACCAAATGAATATTAAAGACATAAAATTACATACCCACTCACTAGCATATAAGGTATAGCTTTTGGAGCCTGTACTGTGAACCACCTTTTACTTTCCACGACATTCCTTTTTTTTTTTTAGATTTGGCCTACATAAAGAAAACGTTTGTGACATCATTTTTGTGAATATTACTTGTAACATATTTCAAAACCTTATACTTGTAAATATTTCAAAACCTTATAAGAAAATATTAAATGTTATATTCCATTTTTTATCAAACCAAGTTGTTGCTAAATCTGCCAATTGGCTCAAGTTAACCTTATTGGGATCTGCCCTTGCCACAACTATTGCAGCAGAGGTATCATTTGCTTTAAGCAATGTTTTCTTCAACGTGTGCTTATAATCTTTCCATTTCTTCTTCGTATCATTTTCTATAAATGAGTGGAACCCTTCAAGCTTATCATTGGGAACCATAAATTTAGACTATATTCAATACCAAATGTCAACAATATTAGTGTCACGTAAAGTAGTTTTCAAACATTAAATAGATTATAATTCAAAACCTTATAATCTTAATTGAATACCTTAATAATGTCCCACATTGTATCCTTAAAATGTTGAGGCACCAACCTCCAATCTGAGAAATTAATTGGTGCCAATTGTCGATCCCTCACCAATTTTCCAGCAAACCTTCTCACATTTGAAAATTTTAAATTCATGGGATGACACATAGCATTGAGATCCATCTCAATTAATTCATCTTTTGGCAAGTGCCATATATCATTGATTGAGTTTAATATCCGTTGCTTTTTGTTGCCATTAATATCTGTATATGAATTTGTATAAGAGATTGCTAGTTCTTTTAAATTATTAATATGATTGACAAAGTTAAATTTATCAATGATGGTGACATGGCGATCTTCAGGGTCAATGTAGTCATTGATGTCCTCTATATGTGAGTGTCCCCCTTCTTGAGCAGAGGAGGATGGTGGCAGCCCTTCTTGTGTGAAAATGGATGGCTGGCATCCTCCATGTGTGGGTGCAAATGACTATGATGAGGATTCAATGGAAGATGATGTATGTTCAGCACTCTGTGTAAATGTAGCTTGTTGAGCTTGTCCATGTGCAAATCCAGGTGGTTGTGAGGCCTGCTCATCAATGGTAGGTGATGCTTGCTCACTCTCAACGAGCCCTTAACCCCTTGCTCCAAGTGTAGATCTAGGTAGTTGTATGCAGGTTGAGCTGGTGTAAATGCTTGCTCTTTTCCTAGAGGATAGAGAAAATATTGTGTTGATGATTATGGTAAAGTTGTGGATGAATTGTTGTTCAATAGTCATTTTAGAGTCTTTATCTTCTTTTTTGGTGTCATTCTACCTGTCCAAAAAATTAATACTTCAGAGATACAAAAAAAATGCAATAGTAATACCAAAAAAAAAAAAATTAGCGTTGTTGCAATTCAATACTTCAAATGCAAACTTAGTGACAAAAAATATACCAGTGGATGCATTGGTATTAATGTATCAAGTTTGGATTTCCATTTTTAATGATCAAGTGAGATCGACTGTTATTCCTTCTATGTCATCCCAAACCCATACAACATCATCAGTGGCTACATCAATAATATCATCAATTCTGAGGTTATTTCACTCATTGATTATGTATTCATCTTTATCATCTGTCATTTCTTCTTGACCGATTTCATAAGTATCTCTTGGTTTTGTCTTGACAACAATAACCCAGTTTGGTTCTCTTTCATTGGCAACAAAAAATACTTGAGAAACTTGCGACGATAATATGAACGGACTATCTGTAATCCGCTCCCCAGTATGTATGAGACGCGAGAAATTCACAAGACTAAAACCAAAGTTGTCCTCCTTGTAACCTCTACCATGAGACATCTCCAATCGGCACAGTATGTAGGATATTCTAAATTCCAATCAGTTTAAATCTTCTTCTCACAACATCTTGGAATAAATTCCCTTAAGGAATGCAAACAACTCTATTAATGATTCTGCAACCTTCTCGGATATGGACTTGCGCAATGCAATTGGTAATAGTTGCTGCATTAGTATATGACCATCATGACTCTTCATAACCTTTATGGTATATTTTCGAGGTTTAACACAACGTGAAACATTTGAGGTATAACCATTTGGCATCTTTACATTTTTAATAATCATTAATAAATCATCTTTCTCCATGTTACTCATTGTGAAAGAAATTAGAGATAAATATGTATTGTCAGAAGCTTTGGGAATAGAATGAAGTTCTGGTCGCAAACCCATCTCTTTCAAGTCAAGGCGTGCCTGCAAATTATCTTTTGATTTACTATGAATGTTCAACAATGTGCCAATTATATTATCAACAACGTTATTCTCTATGTGCATTATATCAAGATTGTGTCGTAACAAATTTCATTTCCAATATGGTAGCTCAAAGAAAATACTGTGCTTCTTCCATATAGATTGCATGTCAAGATCGTGTTCACTAATCTTTTTTCTTTTTTACATGTCAGCAACATATTCAACATTCTCTAATTGTCTCATAATGTCATCTCAATTTGGCACAATAGGTGGATTAATTTTTTTCGTATCATCAAATGCACTAGCTTGCTTTCTCCCCCTATGATCCATCGGTAAGAATCTTCTATATCCCATATATGAAAACTTTTTTTCCATGTTTTAACCACTTAGACCACGTATTATCTATACAACAAGGATATGCAAATCGATCTTTCGTACTTCATCCAGACAAATCACCATATGCAGGAAAGTCATTGATTGTCCACATCAAAGCTGCACGCATCGTAAACATTCTTTAAGAGCAGGCATCGTAGGTCGGTGATCCGACCTTCCATAATTCATTCAGTCTGTAATTAAAGGCTCGAGGTACTTATCTATTTTCATAGAGGGTGAAGATGGGTCTGGGATTATCAATGATAACATGAAAGTTGATCGTTTCATGCACATCCAATGAGGCAAATTATAAGGTATGATCATAATTGGCCAAGTACTGTGAGAAATGTTCATGTTACTAAAAGAATTAAATCCATCTGCGGCTAATCCAAGTCTGACATTGTGTGGGTCAGATGCAAAATCATTGTGTTATGAGTCAAACGTCTTCCAAGCCATCCCATCGGCCGGATGTCGTAATACACCATCATCTATTCAACCTTCAGCATGCCACTTCACGTGTGAAACAGTTTTCGACGACATAAAAGGTCTTTGCAACCTTGACTTCAATGGAAACCAATGTAAAACCTTTATTGAGCTTTTTCTCTTCCTTCCATCTATATCAGTATTTTGCTTCCATTTTAAAGTTTGGCAAAACATATATGTTTCTCTATTTTTATTATTCTTCCAAAACAACATACAATCGTTAAGACATACTAGAATTTTTACACATTCAAGCCCTAAGTCACTCATGTACATTTTAGTCTCATATGTATTTTTACGTAACGATGCTCCTGATGGAAGTAACTCATTTGGAAATTCAAGACGCTATGCAAAGATATTGTTACTCCATCCGCTTAAACATTTCATATTCCACAAACGTGCAATAGCACTAAACCTACTATGTTTTGTACATCCTTCATATAATGGCTCATCGGCATCTTTCAACATGTTATAAAACTTTTGAACACCCTCATTGGGACCTTGAGTATTTTCATCTACCGCTTCACCTTTCACACCCATTTCAAACCCTCCTCCAACCACTCCAAGTACAAACATAAGAAAACCATCTTGTAACATTATATGCATCTCACTAGGTCCTTCTTGGCTTTGCTCATCATTGACAGGGGTGTTAGTACCAACATTAGGCGTCGAATTTACCTTTTCACCATGAGCGTACCAAATTGTGTAACCCTGACAAATTTTATAGTAAATCAAGTGGTCGTGCACCATATCGACCTTGAAATACTTAGATAAGCAACACTTTTTACATGAGCAACAGATTAGCCCATCAATACCCATGTTGTCACTTGCAAACTTTAAAAACTCATTAACACCATCAACATATTCTTTCGTATTTCGACGCATTGTCATCCAACTGGTCTTGTTCATATTGCTATTGAGTCAAATGATAATGTAGTTAGGAAGCTAAGAAATAAAGTTATATTAGGATTAAGATGGACCTATTAAGAAAAAAGAAAGTGAATTGGGATTGACAAAATTATTAACTGCAACTGATCTAGCTAGAAGACCTACAATATATACTATTTGTATCGAATGAAATTATTGCAAATGAATCACTGTATCGTTGGATCTCCCTCAAGAATTCGGGCTTGTCATTCACACTCTGGAACATACATATTAATGAAACTCCAGCACATGAATTTCATAATTATTTGGCTGCCCCAACAGTCTGAATCTGCATATAAGACCAAAATGCTTGAATCATTATGTAGATTCACGCATGATCTATTGCATAAACTATTAATATATGTATCTTCACACATATTCCAGGTATATGTTATAATAGTTGTATAGAAAGGCCTATATATCAAGAGGAAGATAGCCTATGCTGCAATAGTTGTATATATGTCAGTGAATTAGTGGAAAAATACCAAAACCATACCTTTTTATAAGCTTCCCTAGTTGATGTCTATTTGTTTTCTGTAAGACTCATCGAATCCAGCTTATGTGGTCAGATATGTTGTTATCTTCATTCTGCCAATCACCCATGGGTAGCCGTGTCAATGTAAGATTAAAACAACACATTCATACATATATGATGCAGAACATGTTTAATCTAGATAACAACAAGCACACACCTTCTCTCATGATTGGTATGTGAGATTGACTTGAGGAACTCTATCAATTTTTTATGAAACCTATAACATAAAAGATATGTATCTAAGAGTGTAATTATACTAGCAATCTTGTGTTCTATGGTCTTTACATTAAAAAAAGTCAACAAATATTTTGGAAAATGGAAACAATAATATATTGCCCTTGCCCATACCTTAATTCGAATCTGAGGTTGTATCATCGAGTAGATGATGGTCTTCCTCACTGCCACTACTATTGGCATCTGCATTGTCAATTCCCAACTCATCATCACAGCCATCATCCTCAAGAAAGGCCTCTTGGTCAGTTTGTTCAAATGTTTGATGTTCTAATATGGTCGAAGGGTCAATCAGCAAAGGTTCTTCATCTACTCTATGCAATGGATTCATCAAGTCTGGGCCACTACACCCAGCATTCGACATGTTTCTGATATTAGTTTCATTTTCCTGATAAGCATCACTGTCAGCGGATTCCACATCATCATCACCCTCAACCGACTGAACTAAAGGAATGTTATATACATTCCTATTAGTTATCTTATGAACCACATACCAACTACCTGCCACACTAATATCTTTTAAGTAAAAGACCTACTGAGCTTGGCATGCAAGAGCAAAAGGCTCATCTTTATACCAAGTCCGAGATGTATTCAGACTCGTCAAGTGGTCGCCAACACGTATCCCTCTTTTCCTATCACCAACGTCCCACCAATCACATTGAAACAAATATACCTTACGCCAACCCATATAGCGCAATTCTAAAATATCATTTAACATCCTATAGAAGTCAATTGGCTTTGATTGATGTTCTCCACAAACTACCACACCGCTATTTTGCATTCGACGATGTATCTCACGATCCTTTGTATGAAACCTAATTCCATTCATTATACACCCAGCGTACGATGCAACCCACTTGTCAGGACCACATGCGAGTGCATATATTTCATCCGCAACACCGGCATGATTCCTTGTACGCAACTCTCGAATCTAATATGTAAGTCAAGAACAACTACAATTAGGAAGGATATGAGATGTTTATGCACTATTATTGGAATTTACTATCAATACGCACACAAAACTGTAAACAACTATATATATATTTATGCTCGACAGGAACAAATACGTACGTGTTTCCTAAACCACCTAGGAAATTGAGCTTGGTGTCTATGCTCAATGTTAGTGGAATGTTCCCTTTTGATCTTGTTATAATGCTCACTAAAAAAATAATGTGTTATTTTCTGCACTAGAAAATGGGTTGGACAAGTAGTTCAGTAACTATAAAGATGAATTACTTACTCTAGGTAATTCGCGATCTCGCCACAATTATTAAGCACATACCAGTGGGCAGTTGAAAAGGGTATTTCTTGCATCATGTGAGTGTAAGATGACCCTAGCGGACGCACCTTTAGTGAGAAGACCGAGAAAAATCCTTCATAAGATGGTTCTGGAATGTCTGAGTTTCTTTCAACACGATGATATCTGGTCTCAATGTCATCTAGATACATTGAGCAAAACGTCAAGCACTCAACATGAACATAGGCTTTAGCAATTGAGCCCTTAGGGCGGGCTTTGTTCCGAATGTAATGCTTGAACTTCCCTAGGTATCTCTCAAAAGGGTACATCCACCTGTATTGCAAAGGTCCTGCAAGTAATGCCTCGTATGGTAAATGAATTGCGAGGTGCACCATTATATCGAAAAATGCTGGTGGAAATATCATCTCAAGTTTACAGAGGATGATAGATATATCTGCCTGAAGCCGATGCAACGATTCCAGAGTCAATGTTCGTGCACACAGCTCTTTGAAAAAAGTACTTAACTCGGTCAAAGCTAGGCGGATGTCGGGCCGTAGGTAAGCACCAATCACGACTGGAAGTAACCTTTGCAAGAAGATATGACAATCATGACTTTTCATTCCTGAAATTTTGTCTCCACTAATGTTCACACACCGTGCAATATTTGAGGCAAAGCTGTCCGGAAATGTAACTTGTGACAACCACTGACAAAAAGTTATTCTCTCATTACGATTTAGGGTGTAACATCCAAGACTCATCGAGCAACGATCACCATCATGCCTTAAATGTAATTCTTTTTTTAGTCCGAGATTGGCCAAATCCCTACGTGCACTTGCAGTGTCCTTACTCTTTCCATCAATACTCAACAATGTCCCTAATACACTATCACAGATGTTTTTCTCAATATGCATTACGTCGATGTTATGTCTCAATTCCTAGTCTGGCCAGTATGGAAGATAAAAAAAGATACTCTTTTTTGTCCAATTTAATTCTTGTGGTGCCCGTTTCCTCTTCCGTGAACCTTTGCCAAATTGCACGTTATGGACCAATTGCAATTGTTCAAGTGTAGCTTGGGCTGTAAGTTTTGCTGGTTGAACACGATATTTTTCCTTACCGTCAAAAGCATGCTTTTTCTTTCTCCAAGAATGGTCCGGCACCAACTATCGACGGTGGCCCATATAACAATGTTTACGCCCATATTCCAACCACATAGAATCAGTTGCTGAATTACATTCAGGACATGCAATCTTTCCCTTCGTGCTCCACCCAGAAAGATTGGCATATGTAGGGAAGTCATTGATAGTCCAAAGTAGTGCTGCATGTAATTGAAAAACCTGCGAACTGAATGCATCATATGTCTCAATACCATTTTCCCATAATTCTTTCAGTTCATCAACTAAAGGATGAAGAAAGACATCAATATCATTTCCGGGTGATTTAGGACCAGGGATTAGACATGTCATCATAAAGTATGGGTCTTTCATGCAAGACCAATGGGGCAAGTTGTAAGGCAGAAGTATTACTGGCCATATGCTGTAGGGTTTGCTCATGTTATTGAACGGGTTAAACCCATTACTTGCAAGACCAAGCCGCACATTACGAGCATCTTTAGCGAACCAATCATGTTTGTTATCAAAGGATTTCCAAACCTTAGAATCTGCCGGATGCCTCATACAACTCAGATCATCAACACGTTCTTCTTTATGCCATCGCATGGCTTGTGCTGTCTTCTTTGACATATAAAGACGTTGTAACCTTGTCTTCAAAGGAAAATAACGCATCACTTTCTGAGGTACTCGTTGATTGGCTATCATTGAGACCCACCTAGATGCGTTGCATTTAGGGCACTCATCTTTGTCGAGATTTTCTTTCCAAAACAAGACACAATCATTTGGGCATACATGTATCTTGGTGTAACTAAATCCCAATCCACGCTCTAAGCGACGAGCATCGTTATAGTTTTCAGGCAAGAGAGCATTCGGAAATGCGGATTTCAATAGTTTTATCACCATGTTAAAGGACTTCACGTTCCAACCCCCAACTGTCTTGATGTGGAGCAACTTCACCATAAATGATAGCTTCGAGAAGTTTGTACATGATGGATAGAGTGGACGTCGTGCATCAACAAAACACTGTTCAAAGGTCTGGTGTCTTGGAGCACTAAAGTTGTGTTGTACAGTACCATCTTCACTACCACCAGCATCGAAACCAGTTCCACTATCCATAAAGGATTCTACCCGGATGACATCTAACATCTCGTCTACGTCATCAATGTAGTCACCATGCTTGGGTCCTTCATCCTCATCGTGTGATCGCCTGGAATTGAAAGTTTCATCTTCTCCATGGAATATTCATCGACTATAATTAGTGTCAATCCCCCTCAAGAACAGATGATCTTTCACTACATTAATTGGATGGAAAAAATTATTACGACATCTTCGACAAGGACACCTAATGGAATCACTCACGGGGGCATGTAATTGAGCTATGGAGATGAACTGATTAACCCCCTCAGCATATTCATTGGACCTCAATCTATCTTCAATATGCATCCATTCTTTATCCATAGAAACCTTGGTACAACAAATACAAGGATGGTAGGACTATATAAGAAAATAAGATAGACATATAGGAATGAGCATGAAACAATGGATAGGAGACTCAAATTCCAATGAAACAATGACAAAAGTGGAGGAAGCCTGTCAATATTTTGTGCAAAGTAGTTGAAATGAATTGTTATAGTCTTGGTCAGGCCCCAAATAATTCATTATATGGGGCCTGCATCATGCATTTAGACATGTTTGGTCTCAAGATTTTAAAGTCCATAGATACTTTAATGTATGACATAGTTATTGCAACGTAGTAAAAACGACTACTAGTTGAAGTGAAAATGTCTATTAAAGATGCAATTGCAAACCACATCCATAGATTACTATGGTACTACATGAGCAAAAATGAAATGCAAAGAAACATATGGAACAGTTTCAAGGTTGGATATGTTGACATGCATGTAAATCCTATAAGCAAATAAGTGGAGGTGCTTCGACTAGGAGAAAGGAGGTACCTTTATCCCATTATGAATCTATAAATGACACGAACAAACTAGAAATAAAGAATAAGAAAGCATTACGCATGATGTGGATCGAATGGTTGATAGGATATGGACAACATAACAATCTATCGAGTACGTGTGGCTTGTGGAATTTACGTTGGGGTTAATTTGGGGAGTTTAACCTCATTCGGTTTCCTACTGAGAGATGGGGGGATTCTTAGCTATATACTGTAATGGCCATTGCAATGAGTGAGCATTTGATAAAAAAATGGATTGAATTACATGTCTTGGAGGGAGCAGATTTTACTTTTTCATCATGGTAAATTGTTTTTAAGGTTGGATAGGTTTTTGCTTTCCTCTTCTTATGGGTCATTTTTCTGGATTGACTTAGAGTTTATTGACACTAGATTGTGGGGTGGTCATCATCCCATCATTACAGACGATTGTGGTTGAATCGTGAGTGGGAAAAGATATTTTAAATTTGAGAACATGTGTTATAAGGAAGAATAGGGTTTTGTGGAGAAGGTGAGAAGCTGGTGGAAACTAGAGTAATGGCTATTTTCCGAGTTCTCCAAGTTTTGCATTGGCTGGAAAATTGGAACATTAATTGAAAGATCTGAGGAGATGGAGTAAAGAGGAGTTTGGGAACAAATTATTCCAGCAAGAGCTGCCATTTGTTGGGACATTGTAAGGGTTGCCATCCTGAAGGTATTTGATGACTTCATCTTCATATATGAAGTTTTTAAAGAGTTTTAATGTGACTTTCATTGCTTATATCTAAAAAAAGTCAGGGGCTGTGGAGATGAGAGATTTTAGGCCTATTGGTTCTATAATATGGCGTTTAAAAAAACTATTTATAAGATTATGTCCAATAGTTTGCGCTTCCTCATGGAGAGGATTATTTTACATGGCTTGTGAGGCTATATATTAGTTCTATCTTTGTCTTCTGCATCTGGATAATGAATTTCAGAAGCTTTGACCCACATGTCTTTCATGCATTTGGTAATCTTTGGGAAAAATAAAGGTATCTTGTTTACTGAATCTTTTTAGATTGACGGCCTTAAAGCAGCCTTAGCAATGAAGGAGATAGGAATGGAAAGTCATCAACTTTCTTCCTCTAGCAGTCCAGAAAGACCAAAAATAAAATCATGTGGATCTTCTCCTTCCCGTCCTAGTTTGAGAAGTGTTGGAGATCTATCTCGGGGTCATATGCAATTAATGGAGGATGTTGGTAGCTTGAAGGTATGAACCGAGTATCACAACTAGTAGGGCCATGTTTTTATGTTACCTATGTAAAATGTAATTGCTAAGGTCATCTCATGTATTCCACCTGCATCAAAGTCTGAGTCCAATATATTGCATATTGGACATGCCATCACTTTTACTGCTCTAATTATTGTCTTTATAGACAAAACATACATTTGTTTTCCATTTAAAATGTTATAATTAATGTAGAAAAAGGGAAATAAGCAACTAAAATGCTAGAAAAATCGGCTTAGATCCCTTGGTTGCTACACCTTCATCTAAGTTTAACTATTCCTTTGGTCAGTTATTTGGTTTTGGAGGACTCCACTTGGAGTTTATTTGAACTTAAATGAGGCGTCTTGGTGGTTTTAGAAAGATATGATTGAAATATTTCGAAGCATTCTGAGAAGAATGGAAATTTATTTGTACAAACACTGTGCAACCCCTTGAAAAAAGTGGGACTCACTAAAAAAAAAAGATGGGGCTTTCCTGATGGGTATTAGTTTTTTTTCAAATGACTTGTACACTTACATGTACTGCTAATTGAGAATGAATAGTTCTGTTTTATTTATTTATTATTATTTGAAGTCAATCACCAAACATAAATGGGATTAAATCCAATGAAAGGAATCAATTCAGAACATAGTCATCACCAAACAATTCAAATAAAGGATTATAAGCTATAGTATCTGTTGAAATCATTAAGTGATGTAAGTACACCAGTGAAATCACTCATTTCAAAGGTGATGACAAAGCCTGAAAATTGACTCATTTCTACAACTACTTTACTATGGTGCTTAAAATCCAATGAATTATCTCGACTCTTACTTAATAGCTTTTGAATGGTTCATGGTCGTGTATTGGCTTGCAGGTTCGGAAAAACTCTGCAGCCAAGCCAAAAAGATCATACGGATTTTCCTTAATGGAAGCAACAGGTGAATATTAATGTTGTTCGGAACTTAGCCGTATGATGTTTAAGAGAATAATTAAATATTTGATCTAAGTGTAAGGTAAAGGTTGTCATCAAGCGTTGATAATCCCTAAGCGATAAAAGAGTTCTTTATCGCTTCATTATCTGCCATGTCCCAAACTTTTGCAGTGTAGAGTTTTGTCAATTATATTAAATGCCACTAACAATTTTCATGTGATATAAATCTACCAGGAAATACCTCTTCTCCCCTCTTCATACATCTCAATAAAATGGAGACAAACAGAGAAATATAGCAAAACAGGTGTGGCAATGGAAAAAATAGAAGGGCTTCTTACGTACCTGACTGTAGCTTCCAACTACTCCCCTTGCTAGCTCACATGAAAGGCAGCTGAAAGTGTTGATTTTTGTAAGTCAGTCAAGGGATGGGGAAGACTGGCTACTTTTGGGTAGTGAGAATACCTGAGAAGTGTTGAGAATGTTTGTGAATAGTAGTGAAAAAGTAATGAAAAAGTAATAATAAAATATTAAAAAGTAAGTAAAAAGTAATGAATAGTAGAAAAGTAGGTAAAAAGTAATAATAAAGTAAAGAATAGTAGTGAGAGTACCTCAAGTACTCTCACTTGCCAAACACAGCCTGAGCAGTGACAGCTAGGGATAGAATCTCCCGATACCACTGCGTGCGAATCGACCAGAAAATAGAAAATATACAAACCATCAACAATCATCACCGTCGAAGACGATTCCGTATTAAATTGGTTCGAAAGAGGATTAAGGCAGCAAAGGGATTCTGGATCTGTGATAAGTAGGGGGATTCAGCCATGGACGATGTGAGTTTTGCCCAAATGGAAGTCTGCAATTAATCAGAAACTGATGAGAAGAGAGGGGAAAAGTCCCGCGGGTATTAACAACCGTGCTATTTATATAACCAGCTATAACGGCAATTTTTTATCATCACAAAAAAGATTTAGTCATCAATATAATGGGAACCACAGTAGCGGCGACTATATGTCGTTGTAACACTCCAGTAAACAAGCCGAATATGACTTATAATGTCAAAATTAATTGCGGCGAAATATTCTTGTAGAAACTAATTCTCTTTTATTGACAAAATAAAAGCATGTTTCTAGAGGTGTGACTTTGGTGAATAAATCTGTGTTTTTTTAGGCAAGTTATGATCTGCTGGAAAAAAAATGGTGGCAAAAGCCCAATTTTGTTGTAGTGGAACCTAAAGCACATATATTCTAAATAATTGATGATAATTATTTAAATTAACACATCTAGAGTACTATTTATTGTTGATAGGGGTGAAAAAAACCGGTGAATCGATGAACTAGCCTAATTCGATCCAGTACCGATTTTAGGTTTTTAAAAACCAGCCGGCATCGGACCCGTTCATATATATTTTTTAATTTTTTTATATTATATATAAAATAATTTTATATTATACGCTTAATTGCTAATTAATATAAGATTAAATTTAAAAATTCAATTATTCAAAATAATCAAATAACATAAAATTAATATAATATTTGATATAAAATTTAGTTTTAAATTTCAATTTTTAATCTTAAACATGAACATTTGTTTAATCATATGTTATTAATATAAACTATATAGATATCAAGGATAAATACATCATATAATATATTATCACGTGTCTAACTTATTTATATATTTGATTATATATGTTAGTGATAATAATTAAGTTAGACACGTGATAATATATTATATGATGTATTTATCCTTGATATATATATATATATAGTAATACTAATACTATTAGTAATCCAATATATATAAATAAGTTAATTACTATATAAATCACTATAACTATATTATAGTATTAGTATTAGTATAGTAAATAACTATATAAATTTGATTAACTATATATAGTCTTACTATTAGTATTAGTATAGTATAGTTATTTAGTATGAGAAATGCTAAACCCACACACAGGGGCTCCCGAGAGTAGTTTTTTTTTTTTTTTTTTTTACTTAGTGATTAAAGAAGTATTTTTTAATGATGTTACGTTTTTTTTTAAATATTTAAAAGTGTTAAAAAATATATGAAAAAAAGAAGGAAAAAAAAAAAACAAAATTTGCACTGTCGGGATCCCTCATGAGTGGCTGTAGAGCCACTCATTTAGTATTAGTATTGTATAATATAGTATTAGTATTAGTATTAGTATAGTATAGTATTAGCATTAGTATAGTATATAGTATTATTATGATAGTATCACTATAATAGCTAGTAGCTCTGATACTAATATTGTGTAAACCAGATATGTATAATCACTTATATTATTTAATAGTATAACAGACGGTATAACCGATCATATGCATATGCATGAAAGAACAAAAGTGAAAGATAGATATCATAACTGATAAATTAGATTTCATTGAAAACATATTTATAAGGAAATTAATTCTTAGAAGGATTGGAGGCAAAAAATATGTAGGAAGTTTGGAAGTTTTACACAAGAAATTATTTTGGAAGTGAGGATGGAGAGAAGGAAAGTGAGATTTTTTTGAATACCTTCTTTTGTTTACAGACTTCTTTTTTTTTAGACACTAAAACAGTAACTTTATACACAATAATCTGATAATGGGTGCCTAAAGTTGTTTATCTTCATGTGTCGACGGATAATGGATAGGTAGTGCCAATAATGGTTCTTTCTAACGAGTGAAACCAAACAATAATCTAATAATGGATGCCTAAAGTTGTGTTGTCTTTATGCGTCGGCGAATAATGGATGTAATGTGAATGGTACAAATAATGCTTCTTTTTGACCAGTCTTGCTGGAATCACAACATAATCTGGTCATACTCTAAAAGATCTAGATCGAAAGAGTCTTAAGAGTCCATTAGATGGATAGGATGAAGAGATGAGTTGGCCTGAGAAGGAAAGACTTGTTTTGTTATGATGACGTGACCTGTTGTGATGAAAGGTGAGTCTTCTTCATCATCTTTTTTTGAGATTTATGACATCGCCTCAACTAATTTTTTTAAATCTTTTTTACTGGTATTGGATGCTAATTGGGTCTGAAATCTACACCACTGGACTAGAACTTCAGAGGTTTTGGTAGACTTTGAAAACATTTTTTCTTTCATTTATTTTTTCAAATTGTTTGTTATAAATGTAGAAAAATTGATCATTATAAGTCAAATTGTAGAGTCAAACAACAAATTGATGAATTAGATACACTTGAGACATTAAAATAAAAATTATTAAATATCTTTATAACACTGTCAAGTGTAGAAGAAGAAAATTTTTCTGAAGAAATTTATCAATTAAAAGAATCAAACTCTTCAGAATAATGTTTTGATAGTGAATCAGAAGAAGAAGAAGATGTGGATCATGTTTGTTATTGCCTAAATAAAGATAATTGTATTTATAACAAAACTATTAATGTTCTTTCAAAATATGAAGATATTCTCTTAGAATTAATTGATAAAACTAGCCATCCTCAAGAAAAAAAGAATATTTAGTAAAATTAAAAGATACTTTTGATACAAAAATTAATCATACTACTTTAGTATCCTCACTTTATAATTTTTTAGAAATAATAAATAGATTGAAAACTGAAAAACAAAAAGTTACACTACAAGACTGACAATAAGAAATTAATGAAATAAAACAGGTGGTTAAAAATATAAAAACATATTAGAAATTGCAAATGAATAATTATTACAAGAAATTATATTATTAAAAATAAATAAGAATATTAATACCCCTAATAAAGAATAAGGAGAATGCTCATCATCAGATAATTTTATAGTATTAGTATGTGTGTATATATATATATATATATGTAGTATAGTAATATATATAATATATAATATATATAGATACTATTTATAGTCCCAAAGGCCAAACGGCGTCGTCTATATATATGGAATCAGTGGGATGTATGAGACGGCGTCGTTTAATGGGTTTGGGTTTACAAATCTCCACCCTCCAACTGGCGTCCTTTTGAGGGGAGAAAACGACGCCGTTTTAATTAGTTGGGGGTTAGGGTTACGGGTTAACCGGTTAACACCCACGCCCCCAACCCCCCCACCCCCCGCCGCGGGACCGTCTTCAGTCTTGACTCTCTCCCATCACTCTCACTCTCAGACCTCAGCTCTTCTCTCTCAGCCCCTCCCTCACGCAGCCCCTCGCCTCGCCGTCAACAGCCCCTCGCCGTCGATACCCTCTCGCCTCTCGGTAATCGGTATGTGAACACTGAACAAATTTGGGTTTTTTGTTTTTGTTTTTATTTTTTTAATTTTTCTCGGTAATGATTCATTTCATTGCTTCATTTCATTTAGGGTTTGTATTGAATTTACAGATAACCTCAGTCAGAATTGAATTTCACTTTGAAAGTAGCTCTAATTGGTTGTGTAATATGCAGATTTGGAGAAAAAAGAAAATAAATGGATGATAGTTTATATGACGAGTTTGGAAACTATATTGGACCCGAAATCGAGTCTGACCAAGAGAGTGACAGAGAGGATGAAGATGAGGATCTTCCGGACAGGCCCACTGAAGTGGCCGAGGCATCTGATGGAGAGGATGCAGCTGCTGCTTCAAATGGTTGGATAACGGCCTCGAATGATGTTGATATGGATAACCAGATTGTCCTTGCTGAGGACAAAAAGTACTACCCAACTGCTGAAGAGGTTTATGGTGAAGATGTTGAAACGCTGGTTATGGATGAAGATGAGCAACCTTTGGAGCAACCGATAATTAAACCTGTTAGGAATATTAAGTTTGAGGTTGGGGTGAAGGATTCTTCTATGTATGTCCCAACCCAATTTCTAGTGGGTCTCATGTCAAATCCCATTTTGGTGCGAAATGTTGCCCTCATCGGGCACCTTCAGCACGGGAAAACTGTCTTCATGGATATGCTAATTGAGCAAACACATCACATGTCCACATTTGATGTGAATAGTGAGAAGCATTTAAGGTACACAGATACGAGGATTGATGAACAAGAGAGAAAGATATCAATTAAGGCAATTCCAATGTCGCTTGTTCTGGAGGATAGCAATTCAAAATCATACCTTTGTAACATAATGGACACCCCTGGGCATGTTAATTTCTCTGATGAAATGACTGCTGCCCTCAGACTTGCCGATGGCGCTGTATTGATTGTGGATGCTGCTGAAGGAGTAATGGTAAGTAATTTTCTGTTTATCCAAATCTTAATTTTGTTCATACCTTATAGCTTTTTTTGGCTTTGGTATACCCTATACCTCCGTGGATTAATCTGGTATACCCTTTGTTCATATCTTATAGCTTTATAGCTTGTTCATATCTTATAGCTTTTTTTGGCTTTGGTATACCCTTTGTTCATGATTTCTTATCTTTAATTTATCGCTCTTAGAATGTATTTAGGTGTTTTTATTTATACTTCCTGTGTACACTGGCTATGCCTACTTCATTCATATCAATAATATTTATCTCTTACTTAAAAAAAAAAAAAAAAAAAAAAAAAAAGATTAATCTGGGATGGTATGGTTCTAAAATTAAATTCAAGAAACTGCTTAATGTCCATCAAACACTGAAGATTAGTTTCTGCATGAAGTTTGAAACCTAAGATGGTAGGTTACCTGGTTATAGGCATCCATATTGATGGAGGGTTAGGAAGTTGATTTTGTAAACATTGGCTAATTTGAGGGATAAACCAGAGTCCGTATGTAGGCCAACCAAGTCTTTATCTATTTATATTTATATGAGTTGGGTTAGAAAGTGTCTTCAAGAAACTAAACTGAAATTTGTGAATCAAGCTGTTGTTCAGAGTTTGTGGAATTGTAGTAGTGTGGGTTGGGTAGAGTTGGTGTTTAATGGGGCTTCGGGTGGAATTATAATAATGTGGAAGAGGAGGGTGGTGGAGTTGAGGGATCATTTTGTGGGGGGAATTCTTGGTAGCATGTCATTTTAAGAATATTGAGGATGGGTTTGAATGGGCATTTGCTGGAGTGTATGGCCCTAATGTGGATAGTAGTAGGAGTTTATTATGGGATGAAATGTCGGGTGTATGTGGTTGGTGGAATTTACCTTGGTGTTTTGGTGGGGATTTTAATCTCACTCGTTTCCCTAGTGAGAGATCGGGGGAATCATATTTTTCACATGCAATGTCTACTTTTTCAGATTAAAATTAAATCTGATTGATTTACCTTTGGTGGGAGGAGATAATACTGGTCTAATGGTAGGTCATTTTCAAGGCTGGATAGATTTCTGGTTTTGCCTTCTTGGGTGGCTCATTTTTCTGGTTTGAGTAAGAAATTATTGCCGAGATTGTGTTATGATCATTATCCTATCATGTTGGATTGTGGTGGAATTGAGGGTGGGAGAAGGTATTTTAAATTTGAAAACATGTGGCTAAAGGATGAGGGAATTGTGGACAGGGTGAGAAGTTGGTGGAATTCCTATAATTTTTCTGGCACTCCTAGTTTTGTCTTGGCTGGAAAATTGATATCTCTTAAGAAAGATATAAAGAGATGGAATAAAGATGAGTTTGGGAATTTGGATAGCAAGAGGAAGCTTCTTTTGGAAGAGTTAAGAGGTTTGGATGAGAAGGAGGTGCAAGGGGTGATATCGGGGGAGGACAGAATAAGAAAAATAGGGGTGGTTTCTGAACTGGAAAATATAGCATTAATGGGAGGAAATTTCGTGGAGGCAAAAATCTAGGGTGCTGTGGTTGAAGGAAGGAGATAGGTGCACTAAATTCTTTCATCAAATGGCGAACTCTCTTAGAAGGAAGAAATAATGTGATTGAGGTTCTTCGAGATGGGGACAGGGCTTATCACGGATCAAGAAGACATTAAGGCTCACATAGTGAATTTTTATGAGCAGCTGTTTTCAGAAGATTTTGGAGACCAAAACTGGACGTACTTGGTTTTGACTCTATAGATCAGGTCGAAGCTGATTGGCTGGAGAGAGAGTTTGAAGAAGAAGAAGAAGTACTTAATGTGGTTAAAGGTATGGATGGGGATAAGGCTCCGGGTCTGGATGGGTTCTCTTTGGCCTTTTTTGAAGCATGCTGGGACATTGTTAGAGAAGATATTCTGAAGGTAGTTGCTGAGTTTCATTCGTATATGAGGTTTGAGAAGAGTTTTAATGCAACTTTCATTGCACTTATTCTGAAAAGGTAGGCCTATTAGTTTGGTGAATGGAGTGTATAAAATCATTTCTAAGGTGCTGGCCAAACGTTTGAGCAGGGTGATGGAGAGGATAATTTTAAAATCACAAAACGCCTTTGTGAGGGGAAGACATATTTTAGACTCTGTTTTAATTGCAAATGAATGCTTGGAGAGTAGAATTAAAATGGAGAAAGCTGGTATTTTAATCAAATTGGACATGAAAAAGGCTTATGACCATGTGTGTTGGGATTTCCTTGATTATTTGCTGAAGAGATATGGTTTTGGTGATAAATGGTGTTCGTGGATGAAGCATTGTGTGTTGACTTCAAAATTTTCTATTTTGGTGAATGGAGAACCGGTTGGTTTCTTTAGTAGCTCATGTGGTTTGAGGCAAGGTGATCCCATCTCCCCCATTCTTTTTGTTATGATTGTGGATGCCTTGAGTAGAATGATTGAGAAGGCTGTGGATGGTAATTTTCTGTCCAGCTTTGTGGTGGGTAATGAGGTCCGGATTAGTTTTAAGGTCTCACACTTATTGTTTGCTGATGATACTTTGATTTTTAGTGAGCCCTATTCTGACAATCTATGTGCTTTAAGAGCACTTTTGTTGTGTTTTGAAGATGTTTCGGGGTTAAGAGTTAATTTATCAAAATCTGAAGTCATTCCTGTGGGTTCTGTTCAGAATATTTCAGACTTGGCAAATATTCTGGGGTGCAGAATTTTTTCACTCCCTATGAGGTACCTTGGGCTTCCTTTGGGGGCTTCTTACAAATCTGTTAATATTTGGGATGAGGTGATTGAGAAAATTGAAAGAAGGTTAGCTGGTTGGAAAATGATCTACTTGTCTAAGGGGAGAAGATTAACTCGAATAAAAAGTACTTTGTCTAACCTTCCCACGTATTTCTTATCTCTTTTTCTGTTGCCGGCAAGGGTTGGAAGAAGAATTGAGAGTTTATTTCGGAATTTTTTATGGGGTGGTAAGGGAGTTGAAAAAAAGTTCCATTTGATTAATTGGAAGAAGGTTTGTCAACCAATTGATTGTGGTGGGTTGGGGATAAAAAATTTGAGATTGTTTAATAGAGCATTACTTGGGAAATGACTTTGGAGATACCACTTGGAAAGTAATGACTTTTGGAAAAATGTTATTGATGTAAAATCTGGTAGTTTGTGGGGAGGTTGGTGTTCTAAAGATACTAGTGGTGCGTACGGGGTGAGTTTGTGGAAGTTCATTAGAAAAGGATGGGGGCTATTTTCAAATCATATTAGATTGAAGGTGGGAGATG